>NC_044316.2:17458216-17764115 GCF_007474595.2 Lynx canadensis
ACAGTTAGCTCAATAAAAATTTTCATGCACACACATGAAAACCCACTGAAAGAGCAGACAAGCCTCAGAATATAGGAAAATATATCTGCAATACATATATCTGGAAAGGAAAAAAAAAAAAAACCTAGCATCCAGAATGTATTTTACAAATCAGTAAGGAAAAAGACAGATGACCAGGCAGAAAAACCGACAAATGATGGGCCCCGGCATACACAGAAGGGTCAGTCGATGTATGGAAACACATGTGGCAGGGGTGCCTTGGTGGCTCATTCGGTTAAGTCTCCAACTCTTGGTTTCAGCTCAGGTCGTGATCTCATGGTTCACGGGATCAAGCCCAGCATTGGCCTCTGTGCTGGCAGCACAGACTCTACTTGGGATTCTCTTTCTCCCTCTCTCTCTCTCTCTCTGCCCCACCCCTGCTTGTTCCCTCTCTTCCTCTCTCTCAAATCAATAACCTTAAAAAAAAAAAAAAACTTGTGGCAGATCATATTTTGCAAAGATAGTGGCAACAGTTATCCATTCTACACGTTCCTCTTACTGTAACTTTTCACAGTCTTTCCAATTAGAGGCAGAGCCTATGCCCCCTTCCTTGAAGCTAAGTAGGCTTTTGTGACTATTTAGGTCAATAGAATATGACGGAAGTGATACTATGTGACTTCCAAGGCTACATCACAAGACACAATGTAGATTCTGCTTTATTTGCTGGAATACTCAGTCTTTACAGTCACTGTGTAAGCCGTCTGTCCATTCTGAGGTGACAATGGTGTGAGGAAACCCAAGCAGACCGACCACACGGATAGGCCCTGAGCCACGTGAAGAGACAGATGCCTGGCCAGCCCCCAGCTGCTCCAGCGCCCATCTGCCTGCATCCACATCAGAATGTCTAAACCAGTTCTGCCCAGCCAACTTCTTGAAACCCTGACCCTCAAACCTGAAACTGTGCGAGATAGTAAAAGGACTGTTCATTGTTTAAGCGTCCACATTTGGGGATGATTTGTTACACAGCAATGGATGATGGGAATAGCAGCCTAACTCCATTAGGCTTCAGAGAAGTGCCAATTATTATATATATATTGGGGGCGGGGAGAGAGAGAGAGAGAGAATGTGAGCAGGGGAGAGGGGCAAATGGAGAGAGAGAGAATCTTAAGCAGGCTCCAGGCTCAGCATGGAGCCCAACTCGGGGCTCGATCCCACAACCCTGGCATCATGACTTGAGCATCAGGAGTCAGATGCTCAACCGACCGAGCCACCCAGGCGCCCCAGGAAGTGAGAACTAAATCCAAAATGGAAAAAAAAAAAGCTATCACTACACACCCACCAGAATGACCAAAACGGAAAAGAGCGACAAGTAGGTGAGGATGTGGATCAGTTAGAACTTTCATACACTGCTGGAAGAAATGTAGATGGAGAAACCACTTTGAAAATATATTTGAGAGGGGCGCCTGGGTGGCGCAGTCGGTTAAGCGTCCGACTTCAGCCAGGTCACGATCTCGCGGTCTGTGAGTTCGAGCCCCGCGTCGGGCTCTGGGCTGATGGCTCAGAGCCTGGAGCCTGTTTCCCATTCTGTGTCTCCTTCTCTCTCTGCCCCTCCCCCGTTCATGCTCTGTCTCTCTCTGTCCCAAAAATAAATAAATGTTAAAAAAAAAAAAAAAAAAAAAAAGAAAATATATTTGAGAGAATCTACTACAGTTGAACATAAGCATATCTTTTGTTTTTTGTTTCTGTCTTTCAGGATTAAAAATGTTTTAAGTTTATTAATTTGAGAGAGAGAGAGAGAAAGCACGAGTGGGGGAGGGGCAGGGAGCGAGGGAGTGAAAGAGAATCCCAAGCGGGCTCCGCACTGTCAGCATGGAGCCTGATTCAGGACTCAAACCCCCAACCGTAAGATCATGACCTGAGCCGAAGTCAGACGCTTAACCAACTGAGTCACCCAGGTGCCCCAGGATTAAAATTTTATTCTTAAGAGAAAATATAAGCCAGGTTTTCTTAAGAAAACCTACAGAAAACTGTAAGCATTCTGAAAAAGTTACTTGGTCTCATTTGAATAGAAAGCTGATAGGACCAAACTGTGATTCTGAAAATACTCAAAATGCAGGAGGACAAAACACAGCCTCCTTCCTGCTAAATTAATCAGGCGAACTAAGTTTGCAGCAAAAGCAGTGCTCTCAGTACAGGTGCTGAGTGAGCTCGGGGAGTGGGTCTGTGGCTCTGCACAGCAACAGAAGCTATCAGTGATTTGGAGCTCTATTTCTAACTTGCTTTTGGAAATATTTCCAAATGGGAACAATCATTTCTTTTTTATTTTTTCAATGTTTATTTATTTTGAGGGGGGGAGAGGCAGAGAGAGAGAGAGAGAGAGAGAGAGAGAGAGAGAGAGAGAATCCCAAGCAGGCTCTGAGCTCTCAGAGCGGAGCCCAGCTCAGGTCTCGATGTCACGAACTGTGAGGTCATGACCCGAGCCAAAATCAAGAGTTGACGCTTAGCTGATTGCTGATTGAGCCACCCAGGTGTCCCAGGAATAATCGTTTCTAAATATCAGTTTGCTGTCTCTAATCTTAACGAATGAAAGTATCTCATCACATCCCCATGAGGATATTGACAGCTTGTTTTGCCTTTAAAGTCAGAAAAGCTATTAATTAAAAGCTTATCTCCATGCCATTGTTTGGGGCGATATGCAGATATTAAATGAATAGTAGAAAAGGTCCCCATTCTACTTCACTCTTGAACCTTAATGAAACATAATGACAGAGGTAGGAAAGGAAACAACTTATATTTAACATTTTAGCATCATACATATAAAATGGGATGCTGGTAGGGCGCCTGGGTGGCTCAGTCGGTTGAGTGTCTGGCTTCGGCTCAGGTCATGATCTCACAGCTTGTGAGTTTGAGCTTCACGTCGGCCTCTGCTGACAGCTCGGAGCCTGGAGCCTGCTTTGGATTCTGTGTCTCCCTCTCTCTCTGCCCCTCCCCTGCTCATTCTCTCTCTCTCTCTCTCTCTCTCTCTCAAAAATAAATAAACATTAAAAATGAAAAAAAAATGGGATGCTGGTAATTGAAAATGTTTTCTCTTTTTCTTTAATTAATTAATTCCCATTCTGGGGTGAAAGGGAGAATGTTTAAAGGTGGACGATCATGGGTGCCTGGCTGGTTCAGTCGGTTGAGCATCCGACTTTGGCTCAGGTCATGATCTCGTGGTCTGTGAGTTCAAGCCCCGTGTCAGGCTCTGTACTGACAGCTCAGAGCCCGGAGCCTGCTTTGGGTTGTGTGTCTCCCTCTCTCTCTGCCCTTCCTCTGCTCACACTCTCTCTCTGTATCTCAAAAATAAATAAAAATGTTTAAAAAAAATTAAAAGGGGCACCTGGGTGGCGCAGTCGGTTAAGCGTCCGACTTCAGCCAGGTCACGATCTCGCGGTCCGGGAGTTCGAGCCCCGCGTCAGGCTCCGGGCTGATGGCTCAGAGCCTGGAGCCTGTTTCCGATTCTGTGTCTCCCTCTCTCTCTGCCCCTCCCCCGTTCATGCTCTGTCTCTCTCTGTCCCAAAAATAAATAAACGTTGAAAAAAAATTAAAAAAAAAAAAAAAAATTAAAAAATATATTGACACATGCAACACTTTGAATGAATCTCCCAAACAAAATAATGACCTAAAGACCAGACAAAAGAGTGCATAGTTTACCATTCCATCATATAAAGTCCAAAAAAAGCAGGTAAAGCTAATCTATGACGTTAGAAGTTGGTATGGAAGTCCCGCTTGGACAGGAAAAAGGGAGTGGCTGAGAGGGGACACAGGAAGCTCCAGGGGATATTCTGGTAATGTGCTGTTTCTTGTCCTGGGTGATTGTTACATGGATGTGTTCACTTTGTGACAATTGCCTTACAAGTTGTACATATTTTGAATGCATGTTGTCCTTCAATAAAAAGTCAATTTAAAAAACTTCCTACTACCCCATGACCCAGCAATTGCACTACTAGGCATTTATCCAAGGGATACAGTTGTGCTGTTTTGAAGGGGCACATGCACCCCCATGTTTACAGCAGCACTATCAACAACAGCCAAAGTATGGAAAGAGCCCAAATGTTGATCAAGGATGAATGAATAAAGAAGATGTGGTATGTATATACAATGGAATATTACTCGGCAATCAAAAAGGATGAAATCTTACCATTTGCAAGTACGTGGATGGAACTGGAGGGTATTATGCTCAGTGAAATCAGCCAGTCAGAGAAAGACAAAAATCATATGACTTCACTCATATGTGGAATTTAAGATACAAAACAGATGACCATATGGGAAGGAAAGCAAAAAGAATATAAAAACCGGGAGGGGGACAAAACATAAGAGACTCTTAAATACAGAGAACAAACTGAGGGTTGCTGGAGGGGTTGTGGGTGGGGGGATGGACTAAATGGATAAGGGGCAGTAAGGAAGATACTTGTTGGGATGAGCACTGGGTGTTATACGTAGGGGATGAATCACTGGAATCTACTCCTGAAATCATTATCGTACTATATGTTAACTAATTCGGGCGTAAACTAAAAATAAATATATAAATAAATATAAAAAATAAAAGATAAGCAAACTGCCAAAACAAAAACAAACAAACAACAACAAAACCTCCTAGGGGCACCTGGCTGGTTCAGTCCATTAAGCAGCTGACTCTTCTGATCTCAGGGTCATGATCTCAGGTCATGATCTCAGAGTCATGAGATCAAGCCTTGCTTTGGGCTCAATGCTTGAGCAGGGAGCCTGCTTAAGATTCTTTCTCTCTCCCTCTACACACCCCCTCAAATAAAGAAATTCTTTTAAAAACATAAATTAATTAAAAATCTACTTGGGGCTCCTGGCTGGCTCAGTCAGAAGAGCATGAGACTTCTGATTTCAGGGTCATGAGTTTGAGCCCCATGTTCGGTGTAGAGATTACTAAAAAAGAATAAATAAACTTAAAACCAAAAAACCCCCACAAAAACACAAAAACCTCTAAGATTTGGGTTTTGTCTGGAAGAATGGACTTGTTATTTGCTGAAATGGGAAAAACAGTGGAAGGAGCAGATTCAAGATGGGATCGAGACTGCAGTTTGGGACTTGCTAAGTCTAGGGTGCCTATTACAGAAACTGGCAAGTAGGAGATTCACTCTACAATTTAGTTTTTTTTTTTTTTTTTTTTTTTTTAGTGTCTATTTTTGAGAGTGAAAGAGACAGAGTATGAGTGGGGGAGGGGCAGAGAGAGAGGGAGACACAGAATCGGAAGCAGGCTCCAGGCTCTGAGCTGTCAGCACAGAGCCCGATGCGGGGGCTCGAACTCATGGACCGAGAGATCACGACCTGAGCTGAAGACGGGCGACCAACCGACTGAGCCACCCAGGCGGCCCTAGTTTATTTATTTTTTAAATTATTGTCTTAATGTTTATTTATCTTTGAGAGGGAGCATGAGCCGGGGAGGGGTGGGGTGGAGAGGGACAGAGGATTCAAAGTGGGCTCTGCACTGACAGCGGCAAGCCCGACGCGGAGCTCGAACTCACAAAGCGCGAGATCGTGACTTGAGCCAAAGTCAGACGGTCAACCAACTGAGCCGCCCGGCTGCCCCTACAAGTTAGTTTAGGGACGAGGCTTGGCCTGGTCTTATGGATGGCAGAGTCACCACTGTGTAGATGGTATGTAAAGCCTTGGGATGAGATGAGATCAGTGAAGGAGTGAGTGTAGGCAGCAGAGAGAAGAGGTTCAGGGATTGCACTTGGGGCCGTCTATGGTTGGGGTTGTCCCAAGGACAAAGTGACACAGCTCATGTTGGCATCAAGCATGCCACTTACAATGTCCCACCTGGTATTACTTGCTGGCAGCTGGCTTATAAAGCCCCCTCCTAGGCATTCCTTTTTCCTTGTTATTTTTTTCTTCCGATTTTAATGTTATTTTCCAGTGGATTACTAAAATGATATGTATATATTTTGCTTATTTAATCCCTGACTTAACCCTGTGAAGACGGCTACTACTGCTCTCTATTTTATCAAACGAGGAAACTGAGGAGCATGAGAGGGAGGGAATTTGCCCAAGTCACACAGTGTCTGTGCCAGAAGCAGGACTGGAAGCCAGACTCCCAGACTCCACACTCCTGCTCTTTTCATTCCTTCCCGCTGACCTTCAGGAAAGGGAGGCCTGGCTGGCTGCAGTAGGGCCTAACTAGGAGTTGATCCTGGCTAGCCCTAGTGTCAGGGACGGTGGCTGGCCTGAGGAGATGAACAGAGCGGCCTGGGGAAAGGCAGCCAGCAGGAAAACAGGCAGGGGCCTTGCTGAAAGGGATTTGAAGGATGCTGGAGAGGAGGAAGGGGCCGGGATGTAGGGGTGGAAGGAGAGGGGTGATGCATTCGCATCTGCCCTGAAGCCAGTGGACCCTAAGAGTGGAGCCAGGCCTCCATCCCCAGAGCCGGGAACCAGCCTTGGGAAGGGAGAGTAAGAAGTATAGGGCCTTTGGTGTAAGCCCTTAGAGACCTGCCCAGGCTGTCCCTCCTCACCTAAGGCTGCCACGTACCCAGGATGGGCAGAAGAGGGCCCAGTATGGAGACTGGGCTCCTGGAGGACACAGGTGATGCTGTTCCCTATGCCCTTGTGCTCATGACTTCAGCCTTGGGAACCGGATACGGGGGCACAGGGCCCACCCCCTTCCCTGCTATTCCTAGTCCCTGGGCCTGAGGGCCCAGCACAGAGGGGGTTAAGGGCCCTGGAACCTTTGCCTGGAGAAGGGGGCGGGGGGGGGGGGGGGGGGGGCGTGGGGAACTGTCATGAGGAGCCTCGTCTGGCCTGATAATCCAGGCTGCCTATCTCTTCCACAGCAGCTGCGAGGCAGACAGATTGTCCTGGTGGGGAGGGAGGGAAATAAGGGTCTGGCTGATGGCGGGAAGGATTTGAGGAGGGAGGGACATCCAGGCTCCCTGGTGATCTTTTCCCATCCAATAGCTCCCTTCATGACTGTGCCTGCAGACTGGAGGTCGTGGCCCGAGTCTGCACATGGGGGTTCCCACTGACCCAGAGAATAGGAAGTGGGAGCTGGTGAACAGACTTAGGGAGGTGTTGATTGGAAAGTTTCTATTTCTGATTCACTATGTGCCTGGGCAGGTGTGCAGGGGTGCAGTATCGTGTGCGTCCGTAGAGGTGTCTGAGTGAGCGCACATGCCCACGGGTACATGCCCCTTTAAGGGGGCGGGCGAGTGGGGAAAGCTCACTGCAAAGCCAGAAGAGAAGGAACCTGGCATTTGTTGAGCCCCTGTTATATGTGAGCCAGGCTCTTCTTAGAAATTTTCACCTCTCCTGTCGCATTTCATCGACACAACAACCAGGAAAAGAAAACATTTTAAGCCCATTTATCTGATAAGGAATTCAAGGCTCCGAGAGCAGGGCAAGGGCCCAGGCACACTTAGCAGGTAGTGACGGGAGTCCAGGGTCTGACAAATCCAGAGCTAAGCTTTTCTCTTTTGGCTCTGAGCCCATCCTGGGCAGGTGGTCTGGAAGAAAAGCAACAGGTTCTCGTTCAAGCCAAGGATGATGTGTGATTTCAGGGCCTGTGAGCTCCATGCAAAGGCCTGGCTCACAAGCTGTAGGAGTCAGAAGAAAGAGGATTATTGCTGGGTTGGACCTGCCCGGGAAGAGGCTTACAAAGGGGTTGCACGTGGGGGGCCTGGCTGGTAGAGCCAGCCGGTAGAGCACTAGAGCACGTGACTCTTGATCCCGGGGTGGTGAGTTCAAGCCCCACACTGGGTGTCGAGTTTATTTAAAAATAAGCTAGGGGCGCCTGGGTGGCTCAGTCGGTTGAGCGTCCGACTTCAGCTCAGGTCACGATCTCCCGGTCCGTGAGTTCGAGCCCCGCGTCGGGCTCTGGGCTGATAGGGGGGGCTTCCTACACGTTCTTTCACTGCATCTTCCCAAGGATCTTGTGAGGTAGGAATTATTGTCATCCCCATTTTATTTTTAATGTTTATTTATTTGGGGGAGAGAGAGAAAGTGTGCACCTGTGGGGGAGGGGCAGAGAGAGAGACCGATCTGAAGCAGGCTCTGCTCTTGGCAGCAGAGAGCCTGATGCGGGGCTCAGATTCACGAACTGTGAGGTCACGACCGGAGCGGAAGTCGGATGCTTAACCGACTGAGCCACCCAGGCGCCCCGGTCATCCCCCATTTCAGAGATGAGGAGACCAAGATGCAGAGAGACGAAGCAAAATACTCAGAAAGACATTACTGGTAAGTGGCAAAACTCAGGTCTGATTCCGTTGACTTTGAAACTCAAAAAGGCCCCACAGACACACGCACAAAATCAACCTCATTTGTAGCAAGTTTGTGCACAGAGCGCAGAGTCTGGAGTCTAGAGAGTAGTTGTAGTCCTGCCTCATCTCCCAATTTACTCTATCACTCAGGCCTGGGAGGCTCAGTTGGTTAAGTGTCCGGCTCAGGTCATGATCCCAGGGTGGTGGGATCGAGCCCCTCATCCGGCTCTGTGCTGAGCATGGGGCCTGCTTAAGATTCTCTCTCTTTCTCTCCCTCTCTTTCCCTCTGCTCTTCTCCACTCCCTCACGCTCTAAAATAAAATAATACAAAATAAAATCTTAAAAACAAATAAAATTGGGGGCACCTGGGTGGCTCTGTCAGGTGAGAGTCTGACTTTGGTTCAGGTCATGATCTCACGGTTTTTGTGAGTTCAAGCCCCGCATAGAGGTCTCTGCTGTCAAAGCAGAGCCTGCTTCCGATCATCTGTCTCCCTCTCTCTCTGCCCCTCACCCATGTTGTCTCTCTCTCTCTCTCAAAAAATAAACGTTAAAAAAAATTTGGGTGCCTGGATGGCTCAGTCGGTTAAGCATCCGACTCTTGATTTGGGCTCAGGTCATGATCTCACGGTTCCTGAGTTCGAGCCCTGCATCGGTCCTCTTGCTGATAGTGTGGAGCCTGCTTGGGATTCTCTCTCTCTGCACCTTCCCCTGCTCATGTTCTCTCCCTCTCTCAAAATAAATAAACTTAGGAAAAAAGTAATTTTACTAGCTGAATCTATTTTTTAAAGTATGTGTGCTGTGTATCTGTGTGTATATGTCTATTTATATGTGGGCGTTACATACGTGTGCTGTGCACATGTGTGTCTGTGTGTCTGTGGGTTTCTGCTGCTGCCTTCCTGTTTTTCCTAGGGTCATGGGTTCCCAGATGCTGAGAGGTAGAGGAACCCTGAGGCTTTGGGGGTGATTTTCTCCCCTTCTCTGGGCCTCAGTTTCCTCTCCTACAGAAATGGATTACTTGAATTCCATGATTTCAAAGGATTCTTGCAGATCTGACCCTCCTTAACTTTGTTATTCACCATGTGGTCTAAGGACTTCATCCAAAGAAGGTCAGAATAAAAGAGTCACGGGCTTGACGCTACCGTGGCAGGGACTGGAATTAGACAGGAGAAGGCAAAGTTCCCAGACCAGTCCACATTGGCCTCAGGAAAGTCGTGCTTCTTGATCTGAAGCAAAAGCTCTTAGAATGCAAGACCACGTCCAAGGACCTGGATTGTGCCCTCCGTCGCCATGCTGGCCAGGAAAGGGGCAGCGTCTCCGTGTGACTTGCGGAAAGGAGACAGAGGGATGGAAGGGCAGCCATCCAGGAGACAGCTCTGGGCGGGCAGTGTCCTCAGGTCCTACTGTGGCCCCTGCAGGCTCCTGATAAGCAGAGGCCTCCACCCTGATAGCCCCGAGTCTGCTTATCAGGGTCCCCAGACTACCCCACCCAGGCTCAGACTCTGTTCCAGCCCACACCCTGATGACAGCACCCTCCACCCCAGCCAGAGCCACAGCCACAGGATCTCTGGTTGGCTGAGATAGCTCTCTTTTCTACCTCCAGGACCCTGGTTTCTGCCCATGTTCACCCTTGGTCTTGGGACTAAGCAGGGACTAGGCAGAAGCCTAAGCAATGAGTGGCGTAAATCTTGGCCTTGGTGCGTGAAGCCTTGTTGTCTGTGGGGTCTCCGAGTAGAGGTGGCGTGGCAGCAGGAGTCACAGGACAGGAAAGGGGGCAAGGAGCAGACATAGCGATAATTTCTCACCTGGACAGAGTGCCTGGGTTTGTAAAGGTTCTTCAGCCAGATTTCTCAATTCTTACAACTCGGGGAGCTATGTGTTGCCACCAGAGTCCAGGGAAGTGGCACTCTGCCTCTAGTTACGCAGCTAGTGAGTGCGACAGAGGAAAGAAGGAGGGAAGGAACCGGACACTGGCTGCACAGGTGCTAGGTCAGATCTGGGAGTTTGAGATGAGCACTCACAGCATCCTTGTAACCACCACGTGAGATAGGTGTGGCCCGCTCCCATTTTACACATGTGGCAACTAAGCTGAGAGCACTCCGTCCAGAGTCACAGAGCTGGATGCAGTGGACTTGGGACTGTCACTCAGGGCCTGTTCTTTCTTTTCAAGTTTATTTATTTGAGAGAGAGAGACAGAGACAGGGACTCCACTGTCAGCGTGGAGTCCAACTCGGTACTCAGACCCATGAACCGTGAGATTATGACCTGAGCCAAAGCCAAGAGCCAGATGCTTAACCGACTGAGCCACTCAGGCGCCCCTGGGCCTGTTATTTTTAAACCTGGGCTCTCTCAAGGGCCTCAAGCAGCTTTTAAGAATATTCTATGAGGGCCACCCTGCTGGCTCAGTCAGTAGTGTATGTGACTTGTGATCTTGGGGTTGTAAGTTCGAGCCCCATGCTGGGTGTAGAAATTACTTAAAAATAATAAAACTGAAATTAAAAATTAAAAAAGAATGTTCCACGAACTTTCGGATGTTCACCCACCCCTGCTGTTGCTCATCACTTGCGGCCTTCGGTGAGCCCCCGTGGGGAGGAGGTGAGATGGGAACTAGCTTCTTTGAGTCCCTCCTGGGGGCAGCACTAGCCTCATGCTAAGTGCTTTGCCAGTGGCTAGTCACCCAGCTCACAGCTCGGGACTGAGGACCGTGGTTATTGCTGTGGACAGAACACGAAGGGTCTGACAGAGAAGGCTCGCCTGGGAGTTACAGCTTTGTCTGCCGGTCTCCCCAGGCCAAAGTTTCTCTCCTCCCCCACATCACGCTGAGCTTAGCTCCATGTCAGACATTTGACACGCATTTTTATTTATTAGCCACTACTCTGTGGTGGAGATACGTTGGCGAACAAACCAGGCTCTCATGATTATTTGCTAAAGTGAATAATCACAAATAAATGAGCCCATAACAGGGAGAGTTAACTAGCCAGGGAAGGCTTCCCTGCAGAGGTGATACTTACAGATGAAGAGGGAATAGGAGTTAGACAAGAAAGGAGGGAAGGTTATGCCAAACAGGGAAGAGCAGGGAGCCTGGCTGCCTCCGTCGGTGGAGCGGGCAACTCTTGATTTTGGGGCTGTAAGTTCGAGTCCCATGGTAGGTATAGAGGTTACTTTAAAAAAAAAAATAAAATATTGGGGCACCTGGGTGGCTCAGTCGGTTAAGTGTCTGACTCTTGATCTTGGCTCAGGTTAACATCCCACGGTTCGTGAGATCGAGCCCCATGTCGGGCTCCATGCTGATCGCATGGAGCCTGCTTGGGATTCTCTCTCTCTCTCTCTCTCTCTCTCTCTGCCCATCCCCCCCGAAGATAAACTTAAAAAAAAATATTTTGGGGGGGAGAAAGAGAGAGAGAGTGAGAGAGAGCGCATGAGCAGGGGAGGGGCAGAGAGAGGGGGACAGAGGATCGGAAGCAGGGTCTGCACTGACAGACTGACAGCAGCAAGCCTGATGTGGGACTCAAACTCATGAACGACAAGATCACGACTTGAGCAGAAGTTGGACGCTCAACCAACTGAGCTACCCAGGCACCCCTAAAAAAATCTTTAAAAAAAAAACCCAGAACAAAATAAAACAAAAAAACAGAGGGAAGAGCACGTGCCAACATTCTGCGACAGCAGGAAGCACAACACCTCCAAGGAACTAAAGGGTTTGGTCTCTCCTCCCACACCCCATCCTGGCTGCATCTGCCTCCCAGCATACAGACCAGACTGTCTAGGATGGGGGCTGGGGGGGAGCAGAGAAGCAGATATGTCCTCCAGTATGGGGTCTAAAATAACAGAGACCCTGCTTGAGGGAAGGGTCTACTCCAGGAGTCTCGCCTTCCCCAGAGGCAAGAGAACCGAATACTGCCAGGCTCTCACTGAGTCTTGAGCTCTCCACAGGCCCCTACCCATTCTCTCTCTTTTTGAAAAAAAAATTTTTAAGTTTATTATTAAAAAAATTTTTTTTAATGTTTATTTATTTTTGTGGAAGAGAGAGAGAGACAGAGCACAAGCAGGGAAGGGGCAGAGAGGGAGACACAGAATCCGAAGCAGGCTCCAGGCTCTGAGCTGTCAGCACAGAGCCCGACGTGGGGCTCGAACCCACGAACTGTGAGATCATGACTTGAGCTGAAGTTGGATGCTCAAATGACTGAATCACCCAGGCGCCCCTAAGTTTATTGATTTTGAGAGAGACACAGTGAGCGGGGGAGGGGCAGAGAGAGAGAGAGGGGGACAGCAGATCTGAAGCAGGCTCTGAGATGACAGCAGAGAGCCAAACTCGGGGCTCGAACTTGAGAACTTCAAGATCGTGACCTGAGCCGAAGTCGGATGCTCAACCGACTGAACCACCCAGGTGCCCAGGCCTCTACCCATTCTCATGCTGGCTCTCAGAAGAGCTTGGAATTCACCTGCCCTCAAATCACCAACAGAGCCCCACCCCGGCCCCCGGCCCCACACCCAGGAAAGCTTGCCATGGCAGAGGTGGGCAAGAGGTCTGACTGCCTAAGTCTAGTCTCCTTGGGCTCAACATAAATATAGGCAGGGGCCCGGGAACTGAAATTTAAGCCAGAGCTTTTCCCAAGAATTCAGAGATCCAGCTGTCAGGACCCTCCCTGCTTTACAGAGGTTCAACGAACATTCCCACTACCACCACTGCTGCTGCCACTGCCATGGTCAACAACAGCCTCCACCAGGGATGGGGGGGGAAGGGGAGGTCTGTTCTCCCTCTGCCCAGGCCCAGCAGATAGATGACCAACTTCATTGGGGATAGGAGCGAAGCGCAGACCCTAACCTTAGCAAGGATACTAGAAAGGGCCTAATAGGGAGAGGGGATAGAGACCCTTGTTCCAAGGGGTCCAGCAGGGAAAGGGTTAAGAGGAGGGGCTCTCTAGAACCCAGGAAAGTGCCCCACCCAGGGGAGGGGCCAGTGGATTAAAAAGCAAGCAGTTTGAGTGGAGAGGCAAGGACAGGGCCTCCCTACCTCTAAAGGCCTCCAGTCTGCAGTTCCAGCTCCAGGTAAGTGCCCTCTCCTGGGCCTGTCTGCTTGTTGGTGTGACCACAGGGAAGCTTCTGCCTCATTACATCATCTCTGGTTTATTTAATTCTGGTGCTGGGTCCCCGAGGAGATCTCAACAGACCTGAGCTTTACAGGGTTCTCCAGGCCAGTCCCCTTGCCTATGCAACTTGGGCCGCCCTTGACCACAGTATCAAGGGGTTGCTGGCTCAGGAGCTATGGACCAGGGAGGGGGAGATCTGGGTGTCTAGCACTGGCCTATCCTGCTCTGCCCTCGGCCCCTGGCTCTCCCTGCCACAGCCCCCTGTGCCTGCTGCAGGATCCTGGCTGGGATATCATCATATACTGTAAGTTTGCGATGAGATACTACAGTATAGATGATGTACTAGTCCGGGTACCCCCAGCTCTGGAGCCAGACGAGGAGGGCAGGGGACGCTGCAAACCCACGGGGCTCGCCGCTCAGCCTATCACAGCCTGCTGACCGCCAAGACACTTGGGAATGGCGAGGAAACCGTTACCATTACTGAGTTTAGTAATGGTAACGGTTCTCTTGCTGCACCCAGAAAACGTGCCAAGAAGAGAGCTCAGGACCCTGGAGCGGAACACTGGAACACTGGAAGGGAGGGAGACTCCAGCTCAGACAACGGGGTGGGGGTGAAGGAACGGGTTAAGTTTTCTCTTTCTTATTCTAAAGAAATAAAGATGAGAACCAGTATGCTTGTCTTTCAACTTTATTGGAATTCGAGACTAGGGGGAGGGATGGGGCGAGAGGCACTATCTCACTTAAGACCCATAAGTCCTTACACATGGTTTCAAGGTAGAGGAACTGAGGGGATAAGAAAAAAAAAAAAAAAACAAAAAAAAACCTCTCTGCTAACAAGTGGCACCTGAGAGAGAAACTCTGGGTTCATTGCCAGCTGGAAGCAGTGTGGTATTGTTCCCACCAAAGAACCAACTTCTAGACCTAAGCAGCAGAGGCCCGAGGCAGAGGAACTACCTGAGAACTGAGCTAAGGTCAGTTCCTTCCTCCAACGGGAAAAATGGCCAGGCAGGGGCTGTGCAGACTCAAGCAAGGTCAAGTTAGTCAGGAAGTGTCCATGCCCCTTACCAGTCCCTGCAGGGTCTGAGCAGGAACCATTCTGGTCAGTGGCTCCTGCCAGCAGCCTTGATGCCTTGGGAGAGGCAGCAGAGTGATCACTTGAGAAGCTTCACAGAGAGGCGGAGCCGAACATCGCAGAGGAAGATGTCCATGAGGTCGCGGCCCACCTCCTGTGCAATCTGGGAGATCAAGTGCCCCTTTGGACCAATGAGGATCTTCTGAGGGTGGAGCAAAAGAGAGGGCCATGAGGCTGCTCTCGGGGCTCTAAGTGCTAGAGGAGAACCCCTGCTAATAGACCCCTAGTCCCTTCTCCAAGCTTAATCCAGCTTACCACATGAGATTCTTTGGGCACCAGAAGCTTCTGTTCGATCACCAGCTCCCCGCTTGGCCCTTCCTCCCACACCACTGTCCTCTGCACAGGGAGATACCATGATTAGTCAGACAGGCCTATACCCCTACCTCTCTGGGCCCCAGATAGCTTATTCTGGGTATGTGGCTGGTGAAGAGCCCCTAGACTCCTTCATTGTGTCTGCACCTGCTGCACATTGTAGGGTATCTCCTGGGGCAGGTGCTCTAGTAGCTTCTCTCGGATGGTGTTGGCACAGATCTCCTCAGGTGTCTGGCTGGTGAGGACTCCGCTGTGGAACTCCCAGGGTCCTGGCCGGGCCTGTGCCAGGAGGTATTGCTGTGGGTACAGAGAGGGTACGTGCGGCAGCTCAGTCCCAACCAAGACTTTCCTACCTACTCACTCTTACTTCCGGGAGGAACTGTGAGGCTTGTCTTCATATGGTGGAAATCAAAGGACAGGCTATGGCCAAGGCCAACTGACCTTTAGTATTTTCACATCTTCCTGGCTTAGGGCAGACAACATGAAGATCTCCTGGAAGTGGGGCCAGCCAATCTTCTGAGGGCCTCCCACAGACTGTGAGTTTGGGCCCTTAGCTGCGGGGCCCGGGCAATGAGTGCCGGCCTGTGAGCGAACAGCCTCCCTCATCTTGAGCTTCTTGCCATTGACCACACCTTCAGTGAGGGCTGCTGTGAGCTCCAGGAGAATGGACTTCTGCTTCAGGCAATCTACCTGGGCATGGGGGATGGGCAGAGAGTGGGGAGGTAGTGAGATGGGCACCTGGGAGGAAAGGAGACCCCTCCTTCTGGTAGGTGGTGCTCACCTTGTTCATGACAAGGATGCTAGGGACTTGGGAGAACTGGGTCAGGCACTGGAGCACTTGGGGGCTGAGCTGGTTCCGAGTCCATTTGTCTGAGACGTCCACAAGAACCACAACTGGAAGTTGGCAGGGTGGGGAGGAGGACAAAGATATGACCACTCTTTCTTCACCCCCCAAAAAGATCCATGATATGGGCTCTGGCCAACCCCCATCCCCCAAACTACCAGGAATGAGAGAGGCCATGACCATGTAAATTGGGCTTCAGATTCCCATCATGAGTCTAACCCATATCAGCAGATTCCATGCTCTTCCACGGATCTTCCAACAAAGAAAGCTCCAGATGGTGCCTGAGGGACAAACATAGGTAAGGAAGGGTTTTATGACTGATGTACTCCTGATGAGGAAGAGGGTATAAGGGGGTTTTCCAGTCCCTATGACAGAATCTCCCCGCCCTCTCCTCAACACCTTTCCCTCTACATACCCATTTCCACAGCTATTACCTTTTCTGTTTAACAGGGCTGATGAGACCAGGTGTGTCAAGTAGAATCTAAAATCAGGAAAGAGAGATGCCCAGCCCCCCAGATGGAACACTTATGACTGGTGAGCGAGAGAATGGCCATCCTTGATGTCAGGAGCCTGCCCCCACTCTTGGCCAAGCTGACTTTAGATTTTCACCCTCCAGCTTTGTTTTGGTTCTAGATGGGATCCAAGAGAAAGATGATGACTGTGAATATGTGGAAGATTAGAAAGGAGTGAAGAGGGAATGAGATCTTTCTGACTAGATGCCAGAGGTGGAAGGTAGAGAGAGAACTGCATGAGGCCTAATGGCCCTTCCCTCAGAGAAATGAACCTAAACATCGTTTTCTTCATGTCTAACTGTAAGGGGGACCCTCTTAGGTTCACCCTCTGTCCTATTTGCTGGACTCCCTTTGCAGGTACCCACCACCTGAGCTTCCTTCTCTGTGATGATCCCCAGAGCTTGGCAACGAGTGGTGTGCACCTTCTTGGAGACAGGGAACACCTGCCAGAAACAAAGAAGTCCCAAGTGAAATCCCAGATCCCTCTAGAACAATCCATAAACAGAAAAGAAGTGAGAGATGAAAAGGGGGTTAAAGATCGAGCATACTTTTCGGCCCAGCAGCTGGTTGGAGAGTGTTGACTTCCCTGCATTCGGAGCACCCAGGAGGACCACTCGTAGGACCCGGGGGTTCTCGGGCATATCAGGACGATGGACCAAGAGGAGATCCTGTTCATCTGTGTGGGGGGGTAGGAGGGGAGTGAGAGGTAATGCAATATGGATCCTGTCAGGTACTCAGTCCTACCCACCCACAGAGGAAGTAAAGAATATAAGATTAGTGTACCATGTTGAAGCTGAGACCCGGCTTTGAGATTTAGTTTGCCCGTTAATTTGTTTATGTAATTTTATTAAGTTCTCTAACTTCTCTAAGCCCCTTAGTTTTCTCACATGTAATATGGAGATAATATTAAACAACACCTACTTATAACCTTCTTTTGATGGGGCACCTGGGTGGCTCAGTCAGTTAAGAGCCCGACTCTTGGTTTCAGCTCATGATCTCACAGTTCGTGAGTTCAAGCCCTGTCAGGCTCTACATTGACAGTGCAAAGCCTGCTTGGGATTCTTTCTCTCTCCTTTCTCTGTCCCTCCCCTGCTTGCTCTCTCTCTCAAAATAAATAAACATTAAAAAAAAAAAAAAAACAACTTTGGGGCACCTGGGTGGCTGTCAGTTAAGCATCTGACTCTTGATTTTGGCTCAGGACATGATCTCACCGTCTGTGAGTTCAAGTCCAGCATCGGGCTCTGCACGGACGGCATGGAGCCTGCTTAGGTTTCTGTCTCCCTCTTTCTCAAAATAAATAAGTAAACTTAAAAAAAAATAACCTTCTTTTGGCAATTGTGTAAAAACAATCAGCACAATGCCTGGCACTTAATATTCAATTACTGTGTGGAACTGTACTGTAGTTGTGCCTGGTAAATCTATGTACATGTATGAAAGTACATCGAGATCAGATAAAGCGAGAAATCCCTCCAGCTCTGACAGTCTCACCTTATTAAGGGTGTTATGAAGGCTCTGCAAGCTTTCTCAGTATTTCTAAGTAGGAGTCCCTTGTGCATTACAATTACCAGTTTTTGTATCCAGACTCCCCACCAGACTGTAGTCTATGCTACTTGAAGATCAGAGAGTGCTGTTTCCTGGGTGTAACTCAGTCTCTTGACAAGTAGATGGGCACTAATCGGATCGAGTTTGCTTCCCAAATCCGGGCAGAGAGCCACAAATGTGCTTTGCCCATGGCCCTTCAATCTCCTGCTTTTTGTAAGCGTCTCTGATTGTGATCCTCTGGCTCCAAAAGTTTTAGAACCTGGTATTTCTCTCCTGTGAGATCCTTCACGGCTCGCCTCTCTTTAGGGACCTCGAGATCGTTTTCCATAATATAAGACCAAAGATGATATCCCCAGAGAGTTTCCCTGACCCGGAACTTTAAATGCTAAAACTGTGACAGTCCGTGACAAGCTATCTGGGCCCTTTACCTCTGTGTATGGACACGGCGGGAGGATGAGAAGTCAACGAACTGTCTGGCTGAGAGAGTCCGAGGAAGCGGTCCAAGGCTGAGCTCTGGCCATAACGGCGAGAGGCGGAGGCCAGACGGGGACCAGAGAAGGCGGCGCCCGCGAAACAAGACACGCACCTCCGCTGACAGTCCAAGAGCGAGGAGAGGCCGGTCACCCACCCCCTCGCGGCGTCTGGGCCCAACTGCCGGACCCCTAACACCGCCCGAAATAACATAGCAGTGCGCCGCCCGGGAGCAGCCATTACAGCCGCAAGGCACTCCGGGAACTGGCCAGAAACGCACCTAAGAGTGAATAGAGCAGTGGAAAAGCGAGCACGAGAGAGCTAGATTGGCCCAGAGAGCGGAGACGCACGGGATGCTGGAGGTGGGCTGAAGGAGAAACTGCTTTGGAGACTGACCGAGGCTAAGGAAAATCTGTATTTAGAGTTTGTGTAAACATGATGATTGTTTTGGACTCCTATACACAGGCTGCTTTCTTCTTCTCCTGCCAAAGTTTTGTAAAAGGTTCTTCTAGCCCTGCCTCCTGGGCGACTACATCTCCCATGAGGCCTAGAGGCAGAAATCGTTCTCTTAGCGCAAAACTTCTCGCGGCTGGAGAAACTGACGCATCTAAGGAGGCAAGGTCGTGGAAGCCGGAGCGGGTGCTGTTCCGCTGTACCCCTAAGGGCCTTTTTAGTTTTCTCTAGCCTCAGGCTTGCAGGATCCTCTCCCAGTGCCACCCCTGACTTGGTCTAGCGGTCGGCAGCGGCCTCCACTGCCACCCAAGGAGTAGTCAGTCCGTAGGTCTGTGTTTCCGAGGAGCAGCAGACGCGATTTCCCTTCTGTAAACCTCCATTACTATCTCATCTCAGAGACCATTCCTTTCTGGAGAAAAAACAGAGGGTCTGTAAAGGGAGAAGCTGCTTAGTCACCTACAATTCCCCAGATTGACTCAGCGGCCTGCAAAACTTGGTATATCTTAGCTGTTTGTGGCCTTAAGCCTTATTCATCCTTTGGAGCCTCTGGATTAAACTCTTGAAATTGAAGAGAGAGAGAGAGAGAGAGAAAGAGAGAGATGTTGGCGGGGATTGGGGGAATGGCGATTTACTCAGCATATGCTATGTACAGGCCATGTCCAGGTGCTGGGGATACATGAATGAAGAAAATGGACAAAAGCTTATCACAGGACTTGTGTCCTGGGGACTGTGGTGGGAGGGTGGTGAGGGAGAGAGAGAGAGACATTTGTTAGTGACCTGACAGGAACTGTTTAGTATCGTGGTCTGGGTGAAAACCTAAATAGAGTGTATTTAAGAGAGAATGAGAGGTGGGGGCCTCTGGCTGGTTTAGTAAGTAGAGTGTGTGGCTCTTGGTATCAGGCTTGTGAGTTTGAACCCCAGGTTGGGTTGGGCCAGAGTTTTATTTATGTTTTTAATGTTTATTTATTTACTATTTTTGAGAGAGAGAGAGAGTGTGTGTGAGCAAGAGTGGGGGAAGGGTAAAGGGGTGGGGAGCGAGAATCCTAAGCAGGCTCCATGTTGTCCGTGCAGAGCCTGATGCGGTGCTCGAACTCACAAATTGTGAGATCATGACCTAAGCTGAAATCAAGCTTCCCGATGGTTAATGGATGCTTAACTGACTGAGCCACCCAGGCACCCCAGGCTGTAGAGCTTTAAAAAAAAAGATATAAGATCTTTCTGAGGGAGCAGAGCAAAAGGGAATGGTAATAGAAAGGGGGGAGAGAGAAGTGGAGTTAAAGGCTTTTTTTTTTTTAAACAATTTTTTTTTTAACATTTGTTCATTTTTTTTTTAATTTTTTTTTCAACGTTTATTTATTTTTGGGACAGAGAGAGACAGAGCATGAACGGGGGAGGGGCAGAGAGAGAGGGAGACACAGAATCGGAAACAGGCTCCAGGCTCTGAGCCATCAGCCCAGAGCCTGACGCGGGGCTCAAACTCACGGACCGCGAGATCGTGACCTGGCTGAAGT
This sequence comes from Lynx canadensis, assembly GCF_007474595.2. NCBI lineage: Eukaryota > Metazoa > Chordata > Mammalia > Carnivora > Felidae > Lynx > Lynx canadensis. The sequence continues at coordinate 17,478,324 of NC_044316.2, forward strand.
CGGACGCTTAACCGACTGCGCCACCCAGGCGCCCCAACATTTGTTCATTTTTGAGAGACAGAGCATGAGCAGGGAGGGAGCAGAGAGAGAGGGAGACACAGAATCCGAAGCAGGCTCCAGGCTCTGAGCTGTCAGCACAGAGCCCAACTGCCTGCCTGCCTGCCTGCCTGCCCCTGCAGGGCTCCAAGCCACAAACCGAATCCACAAACCGTGAGATCATGACCTGAGGGGAAGTCAGATGCTTAACGGACTGAGCCACCCAGGCACCCCTAAGGCTTTTCTTTTTTAAGATCAGAGACTTTTTGTTTGCTCATGGCATTGACAAGGTAGAGAGGAGAAAATTGATGATATAAGACAGAAAGGAGAGGATTGTTGGGAGGATGGTGGAAACCAAATGACTGGGCTGCTCTTTTGGGAATGGCAGTGGAGTGTCCAGAGAAGCCCTGAGTGACACAGGATTGACAGAGACTGGGCAGCCAAAAGCACTGATGGTTTGCAAATGGCGCCAGGCTCCAGCTTTCAGGCTGCCTGCTCTGTTAGTGGAAGAAATAACCTTTCTGGAACACGATATTCTGGATGTTCTTTGGGCACCCATATGCCCAAAGAACAAAATATCACTAAATATAGGACAGCTGGCAATCAGAAAAATATGAATATTCTTTCATCAACAATAAGGTGAAATGCCATTTCAACTGTAATTAGGGTGAAGGGCAACTTCGGGTTAAGCAGTGGTTGAAGAGTTTAATTAAATAAATGCAAAATCACCCAAAGAACACATACTAAGTACTACAGCACTGGCAACAGATAACACCTTGAAAGAATCCCTGGGCTATCATGAAAACATAGAGGAAATATGTCAGTCAAAGTGCCTTATTAATTCTCTTCTTTCCCAGAGATTTTCCCTCAAAGGATATTGCGGGGGAATTTTGTATTTTGTGAGATTAGGAGAGAGGTTAATCAGATGAAACAGACTGCCTAGGTTCATATGTCAGCTTGCCACTTATCAGCTGTATGAATTTGGACAAGTTATTTCAACTCTCCAAGCATCAGTTTCATCATCTGTACAATGAAGAAAATAATAACAAACACATCTTCCTAATATCATGTGTTCATTTGAGTCTAGGGTTTGGAACAATGTAGGATTTAGAAAAGTGTAGGCTCTCAATAAATGTCCTTATCTTAAGGCTAATTGTTTTACCCCTTCTGGCACCTTGTTACATGAATTATTCTCTTTTCTATATAGACAGTTCCTCTCTGTACTATATTCCTCTCATCAGCATTAAAAATTTTTTTAATGTTTATTTTTATTTTTGAGACAGAGAGAGACAGAGCATGAGCAGGGAAGGGGCAGAGAGGGAGACACAGAATCTGAAGCAGGCTCCAGGCTCTGAGCTGTCAGCAGAGAGCCAGATGCGGAGCTTGAACTTATCAACTGCAACATCATGACTTGAGCCAAACAAAGTCAGACGCTCAACCGACTGAGCCACCCAGGCGCCACTCCTCTCATCAGCATTTATTTTTAAAATGCTTAATCTCAAAATAAATAAGTAAAAATAAAATAAAATGCTTAATCTCAGGTGCCTGAATGGCTCAGTTAGTTGAGCATCTGACTTTGGCTCAGGTCATGATCTCATGGTTCATGAGTTTGAGCCCTGCATCAGGATCTGCCCTGATGACAGCGGGAGCCTGCTTGGAATATTCTCTCTCTCTCTCTCTCTCTCTCTCTCTCTCTCTCTCTCTCTCTCGGAATATTCTCTCTCCCTCTCTCTCTGCCCCTTCCCTGCTCGCACTCTTTTTCTCTCTCAAAAGCAAATAAACATTTAAAAATGCCTAATCTCTTCCATTTGAAAAGCAAAAACCCCAAACTCCCCTGATCTGGAAGTCCTTTTTTTTTTTTTTTTCCAACGTTTTTTATCTTTTTTTTATTTTTGGGACAGAGAGAGACAGAGCATGAACGGGGGAGGGGCAGAGAGAGAGAGAGGGAGACACAGAATCGGAAACAGTCTCCAGGCTCTGAGCCATCAGCCCAGAGCCTGACGCGGGTCTCAAACTCACGGACCGCGAGATCGTGACCTGGCTGAAGTCGGATGCTTAACCGACTGCACCACCCAGGCGCCCCTGGAAGTCCTTTTCTAACTAGGTGTCATTGTATGTTTCTCACTAAGATAATACAGTGAAGATGGTGGAGAGACACAGATGGATTTTAGAGATTTAAGGAGATAGCAATTGAAGGATGTGATTAAAACCCCTCCTATTACAACTAGATTCATCCAATGTCCTTGCATACATTGAGCCCTGCTTCTACTCTCAAGGCTGCCAGCACATTAGCTTTCTTTCCATCTTTTGAATATACCAAGCTCATTTCTGCCTCAGGGCCTTTATATCTGCTATTCCTGCCTTCTCTGTTCTTCTAGATTTGGCTTCTGCCCCCTATTGAGGTCTCAACTTAAATGGCACCTCCTCATAGTATTTATCACTACCTGCAATGATCCTATTTCAAAGCCTGAAATGCTCTATGAGCCTCATTAAGAGTCTTCACAGTCTCACCAACCTCTCATGGCCCCAATCTGAACAAGTCACTCCTTTGCTTCACTGCCCTCAGAATAAAGTACAAACTAACTTGGCCGTAACTGACTTTGCTGATCTCATCTCTCACTTTCTCTCTTTTAAAGTTTATTTTTTTAGTAATCCCTACACCCATCGTGGAGCTTGAACTCACAACCCTTAGAGCAAGAGTTACACACTCTTCCAACTGAGCCAGCCAAGTGCCTCCACCAGTCTCGTCTCTTGTCGTTCCTCTTTTTCAGCTCAACTGAAAAATTTCCAGTCCCCCAATTGCCTGGTGGTCTTTCTCACTTCCAGGTCTCCCCAGAGGCTGTTCCTTCCATGACTGGTTAAATTGTCTCTTAGGACCCTTTTTTTCCCCTCCTGTGATAAGGCAGTTTATAATAGAGTGATTGAGCACAAAGATTGTATTTCTGGGTTTGATTCTCAGGTCCATTATTTACTGTGTGCCCCAGGGCAATGCCCCAAGGCAAGTAACTTCTCTCTTCTTCAGTTTCCTCATCTATAAAATGGGGATAATCATAGTACCCTCATAGGGTTGTTGTGATGATTAAAAGAATTCACATGTATAAAGGACTCGGAACAGTGCTTAGCACATAGTAAATGTTATTCAAGTATTTGATGTTTTTATTATATGTCCCCTACTAGACTCTAAGCTCTATGAGGACAAAGATTCCAGCAGGAGACTGACTGTGGTGATAGAGTTAGGAAAGTCCAGTTCCCAGAAGATTCAGGGTCAGCTTTGGCCTTCTTTTTAGTATTCCATTCATCAGAACATAGTGTCAATATCAATTCTTCCTCTTTTCTGGCTCTGCAATTCCCCCATGGTGCCAAATGTGCTCATTCCAAAGGGTAATATTTTTGCAAGTAATGACAACTATTCTAAGTTAGGAGCTAGCCTCTGGAATTAGTCCTGGGCCCCACCACCCTACTCTTGTCACCAGTTACATTTTACTGTATGTAGGTCGAGAGATGGGAGGCAGTTCATACACGAGGCATGCACTTTTGTGTAGATCTGCTTTTCTAGGGACGGATTATGCTAATCTATATACTTTTCCCACAGCAACATACAGGTATGTACGTAAAAGTTACATGCATCTGATGAGAAAAAAATCCTCAAACTCCTAGGTGCTAGAGCAAGTAACCTCATTTCTTAGTGACTTGAGCATTCCATTATATGCATTTTAAATTAGTAATCTGTAATTAGAAATATTAGTGACACTCCAGTTTCAGCATTCTCAAACTTTACTCTAGGGCCTATTCTTGCTTCTTTCCAAAGAAGGAAAAAATTTCCTTAGTCTTAGATTAGGACTTTAAATATTCATATCAGATCCTGGGATCAGGAGTAGCTTTTCTTTCTCCAGAAGTACAGAGAATTTAACACCTTTCACAGAAAGAATGGAACTGCTTTCCTCCTCCCCCCTCTTCCTTGATTTTTTTTTTTTTTTTTTTTTTCCCTGACATTATATCTTGGTCCCTATCTCTGCAAACTCTGGGCTATAGAGGTAAGACTGGGCTAGAGGTAGGATGAGGGTCATGGTGATAAGGAGAGAGTTTAGTTCTGTATCTCCTCTTCCCTTCTACTGCAGTGCATTGCCCTCAGCTGTCAAATCTGTATTGCTGAATTTCCAAGACTCAACTGAGCCTAGTATTTTTTTTTTTCTTTTTAGGTTTGCTTATTTATTTTGAGAGAGAGAGAGCGAGGACAGCAGAGGGCCAGAGAGAGAATCCCAAGCAAGCTGTCAGCAAGGAGCCTGCGCTGGGCTCGAACTCATGAATAGTGAGATCATGACCAGAGCTGAGATCAAGAGTCCAACGCTTAAGGACTGAGCCACCCAGGCGCCCCTAGCCTAGTTTCTTGTTCCACTATGCCAAGGCAGCACAGTGGTCTAGGGGCTGATGGTTGGGTTTCCATGGGCTAAAGGTCTAGTTTTTGTTTACCAGTTTGCAAAAGGGCCAGGTTCTGTAGTGAGAGCTGTAAAGTAAGAAACTATAGGCCTGCAAGTTTCTCGATGGCACATATGAGATGCCCAGAACATTTCTGTCCAATAAACAGTATGCCCTTGATAAACAGACTGAACTTTGCAGTGTCCCAAAGAAGTTTAAGTGCCGCCTTGACAAGATCCCCAGGGGCTTCTGAGCACCTCCTGGCCAGTAGTGTATTCTGGGATGTCAAAATTACCTCTTACACAATTACCTCCAATGTATTCTAGATGTGATCGTCTTTTTGAAAGAGATCCAAGTTCATTATCAGTCACCTCAGAGCACCTGCATTCGGGCCTTTAAGTGCAAGTAGGATCCAGAATCCTGGAAGTGTCATTAAGTCTATGATCGAGGTCCAAGCGTTTAGTAACCCTAGGCAAGGTAACCCAGAGGCCTTGGACCTAAGGGCGGCCATCGAAGCCTGAAAGTCTAATCAGTGCTCGAGGCCAGCGGCCATGTCCACCTGAGACTCAGGGGTGCAGAGCATCAGGCACTGAAGAAGACGCCTCGGCTCCGGCTACGCATGCGCGGGCGTCCATAGAGGGCCCCGGTAATCCAGGCTGCGCATGCGCAAGAGCGGCTCCCGGCTAGTCCCGACGGCGGCGGCGGCTACTGAGGGGCCGGGGCGTGGAGTAGCGGTGGCGGCGGCGGGCAGCAACGGAGCAGCCATGAGGGCCGGGCCCAGTCACCGACAGTGAGTGATGGTGGAAGAGGGGTGGGCGGCCGGAGAGAAGAGGGGTGGCTTGGTGGAGGGATACCTCGACTTGGTGGGGGGGGGGGTGGGCTCTGCCTGTCGGAGGCGAAGGGGCGTGGGGGAGGGACAGTTTGAGGTGATGATGGGAGAATTTGGGGCATTGGTGGCCGGATCGCCAGCGCCAGGGCTGGACCGCTTGGCGGAGGGAAGGAGGTGAGTGCGGCAGGGTGTAGGAGCCCACGGCAGGGGCAGTGTCCCGCGCTTCCCCGTTTGTCATCGTCCCTTCCCCCAGGAGCTTTCGGTCGCCTCTCCCTTTCCGCTTCTTTCAGAGAATGGTCGCGGGGGGAGGGTGGTGGAGGATGAAAGCCTTGCTGGAGCTGAAGAAGCTAACTCTGATCCAGGCAGGGAAGGCCGGTCGCCTAGAGTCATGGGCTTTTCTGGGCGGAGGATGGGAGTCAGGAGCCCTCTGTTTAAAGCTGGGAGGGGTCTAGGGAAGAAAGCTAGGGGCTTAGAGTCTGACAGGTTCGAAACCACGTCCACCATTGATAAAGCTGATAGATAACCTTGGGCAGGTCCTACTTAACCTTTCTGAACCTCTGAAAGATGTAGTGCTTCGGTGGGCTATTGCAAGCATCAATGTACGTGATTGAAATTGTGTATGAAAATTGTAAATTGTAGGTACTATACCGATGGTACTATTGTCACCAACAATATTACTGGATTTTAGACCTTACCGTTATTAGTAGAGTGATTGATTTCTTTGTCAAGGCGAAGCATATTGTTTGTAAAACCTCAGTAGGCACATATGTGCGTTTTACGTAGGCACAGTAGATCATGTGCAAAAATACCAGTTTGTGATGTGACTAATTAGCCATCAGACTTGTGTAGGAAAAATACCATACTCTTGGGCATTTTTACAAATGGTGTGTAGCTCCTTACTCAAAAGGAAGAAATAAGAGAACGGAGGGCCAATCTGTTAAATGCTTTGTGAACATAGCTCACTCAGGTTCCTCGTCTTGTATGTAACACAGTTGGTACTAATGTGCTTTATTATGAGTCGAGAAAACTAGTTTGAGACAAGCTGGGAGGGCTGCACAAAGAGGGGTGTGCAAATACAATTTGCTGTTTTTAAATTGTATAAAAGTTTTCTTTTGCGAGGGAGTCTCTGGTTGCCCCAAGGGCCGTGTCTCCGTTTTGGAGGTCAGATAAGCATATAGCAGCTTTGCAGCTCCACTTTTTGTTACGCTGCCTGTGGAACCTCCAGGGTGGAGTGTCTCTGAGAGAAAGACAGAAGCAGCTGTCCAAGAGGTGGCTGGTTCTTTTCTGAGAGGCTGAAGGAGCACTCCTGAGGCTTTGTTGCTGTTCTTGTTGTTATTTAGGGTAGACAAAGCAGAGGACAGAGTTAAACTGTGTGCTTCTAGAGAGAGAAAATGGCTTTCTAGCCACAGCTTTTGAAAGAGGTGAAACTTCTTTCAAAAGGACAGAATGAGATGGATGCTTCAGCTTTGCTGGCCCTAAAGATGAAGAGCTTGAAATAGCGAGGCCTTTTGGAAATTAGTGAGTGATTTGTCTTTCATCAGAGCAAAGGTAGGGAGTGGCTGTACTAGGTCCTTGAAGATTCACAGATAAGAACAGTGAATTATTTTATAGGAATGGGGGAAATGAACCCTAGTTGTCATTAACTTCTCCATCTGGTAAAACGTATTTTACCTCTTTTTCTTGGAAATATACAGTGATATATCATTTTTAATTTTTTGCTCTAGTTCCTTGGCTCCCCAATAACTGCCCATAACTCCAATTGTTCTTTTTTTTTTTAATTTTTAATGTTTATTTTTTTATTACATTTATTTATTTTTGAGAGACATAGAGCACAAGTGGGCGAGGGAAGAGAGAGAAGGAGACACAAAATCTGAAGCAGGCTCCAGGCTCCGAGCTGTCGGTACGGAGCCCTATGTGGGGCTCGAATCCACGGACTGTGAGATCATAACCTGAGCCAAAGTTGGACACTTAACTCACTGAGCCACCCAGGTGCCTCCAACGATTGTTCTTTTTTAGAGGATAGTTTTGAAAGAAAGCGCTTGTTACTGTTGTCATAGGGCATTTACAGAATACAAATTTATTTTGTCTTTCCTCACCAGATGGAACCTGAAGTAGAGGTATAAAAGTAGAGCTGGCTTAGTTGTCCTATTTTATTTTAATAATTGGACATTTATTTTTAATTTTGTAACGTGTTTTTCCCTCTACTGAAAATTTCCATTGGTTCAAATGAGTCCCTAATGCCATTCATGTCATGTTAAAATAATAGAGGCTTGTTCAGTTGTGATGAGAATTTCCTGTCCTCTCTATTCTTTTTCCTATTTGTGGTTATTTTTATGTGGTAGATGACTTACCAAATGGAGAGTCTTCCCTTGGGAGAGACGGCGTGGTCAGTGCCTTGATTACCTGTTGTGGGAGCAGTCTATCTAAAGTGGGGATGTAAGGACTACTCATGAATCTCTGACACAGCAAGGGCTAAGAAAAAAAAAAGGAATTAAAGGTTACTAGCTCATTTTTATTATGATAAAATGAATAATTTTTTAAAAAGTATCTTCTGCTTCAGAGGAAAACTTTTTTTTTTTAATTTATTTATTTGTGTGTGTGTGGGGTGGGAGGGGGGTGGTGGTGGGGAGAGGGAGTCCCAAGCAGGCAGCACAGAGCCAGATGCAGGACTTGAACCCACGAACCTGAGATCATGACCTGAGCCAAAATCAGGAGTCAGACACCCAACCGACTGAGCCACCCAGGTGCCCTCAGGGAAAACATTTTAAAACAGTCTACTTAAAGACAACATTATGGTGTTAAAAAAAATAATAAAAAATTAAAACAAAATTATGTGTTTTTACCTTTTTTTCTTTGAATATTTGCTTATGAACAGAACCTTTGTTCCTTTAGAACCCTTTGGATCTTGCCACCCATTCCTTAACTGAAGTCTTTTGTGATCTTTTCACAGCTGCTAATAATTGAGTACAAAGGTTTTTGTTGTTTATGTTTTTGTTTTTTTGTCCTTTGTTTGGTTCTTGATAGAGCGCTAAAAACTTTAAAAAAAGGGCTATATGGGAAGATGTTGAAAAGTAAAAGAGAAGAGCAGATTTAACTTAGTGAATTTGTAGGTTGTTCTGATGTTTGGAGGGTAAAGGATTCAAGAATGGATATATGATTCAGAGTAGCCTCCAGAGGCCAGGTTTTGCTTACCTGTGTTTAGCACAGTACATAGTTGGCCTGGAGTAATTGCTTGTTAAATATTTGCTGAATGGAAAAATGATAAACAATATAAAACATAATCAGCAAAGATGAGTTCAGATCTTCTGGAACTTTGTGTAACTTTGAATGAGCTTCCCTATGTTTCTTTACCTCAGTTTCTTCATCTATAATAACTGTACTTCCTGCACAGGTTGTTGTGAGGGTTAAATGTGCTTAATACATGTAAAATGTTTACAATACTACTTAATACTTAGCAAATGCTAAATAAATAACTATCCAACTAGTGTTTGTTGGATGCACCCTCTTTTTGTGCTCAAATCTATGCTGGTCAAAGATGTTTGTCATATAGCCCCGGCCCTCTCAGTTCACAGTTTGGCCTAGGAAACAGATGTATACAAAGTAATTATTATAGAATGTAATACTTTATTTCATCAGCTCTGTGTTGCTAATTGTAAGGCTCACAATTACTTTACATGCAAGGAAGAAAGAAGAAATGTTAAGAAAGACTGGCATGCTATCAGTTGTAAGATATATCCTATTTTCAGAGAAATGTGGAGGGGAAGGTATGTCTTACGATTGATGAAATACATTAAGCACTCTACTAGAGGGAGGTACAACTTGTGAGAGTTGATGGATGGCTGGGTACAGGTATTGTCAGTAAAGACCCTTTGCATAACATGCATGATACACCCTCATAGATGGACGAGGAAGATAGGGCATTACAAGCAGACAGTAAAGTCTGAAAATGTGAAGGGGAGGGCATTATTGATGTGTACCACCATATCAGGACAAGCAGGAGAAGGAAATGAGCTAAGTATTTGGCAGAGTAACATTGTATAATGCAGCAGAGCAGGACAGGAAGCTTGGAACATTTTCAGAAAAGACATGAGCCTCATTCTTGAATTTCAACTCCTAAAATGTAATAGCAACTCCAAAAAGATGATACTAATATAATAAAGTGGAAAGTGAGAGTAGTGTGAGAAGCAAAGTGGCCAGGGGAAGGGTTGAAGCTTCACAGCTGACCGAGTGGGGATAAGTGTGAAGTCACTGTGCTCATGGTGAGAGGTGAATGCTTTCTCAGCAGAGAAGTGTTTAGTATCTATTTCTGTCTTTTCACTGCCTATCAAGGTCTTGGTTATGTCCCTTTTAGAGCTTTGTAACTTAGAGTGAAAGGAAGTACAACTCAAGTGGAAAAATGCTCAATTTTCTTTATGAAAAATGTATTTATTTTTATTTTATTATTTATTAAAAATTTTTTTAATGTTTATTTTTGACAGAGAGAGAGAGAGAGAGAGACAGAGCTTGAGTGGGGGAGGGGCAGAGAGAGAGGGAGACACAGAATCCGAAGCAGGCTCCAGGCTCTGAGCTGTCAGCACAGAACCTAATGTGGGGCTCGAACTCACAAACTATGAGATCATGACCTGAGCCGAAGTTGGACGCTCAACTGACTGAGCCACCCAGGCGCCCCTATTATTTATTTATTTTTAAGTATCATTTATTTAATCTCTGCTCCCAACATGGAGCTTGAACTCATGACCCTGAGATCAAGAGTCTCATGCTCTTCCAACTGAGTCAGCCACGTACCCCTAAAAATCCATTTACTACAAGGAGGATAATAAATTACCAGAATTAAGGTTCAGTTATCAAATGATGGCTTAGTATTATAGCACTGGATTGTACTGTTTCATGGGAAAATATAGGTCATTTAAGGAGGGATTTAAAAAACTCAGTTACTAATTTTCTTTTTTTTTTAATTTTTTAAGTTTATTATTTTTTTTTAGCATTTATTTATTTTTGAGAGACACAGCGTGAGCGGGTTGGGGCAGAGAGAGAGGGAGACACAGAATCTGAAGCAAGCTTCAGGGTCCAAGCTGTCAGCACAGAACCCGACATAGGACTTGAATCCACGAACTGTGAGATTGTGACCTGAGCCGAAGTCAGACACTTAACCAGCTGAGCCACCCAGGTGCCCCAAGACTCAGTTACTAATTTTCTGGCAACCAGCCCTGAAGCTAGTGGGAGAAAGTATGAAAAACTAGAAATAGCATAAGCACAAATTTGTCTAGTGTTTTTTCTTTTCATCAGTAAACCAAAGCTAGGTTTGACTCTCTTAAGCTTTTTGGTCTCTGGTCTCATTAGAAAATGAGTTGGTCCTTTCAGCAATCAGTCAGCAGACATTTAAGTGCCTATTGTGTGTTAGGAATTGTGCTAGGCACTGAAATTAAAATATGAATGACATAATCTTTGTAAGGAGTGCACTTTTATTTTTTTAGCTTTTTTAATTTAGAGAGAGTGTGTTTCCATGCAAGTTGGGGAGAGGGGGAGGGGCTGAGAGAGAATTTTTTTTTTTTTTAAGAATTTTTAAGTTTATTTTGAAAGAGTGAAAGATGGGGGGAGGGGCAGAGAGAGGGAGGGAGGGAATCCCAAGCAGGCTCCATACTGTCAGTATGGAGCCCGATGTGGGGCTCAGACTCAGGAACCATGAGATCATGACCTCAGCCGAGGTCAAGAGTCAGACAGTTTAACTGACTGGGCCACCCAGGTGCCCCAGGAAAGAGAGAATCTTAAGCAGGCTGCATGCTTAGCGCAGAGCTGGACGCAGGGCTGGATCCCATGATCCTGGGATCATGACCTGAGCCAGAATCAAGAGTTGGACGCTCAACTGACTGAGCCACCCATGTGCCCCTGAACTTTTTTTTTTTTTTAAGTTTATTTATGTATTTTGAGAGGGAGAGGGAGGGAGAGAATCCCAAGCAGGCTCCAGGCTGTCAGCACAGAGCCAGATGCAGGGCTCGAACTCACTAACCGTGAGATCATGACCCGAGCTGAAACCGAGTCAGATGCTTAACTGACTGAGCCACCCAGGTGCATTCTTTTTTTTTAATTTTATTTTTATTTATTTTTTTAAGTAGCGTCTATGCTCATCACTCATCATGGGGTTTGAACTCATGATGCCAAGATCGAGTTGCATGCGAGACAGGCACCCCTAAAGAATGCACATTTAAAAAAAAGATTTCATTTAATTTGTTTATGTATTTATTTAAAGTTTATTTTTTTAGTAATCTCTATACCCAACCTGGGGCTCAAACTCACAACCCTGAGATCAAGAGTTGCATGCTTTACCAACTAAACCATCCAGGTGTCCCAAGAGTACACATTTTGTTTTTTTAATATTATTTTTGAGAGAGAGAGAGGGAGAGAGTGCGTACATGTGTGTGCACATGGGGAAGGGACAGAGAGAAGGCACAGAATCCAACACAGGGTCCAGACTCTGAGCCGTCAGCACAGAGCCCGACGGCCTCAAACCCTGAACAGCAAGATGATGACATGAGCCGAAGTGGATGCTTAACCGACTGAGCTATCCAGGCACCCCAAGAATGCACATTTTAATTAGAGACTAACACAAATAATTATGAATTAGTACAGTAAGTGCAATCATAGAGATCTGTACTAAGTGCTGTGGGAGCACAGGTTCTGTGTGGTGGGGTGAGGGGAAGGTTGGACAAAGCTTGCTAGAGAAGGAGTCAGTTGGGTCTTAAAGGATGAATATAATTTGGCTATCTCAACAAAAAAAGATTGGAGAGGGTAGTGTTTCAAATACAGAGAACAGCTTGCACAAGGTAGAGAGTATATGAGTATGGACCTGTGGGCCAGTGGTTTAATGTGGCTAGATCATGGGGCATGAGGAAGAAATGGAAGGAAGTGAGGTGAAAGATGAGTTGGAGCCCAGTTGTAGATGGCCTTGGTGAGGGGTCTGAATTTTACTTTGTAAGATAAAATGCCAGGGAGTCATGGGAGAGTTTTGTTTGTTTGTTTGTTTAAGTCATGGGAGAGTTTTGAGTCAGGTAAGGAGCAAGTTTGGATCACTGTTTAAGAAAAGTAACACTGTTGGCAGTATGGAAGTTAGATTTTTTTTTTTTTAATGTTTATTCATTTTTGAAAGACAGAGAGAAACAGAGCACAAGCAGGGGTGGGGTGGTGAGAAAGGGGGACACAGAATCTAAAGCAGGCTCCAGGCTCTGAGCTGTCAGCACCAGAGCCCGACATGGGGCTCGAACTCATGAACTGCGAGATCATGACCTGAGCCAAAGTCGGTTGCTCAACCGACTGAGCCACCCAGGCGCCCCTGGAAGTTAGATTTTAAAGTGTGAAATTGGCTACGGCGGGGGGGGGGGGGGGGGGGGAGGGACTAGTTGGTTATGAGACATTTGTGTGATGATCATTTGAGAGAGATTGAAGATCTCAGTTACAGTGGTAATGGTGGAATTGTAGACAGGTTAACGAACTTTTTAGGAGAATCACCAGGAGGGTCTTATTGACTTTATGTTGAGGAGTGGGTAAGGGGGAAGGAGTTGTCAAAGATGGATTTGAAATTGCTTGCTTGGGCAAGTGGATGGTGATATTATTAACCAAGGTAGGGAATACAGGGGTGAGAGGGTGTTACATTTGAGGGACAATGATTTTGGTATATTAGATTTGAGGTGTCAGGAAAATCTAGGAGCAAATGTCCAATAAGCTTCTGGATATTGGGTCTTGAGTTTAGTAGAAAAGTTTAGAATGGAGATGCAGATCTAGAAATCATTAGGGTATAAGTAATAAAGTCAGCATAATTTCTCTGTGAGTCTGAGTTCTAGTTGCTTTATTTGTTGTTTATTCACATCATCTGGAGGGATTGGTTTTATAATAATGTGGCACCAAGTACCTTCTTGATAGTAGTTCATACAGTGCTAAATCTTTTCCTTATTTTCCCATTATTTATTTATTTATTGAAAAAAAACTTTAAGGTTATTTATTTATTTTGAAAGAGAGTGAACCAGCAGGGGAGGGGCAGAGAGGGAGGGGGACAGAGGATCGGAAGCAGGCTCTGTGCTGACAGCAGAGAGTCCGATGTGGGGCTCAAACTCAGGAACCATGAGATCATGACCTGAGCTGAAATTGGATGCTTAATCGACTGAGCCACCAGGGTGCCCTATTTTTCCATTTTTTAAAGAAGTTTTTATTTAAGTAATCTCTTTGACCAACACAAGGCTCGAGCTCATGACCACGACGAGATCAAGAGTTGCATGTTCTACTGACTGAGCCTGCCAAGCTTCCCAGTGAACTTTTCAATAAAGAATCAGTGTGCAGGGGTGCCTGGGTGGCTCAGTCTGTTACGCATCGACTCTTGATTTCCGCTCAAGTCACGCGAGGTCATGGGTTCGAGCCCCATGTCGGGCTCTGCGCTAAGTGTGGAGCGTGCTCGAAATTCTCTTCCTCTCCTTCTGCCCCTGTCCTGCTTGTGTGCATGTGCACTCTCTTTCAAAATAAGTAAACATTTTTTTTAAACATTTATTCATTTTTGAAAGATGGAGAGAGACAGAGCATGAGCAGGGGAGGGGCAGAGAGACAGATGGAGACACAGAATCTGATGCAAGCTCCAGGCTCTGAGCTGTTAGCACAGAACCTGATGCGGGGCTTGAACCCATGGACCGTGAGATCATGACCTGAGCTGAAGCTGGGCACTTAACCAACTGAGCCACCCAGGTGCCCCATTACAACATTTTTTGAAAAAAATGAATTGTGTGCATATTAGCTGTACATCTTTGTTTTCCCCTATTCTCAATGGTTTACCAGACTTAGGAAATTTGCCTTTTTAAATTTTTTAAATTATTTTTTTAGGTTTTTTTTTTTTTTTTAAATAGTCTCCATGCCGAACATGGAGCTTGACCTCTTGACCCTGAGACCGAGAGTTGCATGCTTTACTGACTGAGCCAGCCAAGAACCCTACAACTGCCTTGTCTAACATCAGTTCTATTATAAAGATGGAGGAAAAAAATCTATTTCCACTGAATGCCTCTGATTGAAGCCTGAATGGTTATTATGAACTAGAACCTCAGCAGATTTGGTTTGAGGACCACAGGACAATTTTGAACCAGTACCTGGTTAGTTCAGAGTTGGGATTAGGAATTCAAGCTAACTGTCTAGTTTTCTGCTACTCCGTAGCTTTTTCACCAGTTATATAAGAACTGAAAACAATGAAATAAATATACCTGATGGTAAGTGAAAAATACACATGGTGTTGTTTTCTGGAAGGACAGTTTGGTATGATTTAGGTGCTTTTTTTATAGTTCATGATTTTGAAATAAAAGCAGAGACATGTTTTATGAAAGGAAGGAATATGCAGAGTATCTGTAGTTGTTGGTTGACTTTAGCTAAACATTTTTAATATTGACATTAAACAGGATGTCTGGCTTTGACAAGAAAATCAAATACTGAGAATCACAGACATCCCTAGGGTCTCACCTTGATTCAAGGCTTAACTCCCCATACTTCTCATTTTCTCCCTCACCTTAGGGATTTATGTTAAAGAGAAGATTAATTCTGTAGATAGGTTTTCTTTTTACTTTTTTATTATGAAAATTTCAAATATATGCGAGAGTAGACATCAGTATAATGAACCCCTATCACTCTGCTACAGTAATTTTGAACTTGTGCCAATCTTGTGTTATCTATGTTTCCCCATCCACTAACCCACCTAAGTTATTTTTAAAGAAATCTCAGATTCATAAGTTAATAAATATTTCCATATATATCTCTAAAAGATAACTAAAAGAAAAATCCCACAAAATTAACAAGCATTTCTTTAAAAAATTTTTTAGTTATATATATATTTATTTGGATGGGGCTAAAGATTTTAAAGATTTTAGGGGTACCGGGGTATCTCAGTCGGTTGGGCATCTGACTTCGGCTCAGGTCATGATCTCATGGCTCCTGGGTCCAAGCCCCCTTTGTGCTGACAGCTCAGAGCCTGGAGCCTTCTTCAGATTCTGTGTCTCCCTCTCTCTTTACCCCTCTCCTGCTCACAGTGTCTGTCTCTCTCTCAAAAATACATTGAAAAAACACTGAAAAAAAAAAAAACATTGAAAAAAAGGTGGGGGTGCCTTGGTGGCTCAGTTGGTTGAGCGTCTAACTTTGGCTCAAGTCGTGATCTCATAGTTTGTGGGTTCAAGCCCTGCATCTGGTTCTGTACTGAGAGCTCAGAGCCTGAACCCTGCTTTGGATTCTGTGTCTCCCTCTCTGTCTGCCCCTCCCCCACTCATGCTCTGTTTCTCAGAAGTAAATAAATGTTAAAAAAAAACAAGAAAGAAAAAGAAAGAAAAGCAAAGGGACCAACATAACCAAAATTATTTTGAAAAAGGCAACAAAGTTGGAAGACTCCTACTACCTGATTTCAAGACTTACTGAAGAGCTATGGTAATCAAGACCGTGTGGTATTGGTGAAAGGATAGTTTGACAGATCAATGAACAGAATACAAAGTCCAGAAATAGACCCACAGTATTAAATATAGCCATTTGATTTTTGACAAAGGCAAGTCAAAGGAGAAAAGATAGTCTTCTCAACGAGTTGTTGGAACGATTGGATATCTAAAGTAAAAGAAAGAAAAAATGTGCCTCAAACTATACTTCATACCATTTGTAAAAATTAACTCAAAATCGATCGTAGACCTAAATATAAAATGGAAAACTATAAAATACTTGGAATATTTTATACAGGAGAAACAGGAGAAAATCTTTGTTACCTTGAATTAGGTAGAGTTTTTAGATACAACACCAAAAACAAGATCCAAAACAATTTTTCTTGATGAATTGGGCTTCATCAAAATTGAAAACTTTTACTCTGCAAAAGATGCTTAAGTGAATGAAGAGAAGACACAGACGGGACACCTGGCTCAGTTGGTAGAGATGTGACTCTTGATCCCAGGGTTGTGAGTTTGAGCCCCATGTTGGGCATGGAGTCAACTTAAAAAAGACAAGACACAGAGTGGGAGAAAATATTTGCAAATTGTATATCAGACATACATAAACCTGTATCTAGAATGTATAAAGAGTTCAGAACTTGTCAAGAAGCAAACAGCACCATAAAAAAATGAGTGAAAGATTTGAGTGACTTCACTGGAGCAGATAGATTAATGGCAAGTAAGTGTGTGAAAATCTCAACATCTCAGTCATTAGAGAAATGCAAATTAAAAATAATGAGATATGCCATTAGAATGGCTAAAAAAACAACAAAAGAAAACTGATTAGATTATGGGCTGGCAGGGACGTGGAACAACTAGAACTTAAGGAAACACTGTGGTAATTTCTTACTAAGTAAAACAAACATTTAACATGTGACCCAAGTATTTACTCAGTGGAGTGACAGCCTAGGACATAAAAACCTGTATGTCGGGGCGCCTGGGTGGCGCAGTCGGTTAAGCGTCCGACTTCAGCCAGGTCACGATCTCGCGGTCCGTGAGTTCGAGCCCCGCGTCGGGCTCTGGGCTGACGGCTCGGAGCCTGGAGCCTGTTTCCGATTCTGTGTCTACCTCTCTCTCTGCCCCTCCCCCGTTCATGCTCTGTCTCTCTCTGTCCCAAAAATGAAAAAAAAAAAAAAAAACCTGTATGTGAATATTTATAGCAGCTTTATTTATTTATTTATTTGTAAATGTATCTTTTTTTTTAATATGCGTATTTTATTTTATTTTTTTAACGTTTTTTTATTTATTTTTGAGACAGGGAGAGACAGAGCATGAATAGGGGAGGGTCAGAGAGAGGGAGACACAGAATCCGAAACAGGCTCCAGGCTCTGAGCTGTCAGCACAGAGCCCGATGCAGGGCTCGAACTCACGGACCGCGAGATCATGACCTGAGCCGAACTCGGCCGCTTAACCGACTGAGCCACCCAGGCGCCCCTATAAATGTATCTTTTAAAAAATATTTGTTTTTCAGAGAGAGGGAGCACAAGTAGAGGAGGAGGGGAGAGAGACAGAATCTGAAGCAGGTTCCAGGCTTGGAGCTGTCAGCATAGAGCCTGATATGGGGCTCAAACCCATGAACTGTGGAGATCATGACCTGAGCCGAAGTCGAATGCTCAACCCCCTGCACCTCCCAGGCGCTCCCATATTTATAGCAGCTTTTTATTTGTACTCAAAACTAGAAACAACCTGAATGTCCTTCATCTTTGGTATGGATTAACCAACTGTGATATATTCATATAGTGGAATACTACTCAGCAATAGAAAGGAACTATTTATATATGTAATAACATAAATGAATCTCATATGCATTATGGTAAGTGAAAGAAGCTAAACTGAAAAGGCTGCTCACTATTTGATTGAATTTATATGATAGTCTAGAAAACTTAAAACTATAGGGACAGTGGAGAGCAGATTGATGATTGTCTTGCTCTAGGGGTAGGGGAATGTTTTACTACAAAGCAGTAGAATGAGGAAATTTCTGGAGGGTAATGGAACTATTCTGTACCTTGATTGTGGTTACACATCTGTATGTTTATGAGGACTTTTATTTTTTTTATTTTTTTATTTTTTAAATTTTTTTTTTCAACGTTTATTTATTTTTGGGACAGAGAGAGACAGAGCATGAACGGGCGAGGGGCAGAGAGAGAGGGAGACACAGAATCGGAAACAGGCTCCAGGCTCCGAGCCATCAGCCCAGAGCCCGACGCGGGGCTCGAACTCACGGACCGCGAGATCGTGACCTGGCTGAAGTCGGACGCTTAACCGACTGCGCCACCCAGGCGCCCCTTATGAGGACTTTTAGAACTGAACACTAAAAAATAAATTTTACTGTGTAAAGATAAAAGAACAGTCTGAGGGCCCCTGGGTGGCTTAGTGGGTTGAGGGTCTGACTCTTAATCTCAGCTCAGATCTTGATCTCAGTTCAAGCCCCGCATTGGACTCCATGCTTGGTCTGAAGCCTACCTTGAAAAAAAAAAAAAAGTCTGGGGGTGGAAGAGGGAGACTTTAAAGAAGAATTCCAAAAATGTAATTTCCTAACTATATTTGAATTTTAACTTAATTTTATTTCTTTTTTGAATATATTTTAAGTAACATAAAAGGTACACAGTATGGGAATGTCTGGCCGGCTCAGTCAGTAGTGCATGGGACTTTTGGGGTTGTTGGGTGTAAAGTTTACTTTAAAAAAAAAAAAAAGATGCATGGTGAAAAGTCTCTGAGTGACAATTTAAGATCCTTTAGAATTTATTTTAATTTGTAATGCAGTTGTGTACTCTAATTCTTTTTTTTTTAATTTGTTTATTTTAACAAATAAACATCCAAGATGCAAACATGGATAAACCCCTTATCCATTTAGTCCATCCCCATACCCACAGCCAGTCCCTCCAGCAACCCTCAGTTTGTTCTCTGTATTTAAGAGTCTCTTATGTTTTGTCCCCCTCCCTGTTTTTATATTCTTTTTGCTTTCCTTCCCATATGGTCATCTGTTTTGTATCTTAAATTCCTCATATGAGTGAAGTCATATATTTGTCTTTTTTTTTTTTTTAATGTTTATTTATTTTTGAGACAGAGAGAGATAGAGCATGATGAACGGGGAAGGGTCAGAGAGAGAGGGAGACAGAATCCGAAACAGGCTCCAGGCTCTGAGCTGTCAGCACAGAGCCTGACGTGGGGCTCGAACTCACGGACCATGAGATCATGACCTGAGCCAAAGTCGGACGCTTAACCGACTGAGCCACCCAGGCGCGCCCCTATTTGTCTTTCTCTGACTGACTTACTTCGCTTAGCATAATACCCTCTAGTTCCATCCACATTGTTGCAATGTGTACTCTAATTCTTAAGACTTCAAGAATATTTTGCTGTTTATTTTCTACTTTAAGTTTGCTTATTCTCAAGCATAATGCTACTAGCTTTCTTTCCCTACTCTCTTTCTATCCTAGGACACTGCTGTGCTATCAGTATTTTTCCACTTCAGTGCATGAAAAAGTATAGGGAGAGATTTATGAAGTTAATGGGGGTATATATGAATATTATCCAAAGTCTAGCCAAGCTATTTATTCTCCCAGGGATTACTTAATGAACTGAATGAAGCTTGGACACTCGGAATATTGTGGCAGGACACACCCTTCAAATTCTTAGAAGTATTACAACTTCCAGGTTAGTGTGGATTTTTAGATTTGGTAAGACACAGAAAAACTTGGCTGTGATTTTTGGTCAGCTGGACCAGGTCCAATATTGATTAATAGCGTTCCTCCTCTGCTTGCATCCTTCCTCTTCCCTCTGCTATTGCTTTCTTGTGAGAGGCAATTTGAACTATTTGCTAGTGTTTCTGGATCATGTCTCTGCTCTTTCTTTCCACAACTACTCTGATTTTCCATCAGATCTCAAATTTCTAAGTAAGAACTTTTATTTAGATAAAGTAAGATCAGGGGCGCCTGGGTGGCTCAGTCAGTTAAGCGTCGGCTCAGGTCATGATCTCATTCATGGTTCGTGAGTTTGAGCCCTGCGTTGGGCTCTGCTGACAGCTCAGAGCCTATAGCCTGCTTCAGATTCTGTGTCTCCCTCTCTCTCTACCCCTAACCCACTCGCACTCTGTCTCTCTCAAAAATAAATAAACTTAAAAAAATGTTTTTAGATAAAGTAAGATCATTCTTCTTAGTAGGGGGTTGTGTGGGTGACTGGTTAGGCTCCCGTGTCTCACTGGAATATTTATTTGCCTGCTCTTTGTAAATTGTTAACCCAGCTGATCTCTAGTCCTTCAATGTTATTCTCTCCCCCACCTTTCTCTCAAAGGCTATCAAGTGGAAGTTATCTTCATTTTTTTCCACACCTGCAGACTTTACTGTATTCATATGTTCGCCTTTCCTTTCTTCTCCATATTGTTAATCCTTCTGTGACCTTGTTACATCACTGTTTTTATGTTCGTATTTATTTCTTTTCCCCAATTCTTTGTCCCCACCCTACCCCCAGTTACTGCTCAGTTTCTCTCCTATTCCTAAAAGTAGTCTTTCTCCTGCTTTCTTTACTTTCTCGTAACCTATTTATTCCTCAAGCATGTAATTTGATTTTGTCCCCAACACTCCACTGAAATTGCTCTGCTCAGTGACCTAATTGTGAAACCCAGATGATGCTTTTCAGTCCTCGATTTATTTTGCCTTCTGCTTTTATTAATTTTTTTTAATTTTTAATTTTTTAATTAAAAATTTTTAAATGTTCATTTATTTTTGAAGGAGAGGGAGAGAGAGAATGACTGAGGGAGGGGCAGAGAGAGAGGGAGACAAGAATCTGAAGCAGGTTCCAGGCTCTGAGCTGTCAGCATAGAGCCCAGTGTGGGGCTCGAACCCACAAACTGTGAGATCATGACCTGAGCCAAAATCAAGAGCCGGATGCTTAACCACCTGGGTGCCACCCAGGCACCCCTAATTTTTCAGTTTTTGCTTCTGTGCTTCTTTAAACTGTCCATGCTTGGTTTTTCTTTTCTATTTCTTTTTAGTCTCCCTTTCTTCTATCCAGTCCTTAAGTGTTAATGTTGCTGACAATTCTGTTCTTAGCCACCCTCTTCTTGTTTTATTTTTCACAGGTAATGTAATTCAAATCTCTATATTTAACTCAAATCTCTGTCTCCTGGGATCCAGACCTATATTTCCAGAATCCACCTGGACATCTTATGGGCATCTTGGAATTCATTATTTTTGCTACAAAATCTAAACGTTCTAGATTCCCTGACTGGTTGAATGCTATTAATAGCCATACAGTTGCTAAATCAAAAATATTGGATTTGACCTTGCTCCTTTCTTCTCCCTTACCACTCGTATCTGCCTGATCCCTAGATTTGATTTTAGCGTTGAAGATCTCCTAAATCTGCCTCTTTCTTTCCAACCATATTGCCAAAGTCATAGATTAGACCATTTTTATTTCTCTCTCTCTTTTTTTTAATTTTGTTGATGTTTTATTTATTTTTGAGAGAGAGAGAGACAGACAGAGCGTGAGCAGGGGAGGGGCAGAGAGAGAGGGAGACAGAGAATCCCAAGTAGGCTCTGCACTTTCAGAGCAGAGCCCAATGTGGGACTCCGACTCATGAAACCATGAGATCATAGCCTGAGATGAAACCAAGAGTTGGAAGCTCAACCGACTGAGACACCCAGGTGCCCTGACCATTTTTATTTCTTACTTGGTCAGTTGCAATAACCTCCTAACTGGTCTTCATGCCTCAAGTCTTACTACCCCTTCAGTTGATCCACCACAATGCCACAAGAGCAATCTTCCTAAATTGGAAGACTACTTATGCTCTTTCCCTTTAGGATTCTTTATCATTCACAGCACACTTAACACATAGATGATTGGTTCCATCTTCCTTCCTCCTTTCCTCATTACATTTTTGCTGAAGCTATTTTCTTTCCTTCCATGGACGTTTCTTCCAAAACAAGCAAACATAACCAATAATGTGGTGAATCTCCTAATTAATCTTTAGGACTTAGCTCATAGCTCATTTCTTCTGTGAGGTCTTCCTAGTTCTCAAGGCAGAATTAATCACTCCTGCTGCTGGGCTACTGTAACATTTTATTATCCTGCTAGCATTACATTTATTATTTAAGTGTTGTTTTGTTTCTTCAACTGGATTGTGAGCCCTTTGTGGGTAAGGGTAACTAAGCCTGCCAAATTTTTTGAGTTTCTAGTATGTGTAGAGCACTAGTAATACACTGCTAATCAAGATGGACAGTCTGTCCTCTTATGGAGCTTGTATTCTAGGGAGGGTAAACAGACAACAGACAACTTTTTAAAACTCAGTTATGATAAATACGATGCAGAGAATTAAAATAGACTGATGTGTTAGAGAGTGAATGGGCAGCTACTTTAGGTTAGGAGAATAGGGAATACCTTTCAGAGTATGGCAGTTAAGATCTAGGAGAATTCAGAGATTACCAGATCAAACATTCCAGTGTAGAACTAAAGAGGAATGAACTTCATATCTTGGAAGAACAGAAATAAGGCTAATGTGACTTGAATGTGGTGAGAGGGAGAGTGGTGCCAGAAGAAGGCAGAGACCAGATGACACTGAGGTTTGAAAGCTAGGGTAATGTGTTTCCTTCAGAGGTTTTTAAGCGGGCATATGATGTGAATTGGTTTGTAATTAGAATGTTCTGCTTACTGTGTGGAAATGGATTCATTGTAGGGAGATCGTGAGTAGAGGCAAGGAGACTAGTAACAAGACTTGCACTAATTTAGATGAGAATTGGTGGTGACTTGGATTGGAGTGATGGTAGAAGAGCTGTAGAGAAGTAGATTTGGAATTTCTTTTGGAAATGAAGTCATCGGGACTTGCTCAGGGATTGGCAGCAGCCAGGGGGAGTGAGGCAAAGAGGAATCATGCCTAACTTATGCATTATTGGCTGTGGAAACTAGGTAGGTGATAATATTTATTGAGATGGGTAAGATTCTGGTGGAAGGATTTTGCTTTGGTCATATCAAGTTTGAGGTGCTTGTTAGATAGCCAACTGGAGCTATAAGATAGAAAAGCCTGGAATTCCTGGGAGAAATCTGGGCTGGCATTGTAGACTTGAAATCAACATGTAGGTAGAGTTTGAAGTCATGAAATTCAATCAGGAGGTCACCTAGGAATGGATTGTGGCTAGAAAAGAGGTATGAAGGAGAAGGAGCAGCCAGTGAGGTAGGAGGAAAACCAGTGATGCTATGGAAGCCAAGTAAAAAATACGTTTCAAGGATGGAGTGGGCCACTGTATTGATTATTGTCTCAGAAAAGAACAGAGAAGTACGCATGGGGTTTGGCAACCTAGTGGTTATTGGTGACCTTGACTAGAACCACTCATTGGAGTGATGGAGATAGAAGTCTGTTTGTAGTGGATTAAGAAGAAAAATAAGATGAAGAAGCATTTGATCCTTTTTTTGTTTTCGTATGATGACATAGAGGTTTTGGGAACCAATTTCTGGAAACTCCTTGTGTCATTGTTATTAAATCCTTACTTATTTATATTCAAATGTGGTTGTGTATTTTTGGTGAAGTGTTATAACAATAATTTAATGTTTTTGTGCCCTCATTTTAGGTGGGTTTCTGTGTTCTAAGAACCTACTAAAACTAGGACTATGAGCAATACAGATACACTGGTTGAGTGAATGATACTGTTTTTAAGAATTAGCTTCGTGGTTTTGGAAAAGCAGACTGGCTTGACCTTGGCCTTATAATACATCAGTTTTTTCAGCTCTCAAATGAGGATAACAGGACCAGTTTAGCTCACGGGTGGTTGTGAGGCATGACTACTAATGAAAATATTGTAAAACACTTCTGCAAGTTAAAGTGTGATATGGATGCTAAATAATAGTTCTTTATTGGGATGTTGTGAAAATTAGCAACATGCTGTTAGAGGCCATAAGTTCCTTTTGAGAAAGGTGATATATTTTTATAAATACTATTTGAAGAAAAAATAGTTCCAGATTTGGGAAAAGATACTGCTACCCTAATTCTGGAGTGTAACAATTATGGAACCATAATGAAACAAATTTTAGTTAGAGAATATTTCCAAAAGATTTATTATATCACTTCAGAGGATTTGTATCACAAGATTTTTTTACCATTCTTGGCTTTGTGGTTCAAATGAGGGTATGACTGCCAGCCTATGGGATTATTTTAAAAAAAAGTTTTTTTTTATGTTTATTTATTTTTGAGAGGTGGGGGAGGGGCAAAGGGAGAAGGAGACACAGAATCTGAAGCAGGCTCCAGGTTCTGAGCTGTCAGCACAGAGGCCGATGCGGAGCTCGAACCCACGAACTGCGAGATCATGACCTGAGCTGAGGTCGGACCCTCAATCGACCGAGCCACCCAGGTACCCCTAGCCTATGGCAGTTATAATGCTGAATATTTAAAGGACCAGTAGGGGTGATTTATTATCTGTATTTAAAGCATCATAGCCAATTAGTAGAACCACTCACAAAAAAGCACTGAAAATGCACTTTAATTTATTTTAGATGACACCATATAGCCACTTTAATGAAAGCTTAGGTGATGGTTGCAGTTAGGCTTGGAGGAGGGACTTGGTGCCATTTCAGCCAAAGCTAGCATTCCTTGTTCCACACCTGAGGTTAAATATAGAATCTGTGGCATCATTACCTGTAATGCACTTAGAAAATGCTTGAAATTTGAATCTGATGAACGAAATTTTTCTCAGCCTCTAAACTGGCATTAACAGTAGAAGAAACTTGGGATGTGGGTCTTTTATGTCTGAAACTGATAAGGGAAAACTGAAATGGTTAAGCAATAACGTGCTGACGTGCTTAGAACTTTACCCTGCTGACAGCTCAGTTGGGATCTTGTGTATTGTTTTTTCAGTAGGGACCTGTGTATTGCTAATTTTAGAACAAAGTGACATGAAGTTCTTAGCTTTACATAGGTTGGAATTGAATCCTTTTTTTCTGGAATTTGAGTTCTCCCACAGTTCTTTCCCTCTTTGTATCAAGGACAAGTAAAAGGCTTAGCTTTCTTTTCCTCTTTGATGGGAAGACTTTTGTCCCATCCAGGCATTATTTGCTTTTCTTTTGCATTTGGTGACTGGAAAGGGGGTCCCAGAATGGCCTGCTTCTACAGCAAGGCAGTTGAGTAAGCTTACTTTGTTAGAGATGCTTTACCTCTGTGGTTATATTTGGACTTTCTTTTATTTACTTCTATGATCTCCCTTGTTCATTGTAGGCTTGGGGATTAGCTTCAGCTGTTTTATGTTCACAGGTAAAGGTTCATCTTTTATTCTTATTTTAGTTCCTTTAGTTTGCAGTTTACCTGTATCCATTTTTTTAATAGTTTCCTTCCCAGAGTAGATGTTTCACAAAGCTTCTATTCTAAATATTTTTAGGTATGTATTACTTAGCTAGGCACCCTTATCTCCCCAACTCCCCCAGCTTATTTGGGCTATAATTGACAAATAAAATTGTAAGATATTTAAAGTGTACAGTGTGATTTAGAAAAAAACATTTTTTAACGTTTTGAGAGAGAGAGAGAGAGAGAGAGAGAGAGCGAGCAGGCATGAGCCGGGGAGGGGCAGAGAGAGGGAGAGAGAGGCAGAGAGAGAATCTCAAGCAGGCTTCACACCGTCAGCGCAGAGCCCAGTGTGGGGCTTGATTTCCCAAACCTGAGCTGAAATCAAGAGTTACACACTTAACTGACTGAGCCCCTGTAAAGTGTGATTTTAAATATCATTATCTTTTGTTTCTTTCTTTTTTTTTTCATTCTGAGTAGCCAAGGTTTTCTCTGAGGCTTGCAGTTGGCAGTACTATCAAGCCAAAATACCCTTAGGATTGTATGGAGAAGCACTTTCTTTTCTTTTTCTTTCTTTGGTGAAAAAAGGTGGTTTTATTAAATCGCCCGTATGGGACCCAGGGGCAAAAAGAGCTGCCTGTATGGAAAAGTCACTTTCTATTGCTTTTTTTTTTTAATGTTTATTTATTTTGAGAGAGAGCGAGCACAAGCAGAGAAGGGAGAGAGGGAGAGGGAGAGGGAGAGAGAGAGAATCCTGATCAGGCTCCACGCTGCCAGCACAGAGCCCAGTGTGGCGCTCAAACTTCTGAATCATGAGATTGTGACCTGAGCCGAGACCAAGAGTTAGATGCTTAACGAACTGAGCCACCCAGGTGCCCCTCTACTGGTTTTTAACAATATAGAATTATATATAATATTTGACCTTACATATTTCTTCTGTGACTACCAGTTCATGCCCTTTGAAAATGTACCCTTTGGGAAAAAGAAAAAAGAAAAAGAAAAGAAAAGTTCCCCTTTGGTTGTCTTTTTCATATTGAATTGTAAAAATTCTTTGTATTTTGTGGCCATCAACTCTTTTCCATAAATGTTGGAAATTATTCTTTAAGGCTATGACTAAGAAGTGAGAAAGCAGACTATTGCATCAAATGCTTATCCAAGATGGTATTTGGTTAAAATGTTTGCCTTGGTTATTTGAGCAATAGTAAGCTTCTTTTGTCTCTCTCCTTCCAAAGATGCATAGAAAAGCTCCTTCTGTCTGAAGTAAAGTGTTGGCTCTGTGTTGGTTATAATTTGCTTTTTCTGGCTGGCAAAGCCTTCTTTTTGTTTTCTGTCTTCTGACAGATTATAGGATTGTGGGGAAACAGCGTCCAGGGCTTTTTCAGGAACTGTGCCATTTCATCTACAGGAGAAGCCATTGGCTTTGGCACTAGAAGAGAATCGGCTCTGCATTTAAAGATGCCAAATCATGCTTGATTCACAAGTTTGCCGCCTCATTTTGTGTATGTGTGTGAAACTTTTTCAAGATGCTGGCTTTTACTTTTTCTACCATGTGCCACCCTTTGAATATGAGAAATTTACCCTCAGTATGAGAAGTTAACAACTTATTCCTTGTCTCCAACTCCCCAACCCCAACACAAACAATCCAGACATCCCAAACCATAGCAAAAGATGCAATAGTTATTTTAGGATTAGGGAAAAATACACCACACAAATGTTTCCATTCCATTCCATGGTGACTTTGAGTTCAAGTGTTAGTCTTTCCTGTGTAGGCTTGAATTATTTAGGTGTGGAAATGATTTGCTAAGCAAGATGTCTCTTTACAAAGGCATCAGTGAAAGCTAATTGTCAGAGAATTCTATTTCCTGACTCTGGGAAACTTAATTTGTGTAAGACAGAGCACATTTCGGAAACCTCTATTTTTTATCCTTGACACACTTTTCAGGGAGCTGTATAATTTATCATGATTTCAGATGAGAATTTTTATTATGTAAGCAGTCTTTTTTTTTTTTTTTTTTAATGATTATTTTTGAGAGACAGCATGAGTGGGGAAGGGGCAGAGAGAGGGAGACAGAAGATCCAAAGTAGGCTCCGTGCTGACAGCAGAGAGCCTGATGCTGGGCTCCAACTCACAAACCCGCAAGAACATGGCCTGAGTTGAAGTCGGATGCCTAATCTACTGAACCACCCAGACACTCCTATTAAGTAAGCAGTCTTAACTCCAGTTGTATCTGTTATCTTCATGTTTGTTTGTTTTAAGTAGGTTCCACACCCACATGGAGCCTGTTGCGGGGCTTGAACTCATGACCCTGAGGTGAAGACCTGAGCTGAGATCAAGAGTCAGACACTTAACTAAGTCACCCAGGAGCCCCAACTTTCATGTTTTTAAAACTGTGTATAATAGGGGTGCATGGCTGACTCAGTTGGAAGAACATGTAATTCTTGATCTCAGGGTTGTGAGTTTGAACCCCATGTTGGTTGTAGAGCTTACTTAAATAAACTTTTTATAAAAATTTTAAAAACTGTGTATAATAGGTTTTGAAACCTAGCCAGTTCGATATTTTAGCAAATCTTCCACACATGTTAACACTTCAGGCCTCTCGTTTCTATAGATAATTGTTTAAAGTAACTTGTAGTTATATGTTATTTCCATTTAGATTAAGATGGGGAAGATAAATAGGGGAACAAGCCAGTTTGGATATGCTGGTTTGTCTAGCGTGAATTATTATATGGACATGGTTTTTTTTAGTCCCTCTGCCAGAAATGCTTCCCCTTCTGTCCTTCCCAAAACCCACAGTCTTGTAAAAAAGTTGAGGTTTGGCTCTTTCTTGTAGTTTGCTTTTTTTTTTTTGCTTTTTTTTTTTTTAACTGTTGTGTTTTCCTTCACTGGACTAAGCACCTTAAAGACAGGGACTGTAGCTTATTTTAAAAAAATTTTTTTTTTCAACGTTTATTTATTTTCGGGACAGAGAGAGACAGAGCATGAACAGGGGAGGGGCAGAGAGAGAGGGAGACACAGAATCGGAAACAGGCTCCAGGCTCTGAGCCATCAGCCCAGAGCCCGACGCGGGGCTCGAACTCACGGACCGCGAGATCGTGACCTGGCTGAAGTCGGACGCTTAACCGACTGCGCCACCCAGGCGCCCCAACTGTAGCTTATTCAGTTTTGATATGAGTGAATGAATGAATGAATCCAAAGATACAGTGAATGGATTTTAAACTTCCCTCTAGTGTCCGAAAGAGAAAATACAGCCAGCTTAAAAAAATACTTTGCTACATTGACATAATAGTTAAAGGCATTGCCTCCTCCTCATTTTTTTTTTTTTAAACTTTCACACTTGTTCTTTTTCAGACCTGCTGTTCTCTTTAAGACTGGTGGATAATAAGGGTTTTGTTTTTGTTTTTGTTTTTAAAGCAGAGTCTGTTGTGTCACATGGGTGTTTGAATTCTATAAAATGTCTCATAGCAGGTCTTTATGGGGAAAATGTGCTTTTAGTAGTTTGAGCTTCTGGGCACCTAGGTGGCTTAGTCAGTTAAGAGTCTGACTCTTGATTTCAGCTCGGGTCATGATCTCAGGGTTCTAAGATTAAGCTCCACTTTGGACTCCGCTGGGTGTGGAGCCTACTTAAGATTCTCTCTCTCTTTCTATCTCTCTCTCTCTCTCTCTCTCTCTCCCTCCCTCCCTCCCTCCCTCCCTCCCTCCCTCTCTCCGCCCCCCTCTCTGCCTCTCCCCCTCCCCTGCTCAAGCTCTCTCTCTCAAAAATAAACAAAAAAAAAAGTTTCATCTTATGTTCAGGATAGATCGTTTTTATTGTTTTGTCTTTGTTATTCAGTTCTACTTAGTTGTATATATATGTATATGTATTTTAATGTTTATTTATTTTTTGAGAGAGAGAGAAAGAGACAGAGTGTGAACCGGGGAGGGCAGAGAAGGAGACACAGAATCCAAAGTAAGTTCCAGTCTCTGAGCTGTTTGCACAGAGCCTGACCCGGGGCTCAAACCCATGAACCATGAGATCATAACCTGAGTTGAAGTCGGCGCTCGACCAACTGAACCATCCACGTGCCCCTCAGTATAGTTATCATGATTGGAATAAATTGTCAAAGGCACCTTTGACACTTTTCAGTTTTGTTTTGTTTGTTGGTGTTTGTTTTTTTGTTTTTTGGTGTTTGTTTGTTATAAATGTCATTTGGGAAATATGCCAGAGTACTTAAGAAATACTGAAGTGTGATCATACTGGGTGGATATTAGTTACTTGAACTAGTTTTCAGTCTAGCTTATTGATCTTTTCTTTCTGTTTTTAAGAGCCAGTGTGTTTTTGTTTCAGCATCTTTTACTGATTATAAAAGTTAGACATGCTCCACATAAAACGTTTAAAAACTATAGAAAATGTTAGTTCCACTACTCAGCTAATCTATTAAAGTTACAAAATTAATGCATGTTGCTTACTTTTTGAAAGATCCAGTGAAACAAATATTTAAAAAGTTCTTTGTGGGGGTGGGCACATGGGTGGCTCAGTCAGTTGGGCATCCAACTTCGGCTCAGGTCATGATCTCACAGCTCGTGTTGAGCCCCACATTGGGCTCTGTGCTGACAGCTCAGAGCCTGGAGTCTGCTTTGGATTCTGTGTCTCCCTCTTTCTCTGCCCCTCCCCTGTTCATGCGTGTGCGCTCTCTCTCTCTCTCTCAAAAATAAACATTAAAAAAATTTTAAAAACAAAAAATAAATTAAAAAAAAAAGTTCTCTGGGGGCGCCTGGGTGACTCAGTCGGATAAACATCCGACTTTGGCTCAGGTCATAATCTTGCGGTTCGTGAGTTTGAGCCCTGTGTCCGGCTCTGTGGGGCTCTGTGCTGACAGCTTGGAGCCTGGAGCCTGCTTCAGATTCTGTGCCTCCTTCTTTCTCTGCTCTTCCCCCACTCATGCTCTATCCCTCTCTCTCTCAAAAATAAATAAAAACATTTTTTAAAAAATTTAAAAAAAAGTTCTGTCCTTTGTTCCCTCTTATTTTTCTAATCTTCCTCTTAGTGATAACCACAATTGACAGATTGGTATATATTATATGTTCCAGTATTTTCTTGGACCTACAGACATATATAATACTACTATGTGCTTAAAAATAGATGTGATTATTTTATAATCTGAAACTTGATATTTTAAAACTTCATTGAGCCAAAATATATACAGTATAGAAAAGTGCATATAAATGTACAACTCAGTGAATTTTCACAAATTAAACATTACCGGGGTGCCTGGGTGGTTCAGTCGGGTGGGAGTCTGACTTTGGCTCAGGTCATGATCTCACAGTTCGTGGGTTCAAGCCCCACATTGGGCTCTGTGCTGACAGCTCAGAGCCTGGAGCCTGCTTTGAATTCTGTGTCTCCCTCTCTCTCTACCCCTCCCCTGCTCACACGCTGTCTGTCTGTCTGTCTGTCTCTCTCTCTCTCAAAAAAAAAAAAAACACATTAAAAAAAAAATTAAACATTACCTATGTAACTAGTTCCCAGATTAAGAAACACTACCAGCCCTATTGAAGCCCCTCCGATCAATTTGTCCATGATACTGGATAAGTAAGTAATTAGTAGTGGCAGAGTTAGAACTTGATTGTTGTATCTTGAAGATGAATGAAGAGTATTATTAATGGTTTCAACTTTGGTGGCTTTTTTGAGAACTTGGGTGATTTAAGTGATTTGGGTTATTCTTTTGCTATAAAGTTTACTGGTCTAAATATTTATTGAGGACTTTGCTATGTGTGCCTTACTGTGCATAACTGGGAAGGGAGACAAAAGCAAATGTAATACAAGTTCTGAGTTACAGTCTAAAGTAGGAAGACAAATCACATATTTAGACAACAGAATAAGTATTGTATTGGGGCGCCTGGGTGGCTCAGTTGGTTGAGATTCCAGCTTCGGCTCAGGTCATGATCTTACGGTTTGTGAGTTTGAGCCCCAAGTCGGGCTCTGTGTTGACAGCTCAGAGCCTGGAGCCTGCTTTGGATTCTGTGTCTCCCTCTCTCTCTGTCCCTCCCCTGCTTGCTCGCACACACGCTCTCTCCCTCTCTCTCAAAAGTAAACATCAAAAAAAATTTTTTTTTAGGTATTAAATTGTGTAATAGTGATTCAGGAAAGGAATCATTGCTGACAGCATCAAAGAAGGCTCCACAAGGAAGGTGGAATTTGAACTTGAAGAATGGGTAGGATTTGAATGGCATGGTTATAACAGCACAAGTCATGTCATGAAAATAGAAATGGATGGGGGCGCCTGGGTGGCGCAGTCGGATAAGCGGCCGACTTCAGCCAGGTCACGATCTCGCGGTCCGTGAGTTCGAGCCCCGCGTCGGGCTCTGGGCTGATGGCTCGGAGCCTGGAGCCTGTTTCCGATTCTGTGTCTCCCTCTCTGCCCCTCCCCCGTTCATGCTCTGTCTCTCTCTGTCCCAAAAATAAATAAAAAACGTTGAAAAAAAAATTAAAAAAAAAATAGAAATGGATGAACATGATAGACAGTGAGCAAACAAATTAGTTTGTCTGGTGTGGGGAAACATGCTAGGGAAAGGTAGGAAGTAAGTTTGATAGTGTAAGATAGGGCCAGATTATGGAACATGTAACAGCTATAGAGTGGAAATTTGGCTGGATGACATAGGTACCAGAGAGCCACGTATAGCTTAGTGCATAGGAGTATTAGATTTGGAGCCAAAATGACTCAAATTCTTTCCCCCCCCCAATTCTAATACTGACTCTTCCATTTACCAGCCATATGATTTAGAGAAGATCTTCAACCTCTCTGCACCTCAGTTTCTTTATCTATAAAAATGGGGAAATTTTCATAGGCTTATTATGACAAAATAATAAATATAAATATATAGTTCTTGCCACAGGGCCTTGGCCCTAGTAAATGTGCAATAAATGTAACTTTCTGTGTTTTAAAAAAAAAAATTTTAATGTTTATTCATTTTTGAGAGACAGAGAAAGACAGGATGTGAGTGGGGGCGGGGCACAGAGCGAGGGAGACACAGAATCCGAAGCAGGCTCCAGGCTCTGAGCTGTCAGCACAGGGCTTGAACCCACAAACTGCAAGATCATGACCTGAGCTGAAGTCAGACTCTTAAACCAACTGAGTCACCCAGGCACCCCAATGTTTGTTTATTTTTAGGGGAGAGAGAGAGAGAGCACGCGCACGCGCCAAGGTGGGGGGGAGGGGCAGAAAGAGAGAAAGACACAGGATTTGAAGCAGGCTCCAGGCTCTAAGCTGTCAGCACAGAGCCTGATTCGGGGCTCGATCCCAAGATCCATGAGATCATGACCTGAGCTAAAGTCAGACACTTAACCGACTGAGCTACCATGGTGCTCCTAACTTTGTGTTTTTTAAGAACAAATACTTGAAAGCAATGGTATGCACAATGAGGAAGACTAGAAAGAAGTTATAGTTACCGCACAGACATGTTAAGGGTCTCTTTTAGGGTTATGGTAGTAAGATAGAGTACATTTGAGGGTCGTGAGAAGAAATTGGACTTGAATTCTTTTTTTTTTTTTTTTTTTCAACGTTTATTTATTTTTTTTGGGACAGAGAGAGACAGAGCATGAACGGGGGAGGGGCAGAGAGAGAGGGAGACACAGAATCGGAAACAGGGTCCAGGCTCCGAGCCATCAGCCCAGAGCCCGACGCGGGGCTCGAACTCACGGACCGCGAGATCGTGACCTGGCTGAAGTCGGACGCTTAACCGACTGCGCCACCCAGGCGCCCCAAGGACTTGAATTCTTTAGAAGAAAATGTTTTGGGCTTCCCCAGTGATCTTTTATTAAATAGTTGTAATTCTTCTGTGGACTGTATAGATACTTGGGCAAGGTGAATTTGACTTTTTAATTTAGTTAAGGTATTTGAAACTCCCTAAGAGTTCCACGTTTATATTATAGAAGAGGATATCAGAAATTTTATTGGAATCATCCACTTTCCAAGAACATTTGTGATAATAGTGGTGAGACTGGTATGTTTGGTTCCTTGTTTTTGATGTCTTGGCAAATTAATTGGTACATGTGTGTTCTTGGAACAATGTAAATTTTAGTTTCTAGTTTAGTCCTTAAAGAGAAAAAATTTTCCTTTATCGAGAAGGCTAGAATCTGAAGGAAGGTACTGACACAGAAGTTTCCCTTAGACATCAAGATTACCTTTATGGTTAGCTACTTTGAGCAGTAGTTTCTTATTCTTTAGTTATTTTAATATGGAAAATGCCAGGGAATTGCTAAATGATATGAATTAGAGAGCTCGTGAATTTTTGGTTTAAGTCAGGAGATGATAGGATGAGACTGGACTTACCGGCTGGCTAGCTAGCTAAGCTAGCAGACTTTAAAATCAAAAAGTTTCACATTTAGTTCTTTTCATATGGAACCTAATGAATGCTACTCTATGAAACATCAGTGAGGTTCCTCTATAAATCTGTTTTAAGCCAGTCTTTTAATTTGGGTTAGAAAGAAGAGCTGTCTTTAAAATGGGCATGTCTGTACAGCTCCTTTTCCATCTTATAAGAAGACTGAGGTTATAGATATGAAATGCTTTGAACTCCAAATTAAGAAAGGACTACTTAGGGGCGCCTGGGTGGCTCAATCGGTCAAGTGTCCCAGGTCATGATCTCATACCCTGTGAGTTCTAACCCCACATGGGGCTCTGTGCTGACAGCTCAGAGCCTGGAGCCTGCTTTGGATTCTGTCTCTCTCAAATATAAACAAACATTGAAAAAGAAAGGGCTACGTAAATTGCAAATACCTTTTGTTGTCTTTTAAAAACTATAGTACTACTTTGGGGAACTAAGTGGGATTGTAGAGTATGATGTAAATATTTAACATTAGTTGCAAGAATTCTGTGGACAAAAATGACAATATAGGTAATAGCTTACTTTCCCTGATCCCCATTTTCTTTTTTCTTTCTTTTTTAAAAAGATGTTTTATGGTTTTTTTTAAGTTTATTTATTTATTTTGAGAGACAGAGCAAGCGGGAGAGGGTCAGAGAGAGTTCCAAGCAGTCTCCATGCTTCAGCACAGAGCCTGACGGAGGGCTAGAACTCACAAACCACAAGTTCATGACCTGAGCTGAAACCAAGAGTTGGACACCCAACCGACTGAGCCACCCAGTTGCCCCAATGTTTTATTTATTTTTGAGAGACAGAGCATGAGTGGGGAGGGACAGAGAGAGGGGGACAGAGGATCTGAAGTGGGCTCTGCACTGACAGCAGAGAGCCCCATGTGGGGTTCGAACTCCCCAGCCGTGAGATCTCATGACCATGAGATCATGACTTGAGCGAAATCAAGAGTTGGACACTTAACTGACTGAGCCACCCGGGTTCCCCTCTATTTTACTTTTATTTAATTTTTTAATGTTTATTTGTTTTTGAGAGAGAGAGAGAGAGAGAGAGAGCCAGAACGTTAACGGGGGAGGGCAGAGAGGGAGGGAGACACAGAATCTGAAGTAGGCTCCAGGCTCTGAGCAAGCGGCGTAGAGCCTGACGTGGGGCTCGACCTCAGGAGCCATGAGATCATGACCTGAGCCAAAGTTGGACACTTAACCGACTGAGCCACCCAGGCGCCCCTATTTTTCTTAAATGAGTCCCATGCACTGCTCCACCACTACACCTAAGAAAATATTCTACAATCTTTGACATATTCCATCCCAGCTGTGTTGTGCCCCTAACGTTGGCATTAGTGATTGAAGTGTTGATGCAGCTTGCCAGTTATGCAGCGACCTGGCGGTTGCTGAGAGTTTTTTCTGAGATTTGGCATATGGCTTGAACAAGACTTAGATACTTGTTGCCTGATTGTAATGAAACCTGCTAAAGGAATGGTTAGCTTGGATTTAATTGGATGTAGATGTTTTATATCCGAACTGGATTCGAGCCAACTGTGTGTTTTGGTGTGTGTGTGTGTTTGCAGATTATTTGATGTATTCCTTCTCCTACCCCCACCAATTTCGAGATTACTACCTTCCCGATATGCCCCCTCCCCTCTTAATTTCTGCGTCACAGGAAGCAGGAGTTTCAGACAGGGTGGATTGATGTTTGCAGCTGATCTAATATGCAACCTAAATCTATCCACGGTGTGAAGTTGATTAGCCTGAGAAAAGAAGGGCGAGGCAGAGGCCCTAGGAGCATCTTTTTACTGTCGGGTGTCATCTGGTGGCTATTGCTGTGGAAGTCTGAGGCACTCTGAGAGTCATTGCCTGGATAGGGGCCACTCTAGCACCCAGGCAGAGAGTGGGCTGGGGAGCGATAGAAGGGGAGCAGCATCACTTGGCCCAGCTGTGGTATGCTTGCCTCCCGGCTTTGGGGTGGTAGTCAGGAGAGATCGGGGCAGCTCTAACAAAGAGGAGCCGCGCAGGGGCCGGGGCCGCGGGTAGCTGGCCTATCCCCGGCGGCTGACCTCCCAGTGGGCCTCCCCAGTTGGCTGCTTGGCGGGTCGCTCTCCTGGCTCCCTGGCTTGTCATTGGCTGTGCGGGCAGGAGGGGGTTTGCGGAGGGCCGGGATGGAGTTGAGGGGGCGGGGCTGGCTTCCGGCAGCAAAGGGTAGCAAGCGGCTGCCGGCTGGGGGAGGGGGTGTCGGCGCACCGCGGAGTGCTGTGCTCCAAGAGCCTGGCACTCGGAGCTGCCACCTCCCCCTCCCCCAGCCAAGACAGCTATAAGCCCCTTCTCCTCCCTCCTGCCCGGGCGGGGCGAGGAGGGTTCAGCTGCCCCAGGCGGGCGGGGCGGAGCCTGGAGCCCCACCGAGCGAGCGCTGCGGAGCGATCCTCACCTCCCTTCAAGGGCTCAAGGTGTGTGTGCGTGTGCGTGTGTGTGCTTTTTCTAATGCAGCCCCGACTTCAGCCGACTTAACCTTGTGAGGAAAGGGGAAATGGAATGGGAAGTAAGAGCTCCACATCCCATCAGTTTATTTTGATTTTCTGATTCTACCCTTCATTCTTCTTTCCCTCCCATCATCTCACCCCTGCAGCAGGGTAAGGAGATTCAGGACTCTTATCTTTTTTTACTGATACATCGATGTCAGTCTCTTATGAAGTAAAATGAACAGAAGAAAAGAGGAGCTCTTTCTTGCGTGGCATCTGATGCAGTAAACCGCAAAGAAAGAACGAAAGAAAAAGAAAGGAGAAAGAAAGAAAGAAAGAAAGAAAGAAAGAAAGAAAGAAAGAAAGAAAAGAAAGGAAGGAAGAAAAAGAAGGCTAGGAATGGGTTTTTGGTACTGTACTGCATCCATGTCCATTAAGGCTGTCTTCACCATTTTCCTACTTGGGACTGCCTTATTCAGCAAAAACAGTCTGAAAAAGGAGATGCTAGTCGAAAGAGGGAGCAGCCCATGTCAAACGGTGGTTAAAGGAAATCCTAATAGTTGTTAGCGATTAACTCTGTTAAAGTCTTCTCTTGAGTACCTTGTCACCTGCTTTGTTTAGTACTCAGCCCTACTGGAGAAATGTATCAAACGAGCAAACTTACCTTACTGTTACTGAAACCTAAAAGTCTTGTCTGTTTCTCCATCAGTTTATTTCTTATATCCATATGTTCAGAGAGGTTAGTTTCTGTCATGAACGACAGAACCAAACTTTAAAAAAATCCAGGTGAATTTTGTTCAATTATTTTTTAAAGTTTCCTCCCTCCCAAACTTTATGAAATTGGGTGGCTGTAGCATTAACAATTTAAATTATATTTATTTCTTTTGAGTTCTTTTACTTCTACAATTTATAGATCTCTTCTTTCTGAAGGACACAGAGCTTATCTTCAGCCAAAATCAGAAGCCTCTTTATTAAGTTTTTAATTGAGTGGAAAGTTATCAATTGAAGATAGAAAACCCAAATTTTATGTGTTAGAAACAAATGGTGTGTGTGTGTGTGTGTCTGTCTTTCTGTGGTGAGTGGCAGTGTTCGTGATAAACTTGCTTAATCTAACGGGATTTTCACCAAAGGTGTTTGGACCAGATTTATCTTAATGTTGCTTAGCAAAGAACTAGAATACCAGACGGGATGAATATCAATTTTTGGCAGCATTCTTTGCTAAATATTAATTGAAATGATTGAGAGATTCTTATAATCCAGGTTCAGTTTCCACAGATTGTTCTAACTGGAATTCAGTTTTGAAGACAGAATTGATATGCTGGAGCTGTCTTATAGTTTTAATTGGATCAGTGTTTTTTCTTTGCATTGACCTATTGGATCTCTAATAAGGGGCAGTTTGTGGTGAAAGCCAAGTATTATGAGGAAGAAGTGTAATAGGATAGGCAACCATCTTAGTTGTAGAAGCTTACTAGGGATTAGGAGTCTGTCTCTCTGTTTATCTGTCTGTCTATCTATCTATCTATCTATCTATGTGTCTGTCTACCTTTTACATTTCAAGGAGCCTTGCTATAGAATTATACAAAAAAGGGCACCAAGCTGGCTAAGTCAGTGGAGCATGCAACTCTTGATCTTGTGGTTGTAAGTTCGAGCCCCATGTTGGGTGTAGAGATTACTTAAAAAAAAATCTTTAAAAAGAATTGTGCAAAAAAGTAGACTCATAGTAAACCTTTGTTGGATTTGGGTTGTCTTATTACTCATCTATCCAATACAACTCCATAATGTTTAAATTGAAAGGCCCCAGATGTTTTTAGGTTTTTTTTTTTTTAACCTAACTTGTTCCTGAGAATGAACTATTAAAAATCATCGAAGCTTTGACAGCTAGCTGTTGTGTAAAACAACGTGCACTTTGATGTCTAAGCTAGCAAACTGAGGAAGTAACAAAAAAAATATTTGGAGGCTATATTAAAGCATGTATCACTTCATCTTGACTCTACTAAAAAATAAGTTGCCGGCCCATTTGGAATCCTAGGTGGTTTTTTGTCTACCCATGAGTAGACAGTTAATATAGCTTTGTAAAGTTATATTACACTTTGTTCACTTAATATTTTTATGTATCTATTTTCTTGCCTGATTTGTGTAATCAATATTTTGCATGGTACAGTGATTTCCCCAGAGAATTTCCCCCAGGAGCAAAGGCTATGTATAGAACTAATCATAGGTGTATTTACACTGATCTCCAAATATCATTTAAAGGGGCTGGAACTCCTCAAATTTGGTCCTCTGCAAGGAAACCATTATATGAAGCCATGACTTCCCATAATCTCTTAGTTGAAGGGACA
Source organism: Lynx canadensis (assembly GCF_007474595.2). Classification (NCBI taxonomy): domain Eukaryota; kingdom Metazoa; phylum Chordata; class Mammalia; order Carnivora; family Felidae; genus Lynx; species Lynx canadensis. The sequence continues at coordinate 17,516,480 of NC_044316.2, forward strand.
TGGTGCTGCTGAAGTTAAAGTAGCTGATTTAATTTTCTTTAGCAATCTGTTTTTATCCATCCTGATTATTTCTGTGAGTCACAGCTTAGGATGTGTTAAGAAAAAGGGCCCTGTGTTCTCTCTAAAGGGAGATTCAAGCCCAATCCCCCATTCACATCAGAAGTATAAAATGATCCCCTTGAGAAGGTAAAGGAAAAGATTGGACCCTTGGCGTTGATTCTCATAATAATCAGCTTGAGTGTTGTATGGTTTGGAATTGGGAAAAGGTTGCTTAAGATGAGAAAATATTAGAAGCAAAAAGAACTGGGAACGCTGTTATGTGAGAGACGTATTTAGAGACAATGAATGCATTCATATGGAGATGTGACTGGTGGTAGTTTTTAAGCTATTCAGCTTTGTCAGGTGTCTGAGACAATATTATGTGTGTTTTTAAACCCAACCCCCTCCCCCAGGGGTTGACTCTTGGAAGCTGAATCTTTTGAGGAAGTTGTTTGCTGTAAGTCTGAATACAGAGGGTAGAGGACTTGGTAGAGTCTGTTATCTGTTCAGATAAAGACGTGGAATCGATTGTTGGTGAGTTACTGAACTCTTCCTAATGAATGGTTGCTAGGCAAAATGCATCTCAATCAGTTTAATCCACAGTAGTTTACAGGTCTGCTCTCAGTGAGGGCCAGAGCTGCCTTTCTAATGATACTGCCCTTTAAGAATCCTGTTAGATTTGCATATATGTTGCTCCATGGCTCACCAGAAAAAAAGGGGGGGCGGGGGGAGGCTAGAATGACAAATGGATCTCACTTCATCCATCTAAGAGAATTAGCTTTTGGTAACATTGGGTCAGCATTGTCATTAACTTCTCTCCTGGATCAAGTGGTGGGTAGGGTTGCTCTTCAGTAGTAGGATACCATTTTGTTTGATTATCTTTGGTTTTGTAACTAGTTAGGCAGTGAACTAATAATACATTTATTTTGGAAACAGGCCAGTGATAACACTGCCCTTGGGCCTGGATGGATGGAAAATAGGACAGAGTAAACAATTGAGGGCATAAATAATGAATCTTCCAACTGAGCCCTGGGAGAGTGAAGGAGATTATCCTCAGAGCTGTTCAATCTGTCAGTGAAAGGGGAAAAGTCCACTGAATTAATTACCCTATGTTTGATACTGCACTTATTATGGGATTGTTAGAGCTATTCAAAACAGTTGCCTTTTCTTTAGATATAAACTTTTAACCCATCTTTTTGTTGTTGTTTTTTAAACCACTCAGATTGCTCATCTTTTTAGAATCCAGGTCTTTGCTCCTTCCCCCAACTTTGTTCTATATATTAGCATTCTGTGAATACTGGACAGTCCTTTTATTTAGCTGGATCTTAGAATTTTACTTAATGGGAGTTTTCATTATCTGTAAATACATATGGTGATAGAAGAAAATGGAGAAAGCCTGTGCGTGGTTTTAAAGAAATTCTTTGGTACCTTTAGTACATATTATATTTTGAAATTAAACGTGGAGTTGTAGGGTGTAATTATATAACAACTCACAAAAGGTTAAGACCAGAGTTTCTTCAGCCCAAGAATCATTTCCAGCATTAACATAAATATTTTTACTTTTTAGGTTAGTTTTCATTCAGTGAATTAAATAAGCAGTCTCTTAGTGGTCTCAGCATTTCTCTGAGGTAGAAAAAATAATGTCCTGAGAATGTCTAAATAACTTAGTGATTTGGTAGTAAAACTAGACCCAGAGCGAAGGTCTCTGAATACTTTAATTTGTTTTTTTAAGTAAGCTCTGTGCCCAAGGTGGGGCTTGAACTTACTACCCTGAGATCAAGAATCACATGCTCTACTGACTGAGCCAGCCAGGTGCTCTGTATTTCTAATATATTTAATTATTTTCTCTAAGAACTCCTTTGAGGATCCTTATTTGAAATGACTTCAAATTTTCCTGTTTCTGCTGTGAGAGACTGTTTTTATTTCTCTAGTCATGAAGGGAATCCAAAGACCAAGATGCCACTATCAATCAAGAGAAGGAGGAAGGTTCAGGATGAGGTGGTAGAGGAAAAAAAGATAGAACTGTAAAGGAAAGGCCAAACTGAAGTTTTATTATATTTGGTGCTGATGGATCTGAGGGAGGGAGCATTGAGCTGATTAGATCAAATTCAGTCATCGGCTGAGTTGTTACATCTCAACCTAGCTGAAAAGGGCAGAGGCGTCTTTACCAACACATGGGCAGAACTGTAGTTAAGGATTCATTCCTGATCCAAAGAACACAGTCAGTTCTTGATTATTCATGCAGAAGGGCAAGCAGACAAAGTACAGACAGGTAAAATCCAAAGATATTCCTAGCAATAGCTTTAGTAACTTCTTCTGCTTTGTAACTGGGATTTTCTAGCGGAACAAACTGAGTATTAGAGATTTGTTTTCTTTCTCTGGTCGTTCAAGAGACCAGTAAGATACAAGCTTGGATTAAACTTAGTTTCTTAGTTTCTTTCTTTCTTTCTTTCTTTCTTTCTTTCTTTCTTTCTTTCTTTCTCTCTCTCTCTCTCTCTCTCTCTCTCTCTCTCTTTCTATTTTTTTAAATATTGATTTATTTTTGAGAGACAGAGCACAAGCCAGGGTGGAGTGTAGAGAGAGGGAGACACACAATCCAAAGCAGGCTCCAGACTCTGAGCTGTCAGCACAGAGCCCTGTGCGGGGCTCGAACTTAGGAACTGTGAGATCATGACCTGAGCCAAAATTGGACACTTAACCAACTGAGCCACCCAGGCACCCCTAATTTTTTTTTAATGTTTATTTATTTTTAAGAGAGAGAGAGTGGGGGAGGAGGGGCAGAGAGAGAGTGGGGAACACAGAATTCAAAGCAGCCTCCAGGCTCTGAGCTGGCAGTGCAGAGCCTGATGCAGGGCTCGAACTCATGACCTGTGAGATCATGACCTGAGCCAAAGTCAGATGCCTAACCAATGGAGCCATCCAGGAGCCCCCTGTTTATTTTTTAAGACTTTGGCCCTTGTCACCTAATTACACGGAGTCCTAGGGAGAATTGAGATCTTCCAAGTAGATCATAGATAAACTAGCTTTTGATACTAGCATGCCTTCTTTCTTGGCATCTTCTGGCCCCATGGTATTTGCCAGTCATTCATCATATGTGGTCAGGCCACAGATGGACAAGCCAAAGAAGTGTTATCAAAGTAAACCCCTCCTCTTAACACTGTGTATATACTCTAATGATGAGAACTGTTGGCCAAAATGAAATCCATTTAGAAGTCAGATACTAGGTTGTGATTAAAGAAGTACTATACATTATAAATTTCAAAGCTCAGGATTTCTTTAAGTGCTATTTGGTGGGAAAATGTTCTCTCTCTCTCTCTCTCTCTCTCTCTCTCTCTCTCTCTCTCTCTCTCAACTGAATATTACAGCAGATTTAAAAAGCAAGGTTTCCATGACCAGTTGCTAATTCTTTGCACTCAGCAAAGTGGTTTTGAGGATCAGTTGCTGATCTGAATGAAAATAAGATTTTATGCCACTTGCAGAATTGAAGATTTAGACATCATCCCTGTTGCTTCAGAGGAGAAGCATAAGCGTTATTAGTCATAACTTAAATTTCTTCTTTCCTTCCAAAAGCTAAAGCATTTCTTCCATTGGCATTCCACTTATCACTTACTATGTAAAGGATAAAACTTAATCTATTTTGAAAGTTAAGAGGTATCAAGACTATGAGAAGTTAAAGGCAGCTCATCCCAGGTCACAGTATATCAGTGGAAAAGACACATTTCCTGGGTTCCTGAATGGGCCTTATGTATTACCTAACTGTTCAGCTGGGAGTGGTTGTACTATTGTGAAGACATTAATTTTGTAACTGTGAAGGTTCTGGTTTGCCTTTTGCTTATCTTATCCTCCCAGAAACTTTTTCATTCAACAGAAAGACCAGTCGATTAATGAAGAATCCCATATCTTGGTTTTAACCTGTCCTGCTAAGTGTTACTGTGCATTCACTAAAGTGCTTTACAAAGGATTTTAGTACTTAGGTTTCATTCAATCCCTGTGAGGTTATGGTGCAATTGGAGTGTGATAGTGTGCTAGAACATTTCTGCAGAGAGACAAGAGGAACCTTTCCTTTTAAGGAAACTCCTTTGGGGGTACCCGGGTGGCTCAGTCGGTTAAGCACCAGGCTTCTTGGTTTCCACTTGGGTCATGGTCTCACAGTTTATGATATCGAGCCCCATGCCGGGCTCTTGCTGATAGTGCAGAGCCTGCTTGGAATTCTCTCTCTCTCTCTCTCTCTCCCCCTCTCTCTCTAACCCTTCCCCAAAATAAATAAATAAACTGAAAAAAAATTAAAAAGAAAAAAAAAGTCCTTTGTTTCCATGGTCCATGGCAAAATTAAGTTGGAACAAGTTGCTTTTTCAGGAAGCTGTATTTTAATTTTTGCCTCTTCTCTAAGCTAAACAAATGTCCCAAATGAAATGTATCATTCTTATCATTCATAGTACATTTTCGGGAGATTGTTCCAAGTGCACTTTGAAGTGAGAGGCTGATGCCACTTAAGCCTGCACACCAATTCTGTAATTCTTTGAAATTGTTTCCACCAACTGCCTCCATCCGCCTGTCTGTCCACATCTGCTCATCTCTGAGCTTTCCACAGCTACTTAAGAAAGAATATTGCTCAACCAGGGAAATGCTAGTCCTTAATCAAAGTCAGAGGCGTGTGTGTGTGTGTGTGCGTGTGCGCGCATGCGTGCGCACGCACTCATGCATGTCTGTGCAGACTTGCATTATTTTGTTGCATTATTGCTTGAAGAATATTTCTACATCACAGAAATAAGATTTTTTCTTCTAAACAAGTTGATGAATTGCTTTTTATTAAAAGTGCAAGTGTCAGGGTGCCTGGATGGCTCAGTTGGTTAAGCGTCCAACTTCAGCTCAGGTCATGATCTCGTGGTTCACAAGTTCAAACCCTGTGTCAGGCTCTGTGCTGCCAGCTCAGACCCTGGAGCCTGCTTCAGATTCTGTGTCCCCCTGTATCTCTTCCCCTTGCCTGCTTGCTCTGTCTCTCTGTCTCTCTCAAAAATAAGTAAAAACATTTTTAAAAAGTGCAAGTGTCTAAGAGTTAAATTTGAAATGAGAGAGGGGAAAACTATATTGGTTATAGTTTAATTGCTTAAAAAAATTCTGTTATGTAATTAAAAGCTGTATTGCTGTCTTGCACTGAAACTAGCAGATAAACCATGGAGAGAACTACAGTTTCTCAGTGAGGACCACTCTATGCTATTTAGAATGGCTATCTCTCATCCAATACTCCGCATCTTCTTATTCTGCTTTATTTTCCTTTTCGTAGCATTTATCAACTTTTGAGAGTAACTAACCTATTCATTAAATTTGTCTGACCCTCCCACTCTATACCATGTAAAAATGGAAGCATGAGTTTTTGTCTGTTTTTTTCTTTGCTGAGTCCCTCACTCCTAGAACAATGTCTTGCTACATTGTAGGCTCTCAGTAAATATTGGTATGAATTACTTGGAGAGGCACTTTTAATAGATACCTGGGGATTAGAATTGGAGTCTATGGGAAGAATTTATTGTCTTCCTGGAGCTAGTACAAAATTGGGGATCACATTACTTGACGAGTTTAAGGAGGGAAAGAATATATGAAAAAAAAAACCCTCAAGGAATTGGGGGTAATTAGCCAGGATTAGGGAAGTGACAGACTTTTTATAGTATGCAAATATGAAGGAACATTATATAAGATAGATGACCAGCTCTTATTCACCTAGAAGAGGACAAAGGAATAGGCTGGAGCTTCTGGACAATGAATATAAGACATGCAGAATTTCCTGATTTTGAAATAGACCCTGGAACAAGTGACCAAAGAGGGATGATTTGTCAGAATTGATTTTCAGCAGTGACACTGTTGGAGGCAGTGATGAGAATGGAAAGAGCACAGAGCTAGGGGTTGTAGTCTAGGCACTTATGAGCTTTTCCTACTTTATCTCTGAAAAATGGACTGAGGATCCCTGTGCAAACTATCTCATAGGGTATTTGGGAATAGCAAGTGAGAGAATTCATGTGAAAGCACTTAGAAAATGACAGACCTTTCTACAAAATAAGCCGTCATAATGACTTTGTAAAATAATCACCTTTGTAAGTGATTTAGAATCTTGGAATCTGGAAGTTGGTTTAATGGTCATCTATTCCAAATTCTTAGTTACTGAAAATAAATTATTTTCCATCATTCTTAAGGAATAGTCATTCCTTTTGCTTCAGCATTTCTATTAGTATGCCCACTATTGAATAAGCTCAAATTGTTGTTTATGTTAGTCTAAAATTGCCTGTCTTCAGCCTTTATTAACCTGTGTTTGAGCTCAGATATAAATCTACTAGGGGCACCTGGCTGACTGAGTTGGTGGAGCATGTGACTCTTGATCTTGGGTTTGTGAGTTTGCACCCCACGTTGGGTGTAGAGATTACCTAAAATTAAAAAAACCACAAAGAAAGAAAGAAAGAAAGAAAGAAAGAAAGAAAGAAAGAAAGAAAGAAAAGAAAGGGAAGGAAGGGAAGGAAAGGAAGGAAAGGAAGGAAAGGAAGGAAAGAAAGAAATCTACTCCCTCCTTTGTATGATGGCTCTCTTACGGCACCCTTGCTTAAGATCATCATCTCTTGCCTTGAAATCACTATAGCCACTTAACTGATTTCTGCCATTTCTTGTTTGTCTTTCACATTTTCAGCATATTTATTTAAAATAGACATCTGAGGGGCACCTGGGTGGCTCGGTTGAGCATCTGATTTTGGCTCAGGTCATGATCTCATGGTCTGTGAGGTCGAGCCCCACATCAGGTTCTGTGCTGACAGCTCAGAGCCTGGAGCTGCTTCGGATTCTGTGTCTCCGTCTCTCTCTCTCAAAAAATAAATACACATTAAAAAAATTTTTTTTAAACAGACATCTGATCATGTTACTCTCCTTGAAACATGGGACTCCAACCCAGCTTTATTCTTAATCTGTTGTTTTGTCCCTCTAGTATGAAATGTAAGGCTTTTCATAATTTGGCACATCAGGCTCAGTCTCCAGGTTTGGCACATACATCCAGCACCCAACTCTTCATACTATACCACTTGTGGTTTCCCAAACATACATTTAGTTAGGCTACTTTTCTTTATAAGTAGGCTTCACACCCGGCATGAAGCCCAATGTGGGGCTTGAACTCATGACCCTGAGATAAGGACCTGAGCTGAGATCAAGAATTGGATGCTTAACCTACTGAGTCACCCAGGAGCCCCTAGTTATGGTAGTTTTCTAGCATAGTGGTGCATGCCTTTCATTATACTAGTTTTCTCTGCCTAGAGTGGCTTACCCTTCTCAATCTGGTAAATTCTTGCTCGGCTTTCAGTGACCCATATTATTGTTCTCCCTTCTTTCTCACTGTTCCTTGGAAGTATTTGTTTCATTATTTTGGTTTTCAAACAACTTTATCCACTTTTTTTTTCTTTTCAAAATATAATTGACACACAGCATTGTATTAGTTTAAGGTATACAACATAATTTGATATTTATATATACTGTGAAACATTCACTACACTAATCACATTTCTCATTTTTGTTTCCAAAAAATAGTACTGTCACAGTGCCTAGTGCATCACAGATGCTCAGAGAGCAAATGAATGAAGGATGTTCCTACTAAGTGTTCTCTTTTTCAGGTTAAGCTCTTTTTCCCTTTACTTAGCCATATTACAGTTTCTAGATCCTCTGTTTTTTTACATCTTGGCTGAGCTATTTCTAGGCTTTCCTCTATTTCCATCAGAAAGTGTATTTTAATGACTGCAGGAGTGAACTGAAACATTCTAAAATAACTTTTTTTTTCAACCCCCTCCCCCCCCAATAACTTTTAACAAAAAATGTACCAAATGAGCTACTGCTTTGGGAAAGATTCTGAACGCATTAATTTCTAGCCACCTCCTTGCCAGAATAGAGCCCAAATAAAATAAGAAAAATAAGCAGAGAGGTGGCACCTGGCTGGCTCAGTTGGTAGAGTATGCAACTCTTGATCTCAGGGCTGTGAGTTGAAGTTCATGTTGGGTGTAGAGATTACTTAAAAATAAAAAAAGAGGCAGAGAAAAAGTAAGCAGAAGTGAACATTGTGCACCTGCTTTTCTCTTTTACTTTTTTTTTAAGGTTTTTTTTTTTGAGGGGGGGAGGGGCAGAGAGAGAGAGTGAGGGAGGGAAAGAAAGAATTCCAAGCTGTCAGCACAGAGCCCACATGGGGCTCAGTCTCACAAACCACGAGATCATGATCTGAGCCGATATCAAGGGTCAGACGCTTAACTGACTGAGCCACCTAGGCGCCTCTCTTTTCCTTTCTGTCACCTTAGCAGTGTCATCCCACGTTATAAGTCACTGTTGATATAAAGACTACAATTTTCCCATTCTGTAAAACAGAATGGCTTCCTAAGATTCCACAATAACCTTAGGGGAGTGTTAGTCCCTTAGGCTGTAGACACAGTTGAAAAGCAGAGAGTGGTACTAAACTCCAGGGGAAAGGATGCAGCTCTTATCCAGAATTGAAGGCAGATGAGTCAGGCAGCAGGGATCTATCAACTCCAAAATCCATTCAGAAGTAATTTAATCTTTGCTGTTGAAGCAGATCAACAATGCCATTTGCCTGTATAAAAAATGAGATTACCCAGGATTCTCTTAGAAGAAGATAAATTATTAGTGTAATAGTAGCTTCTGGCCTTGTATAATGTCTCTTCTTAGTACTACATGGTAGTGGCACAGGGCACATCTAGTGCATAATACAGTGTATAGAGATCAGGCCACAGTGCCTTACTTAGGGTGTTTAGGGGAAATTTAACAATTCTCAGCAACCCTCAGCCTTAATGGACTTGGTTATTGTTAAAATTCATCTTTATCAAAGGAAGCACTGGTTAATGATTTTTCTCCTGGCTCAACATGCTGGGCATTAGCTGGAATTGCTGAGTGATTTGCACTGGGGAAACCATGAGAGCAATTTCTTGTTTGTCCACAAATTATCATTAGCAGTTTCATTTGCAGACTGAAGAAGCAGGAGGAGTGGGCTGTTTGCCAGTTGCAGCTTCCCTCCGATTAGGGCGTTAGTTCAATTATGTCCAATTAACTTTTATTGCAGATAGTGGTGATAATTACTTGCAAGTCAGTTTTTTGGCTGCAGTTATCCCAAGGCTGAAGTATGAACTTGATGGATTTTAATAACCAGAATGACACATTTTACTCCCTTCCTCCACTGTAGTTATTTCGTTTTACAGACCTCTTTTAGACAGGAGATCAAAGCATTGTAAAAATTCATCTCACAATTAAAACATATTGTCCTTCTTTTGAAGAGCTGTGTAGGATCATATTTTAAAAGAAACTATCAGGAGCAGCCTTAATGGCTTTTTATATTCTGAGATCAGACCCTTGAGTTCATTGCTCCTTATCATAAGAGAATAGAGTGAGATGGAACTAAATGTCATTCACAGCAATTTGTGCTTATTGTAAGATTATAGTAATTGGCAAGGTGAAGTTTAGTCTTCTGCTTGCCTATGAAATTCTCTTCGAAATGCAGAAGTAAACTTTTGTTTGGGGCACTTTTAAAGACACTGAGGATACATTTCGTTAGTGCTATAGGAATTTTAGTATGTTTTTAAAAAAAAATTTGGGCTATTACAAAGGTTTATTCAACAAAATAGTTCAGTATGGAAATGCACATGATCTTATTTTTATATTATAGTAAAACAGGTGCTATGGAGAGGGGACATGTAGAAGCAGTTGGTTTCTTCCGGTGAACACTCCCATTGTTTATACTCGTTCCAAGGCTTCTAACATGATGGTACTATTTCCTCATATTACCACCTTCCAGTATTATTCTGTTGCTCATTATTTGCCATCTCCACACATTCATTCATCACAAGATTCATAAAACGAACTCTTACAATATTCCTTGGACATGTCTGCCACCATTTAATTTTGATGATAATTTCTTGTCCATAAATTTTTTAACTTGGAAGGGTGAGCTTTGCTCATGGTATCTACCTGGAGAGCTCAAAGATGCCTCTCTAAAATATTTTTTTTATTGTAGTTGTTATTTTATTTTTATTTATTAAAAAAAATTTTTTTTTAACATTTATTTATTTTTGAGACAGAGAGTGACAGAGCATGAACGGGGGAGGGTCAGAGAGAGGGAGACACAGAATCTGAAACAGGCTGCAGGCTCCGAGCTGTCAGCACAGAGCTCGACGTGGGGCTCGAACTCACGGACCGCGAGATCATGACCCGAGCCGAAGTCGGATGCTCAACCGACTGAGTCACCCAGGCACCCCTGTAGTTGTTATTTTAATAGGAAGTTGCATACATAATATCTTTGGAAACATCCTTGCTAGGTAAAAAAAGGGATAAAAGGAATAGTTTGTCTTTATCTGAAGATGACAAACTCCCTTTGCTATTTTCCTTCAGACTTTCCCTTCAATGTTGTTTGATGGTAACCCTGAAAGTAAATGGTCTTATAAGTAAAAGCTGATCTTCTTGACATGCGAAAGACTAAAGTCAGTTCCAAGCTGGGGCTATTCCTAGATCTTCAGGTGACGTACTGTTTTTTTTCATTTCAGATGTCCTTGCTCACCTTAGTGTCTTTGTTACTAGGCTCTCTTCGCAAGGGCTCGTCAGTCTCCTTAGATACTTTATGGATGTGGCTGCATAAAAGTTGTGTTGAGAATAAGTGGCCAAGGAGTGTGGCAATGCATTTTAAGAATCTGTTTTTCTTAGCGTTTGTGTGAAATAAGGGAAGAAAGTTCATGGCTCCTTGGAGAAGAGCTGTAATACAGTTGTTTCTCCTCCAAAGCTTCCCTGATCACACTAAAAAGGAAAGAAGAGGAAAGGGTGAGTGATAAACATCATCCTTGCACTACTTCAAAGCTCTTCATTGATTGTTACCGAAAACCTTTGCTGTAGAATAACCCAAGACTGCCTGCCAGCTGCTGTTGGTGTGAAAGTGGAGAAGCTGGTTGTAGTGGGTAGTTTTCAGGAAGTCTGGAGATAAAGTTTATGATGTCATTTGAAACTTTTTGTATGGTCGGAGGAAAGAATGTCATAACTCTGTTATACTCTGGAAGGTATAACAAGGATTTCCCTTAGAGCATAGAGGTTTTGCAGGCAGTATTGATGAGGTTCAGGATGTGTGCTTAGAAAGAAAGGGCTTGCTTGCAAAACTCTTACTGAAACATGAACTTGAACTTGGTGGAAATGTTAGTGAATGTCAGGCCTGAAAACGGAGGGTTATTAATAGCACCTTGTTCAGGATAGACATTTCTTTTGGAACCTTTCCAGAAGTGAAATTCTCCTTTTTTGTTTGTTTTTTACATTTTATTTATTTTTGGGAGACTGAGAGCACGAGGGGCTGGGGAGGGGCAGAGAGAGAGGGAGACACAGGATCAGAAGCAGGATCCAGGCTCTGAGCTTTTGGCACAGAGCCTGAGGCAGGGCTCAAACCCACAAACTGCGAGATCATGACCTGAGCTGAAGTCGGATGCTTAATTGACTGAGCCACCCAGGCGCCCCTGAAATTCTCCATCTTTAGGTTAAGAGGGTTGCATTGAATGCCACACAGTGGAAGCATTGCCAGAACAGAGTGGAGGTTGGGGGATAATTTGAAATATAGGCACTGGAGAAAATGTTATTCAGGTAAGTGTTGAAAAGAAATTGGAAGTTGATGAGGCAGAAAGATACAGGAAACCTATTCCAGATGGCAAGAACCCCAAATGTCAGCACTCACCAGTGGAGAGCTAAGTTACCTGCGTTAAGATGAAATGATAATAGTTACCAAGAGACCACTTTCTCCCAACTCTTCTTTATGATCTCCAGCCCCCACCCCCTTTCTAGACTTCAACACTATCTTTTTTGTTTATTTTATTTTATTGTAAACTTCATTTGTTTTGAGAGAGAGAGAGAGAACAAGCAAGAGAGGGGCAGAGAGAAAGGGAGAGATCGAGCCCTGCATCAGGCTCCACACATGACCTGAGCCGAAATCAAGAGTTGGACACTTAACTAAGCCACCTAGGCACCGCTGTTTTGTTGATTTTTTTTCTTACAAAAATTTTTTTTTAATGTTTTATTTATTTTTGAGAGAGAAAAGATAGAGCGTGAAGGGGGGTGGGGCAGAGAACAAGGGAGACACAGGATGTGAGACAGGCTCCAGGCTCTGAGCTGTCAGCACAGAACCTAATGCGGGGCTTGAACCCGTGAACCAATCATGACTTGAGCCAAAGTCGCACGCTTAACCAACCGACTGAGCCCCCCAGGCGCCCCTGTTTTTTGTTTTGTTTTGTTTTGTTTTGTTTTGCTTTTCTTTCAAGTAAGCTCCTCTGTGCCTTGCATGGAGCCAAACGCAGGGACTGAACTCACAACCCTGAGATCGTGACGTGAACTGAGATCAAGATTTGGACGCTTAACTGCCTGAGCCACCCAGGCACCCCATATTTTTTGTTTTGTTTTTAAAATAAAATGTGTAGAAACGATCTTAGATTTACAGAAAAGTTGATAGTACAAAGAATATTTTTCTTCCTTGGATCATTTGACCTGATTGCTTCATCATATCAGAATACTTTTGGGGCGCCTGGGTGGCGCAGTCGGTTAAGCGTCCGACTTCAGCCAGGTCACGATCTCGCGGTCCGTGAGTTCGAGCCCCGCGTCAGGCTCTGGGCTGATGGCTGGGAGCCTGGAGCCTGTTTCCGATTCTGTGTCTCCCTCTCTCTCTGCCCCTCCCCCGTTCATGCTCTGTCTCTCTCTGTCCCAAAAATAAATAAACGTTGAGAATACTTTAGTCTTTATCTCAACAACAAACAAGGACACTCTCCATCCAGCATTACCACAATAAAACCATCAAAATCAGTAACATTGATACATTATTGTCATTCTCAGACCCCTCTCAGATGTTGCTATTTGTTGTTGGTTTTTTTTTGTTTTGTTTTTTAACGTTTATTTTTGAGACAGAGAGAGACAGCATGAACGGGGGAGGGTCAGAGAGAGGGAGACCCAGAATCTGAAACAGGCTCCAGGCTCTGAGCTGTCAGCACAGAGCCCGACACGGGGCTCAAACTCATGGACCGCGAGATCATGACCTGAGCTGAAGTCGGCCGCTTAACCGACTGAGCCACCCAGGTGCCCCGTTTTTTTTTGTTTTAAAGTTTGTTTTTGAGCAAGAGAGAGAGTTTGTGGTGATGTGTGCATGAGCAGGGGAGGGGCAGAGACAGGGAGGGGGGGGAGGGGAGAGAGAGAGAGAGAGAGAGAGAATATCCCAAGCAGGCTCCACACGGTCCGTGTAGAACCAGACCAAAGGCTGGAATCCACCAACTGCGAGATCATGATGCAAGAGTTGATTGGGGGCATCTGGGTGGCTCAGTCGGTTGAGCATCCAACTTCAGCTCAGGTCATGATCTCACAGCTCATGAGTTCAAGCCCCATGTCGGGCTCTGTGCTGACAGCTCAGGGTCTGGAGACTGCTTCAGATTCTGTCTCTTGCTCTCTGCCCCTCCCCCACTCATGCTCAGTCTCTCTCAAAAATAAATAAAACATCAAAAAAAAAAAAAGTTGGTTGCTTCACTAACTGAGCCATCAAGCCACCCCAGATGTTGTTGTTTATATGAGTAATGTGTTTCATTTCAGTAAGGATCCAGTTCAGAATCACATGTTGCATTTTTTTTTAATGTTTATTTTTGAGAGAGAGCATGAATGGGGGAGGAGCAGAGAGAGAGGGGGACAGAGGATCTGAAGCAGGCTCTGTGCTGACATCAGTGAGCCCCATGTGGGACTTGAGCTCACAAATCGTGAGGTCATGACCTGAGCCAAGGTCAGACGCTCAATCAACTGAGCCACCTAGGCGCCCCACACATTGCATTTTTAAATTTATTTTACTTTTTAAGTAAACTCTGCTCCCAACTTGGAGCTCGAATTCGTAACCCTGAAATCAAGAGTCACCTGCTCTACTAACTGAGGCCAGCCACACATTGCATTTATTTGTTGTATATTCTTGGTCTCCTTCAGTCTGGAACAGTTCTTCAGGCCTTTGACTTTCATGACTTTAATACTTCTGACAGTTAATTTGTAGAAAGTCCCTAAATTTAGGGTTGCCTGGTGTTTCCTCATGTTTAATTTAGGTTATATATCTTCAGCAGGAATATTACGAGTAATGCATAATTTCAAGAAGTGCAGAATTTTTATGTGTCCTATTACTGGTAATGTTCAATCACTTGATTAAGGTGGTGCCTGCTAGGCATTTCTAGTGTAAAGTTACTCTTTTTCCCTTTGTAATTAGTAAGTATTTTGCAAGGAGATACTTTGAAACTCTGCAAGTATCCTGTTTCTCTCCACCCTTTCAATTTATTACTTTATATATTTACATTAGTATGGACTCGTGATTTTCTTTTTTTTTTTTTTAACTTTTTAAAAAATGTTTTATTTATTTTTGAGAGAGGGGGAGAGAGAGAGAGAGAGAGAGAGAGAGAGAGAGAGAGAGAGAGGAGAGAGATCAATCGATCATGAGCCGGGGAGGGGCAGAGAGAGAGGGAGACACAGAATCCGAAGCAGGCTCCAGGCTCTGTCTGAGCTGTCAGCACAAAGCCCAATATGGGACTTGAACTCACAAATGGTGAAATCATGACCTGAGCCAAAGTCTGCCACTCAACCAACTGAGCCACCAAGGGTAATTTGAGTATAGTTGATGTACAATGTTACATTAGTTTTCAGGTTATAAGAATAGTTATTCAGGGGCACCTGGGTGGCTCAGTCGGTTGAGCTTCTGACTTTGGCTCAGGTCATGATCTCATGCTCTGTGAGTTCGAGCCCTGCGTCGGGGGAGCCTGCTTTGGATTCTGTGTCTTCCTCTCTCTCTGACCCTCCCCCGTTCATGCTCTGTCTCTCTCTCAAAAATAAATAAACATTAAAAACTTTTGAAAAGAAAAAAAGAATATTCAACTTCTTGATACATTATGGATTTTCTATTTTATTCAATAGAATATAATCTTTTATCATTATTTGTTTGATGTTCAAATTATCCCAGAATTTGTCAGTATATCAGGAAAATATTATATGTTTAATCCTAAAGATTATCAAATGATTTGCTGTCCTTTTATTTCATAAATAATTTTTTTTAATGTTTATTTTTGGGAGATAGAGAAACAGAGTGGGGGAGGGGCAGAAAGAGAAGGAGACACAGAATCCGAAACAGGCTCCAGGCTCTGAGCCTGTCAGCACAGAGCCCGACGTGGGACTCAAACCCATGAAGCGCGGGATCATGACCTGGGCCGAAGTCAGACACTTAACTGACTGAGCCACCCAGGTGCCCCACTGTCCTTTTATTTCAAAAGATTGGCTGATAGTCCCCAAACTAACATCTTATGAACAGTGGTAGAAAACAAGAGTTCATAATTCTTCTATTGCTAGGACATGCTTCCTTCACTCATGTACCTATTCGTTGTTCTTTTTGGTTTCTACTGTGTAAACTTCTCTTTCAGAGGTTTCCCTCACCAGTTGAATATCCTAAAGCTTCTGTGTTCTTTGACATGTCACCGTTAGTCTTTGAGCACTTCCTTCCTTTCCTGCACAATGAGATCTTCCAGAGTCATTTCTGTGCCTCAGCCATTTCTCCAAAGAGCCTCTGTTCCTGTTAGTAGAGAGATTTGGAAACCAGGTATCTAGAAATCAGGATCTGATTTGACCGTATTGGGGCTCATTGCTGTTAGATGGTGGAGTAGTCACTGCATCCCTCTGGGGATGCTCTCACACCATAGTGGGCCCCCCACCACTTTATGGCTGCCATCCTTACTCTGTTTGGGTACCTTCTATTTCCAATCTAGTTAAAGTGATTTAACAGAGGGAAAAGGGTGAAGGTTGGTGAGGACATTCAGTTGGTGAGGGAGACCATGGAGAGAATTTACAGAGGAGAAATTAGGAGAGTGAATGGGTACACTGAGTGAAGGAAGCAGTGTACCAGGAATAGAAGAGTTGGGTACTTTTGTTTTCTGCTCCTGTCATAGATGTTAATTTGGGTAGTGTTAGTCATATTTCTTTGAGGTATCTTTGAGATAAAGGAAAGCACATCATTTGGACATCTGTAGGATAAAACATCTATAATTTTTTCCCTGATTTATTCAATGCTAAAGTAATCTTGAGTTAAATTGCTTTGTTTGGGTGGGGCTTAATATGGTATAAGACACACATTTGACCGGTTAGAACCAGCCACACACTGATTAAAAAAAACAAACAAACAAAAACAGTGCTGAGTGATTATGGAATTTTTCACAGCTACAGAAAGGAGCAAAAGAATTCTGCTGATCAGTGTATGAGTTGTGTACTTTGAATCTTTGAGATGTTTAAAGGACTACTTTGTTTTTATTTTGTTTTACAAGGCAGTTCCTGGAATAAGGAAGCCTCTTAAACCTAAGTTCAGAATTTTATTTCAGTGGGCGTTTCGCTGTAAAATACTCTTCCAGCAGGAACTCTCTGTTCTCTCTCTTTTATTTTTTTTTAATGCTTATTTATTTGAGAGAGAGAGAGAGAGCCAGCGCAAGCCAGGGAGGGGCAGAGAGAGAGGGAGACACAGAATCTGAAGCAGGCCCCAGGCTCTGAGCTGTCAGCACAGAGCCCAATGTGGGGCTCGAACCCACGAACTGTGAGATCATGACCTGAGTCGAACTCAGACACATAACCAACTGAGCCACCCAGGCTCCCTGTCTCTATTCTCTCATCTTCCTGTGGATTGAACCAGTATGCCACATCATTAGCTAGTTGCAGTGGTTTGTAGGATGTAGAAGGAGGAGGTGCTCCTGTTCAGTAGGCTTTCAGTTCCTGGGTGCTTTCGAGACTTAGCAGTCTCTACTACTTTCATAGACCCTTTAGCTTCAGAAACCTGGTAATTCCTTGGGTACGTGGAGTGTGAGCCAGAAAGCTTCAGGTTATAGTGAATCTCAATGAAACAGCAAGGTAAGATCTTTCGATTTTTACTAAGGCTACAGAAGCCCTCACCCAAAATTGTTACACATCAGGATTCCTCATGGTCCTCTACTCCTGTCCTCTACTCCCACTAGCAGAGAAGAAGGGAGGGCCTAAATGAACAGAATGTATTAAGATAGCAATTATGCTTTGTTTCTCCTCTTACCTTAAAATCTGCCTACTGTCAAACTAACCCTGGATGGCAATATGTTAACTATAAGTGAAACTTTGTTCCCTGTCGGCACTGAATCTGTTAACCTTTCTGAAACTTCACTAGATATGTAAGGCACATAAACTCAAGGTATTGTGTACAGAGAACAAGTTCTGACAAAGTAGCAGACGAAATGAATATATAGTGGATATAGTAGATGCGTGGCATTGAAAGGTAGGAGTCCGGCTTCCCACCCCCCACCCCCCACCCCTGCCCAAATTTAAAACACCTGAGAAAGCAGAGGGGTATTTCCTGTCAGAGACCTGGGTGGAGTCTATGATGCCCAGCTTCCAAATGCTGTCATGGCAGTATCCAGATGGAAGCTGACTTTGAAAAGGTATGAGTTGGGGCGCCTGGGTGGCGCAGTCGGTTAAGCGTCCGACTTCAGCCAGGTCACGATCTCGCGGTCCGTGAGTTCGAGCCCCGCGTCGGGCTCTGGGCTGATGGCTCAGAGCCTGGACCCTGTTTCCGATTCTGTGTCTCCCTCTCTCTCTGCCCCTCCCCCGTTCATGCTCTGTCTCTCTCTGTCCCAAAAATAAATAAACGTTGAAAAAAAAAAAAAAAAAGAAAGAAAAGGTATGAGTTGAAGTAGGTTCAGAGTTTGAGTTTACTTCTAACATTCAGGGAACAGCATTAGGATGGGAGGGACAGAGTTTTCTGTGCCAGGATTGTTTGAGAATGAGAGAGAATGTTATTTAATCATTACTTGTATTACTCTTGGATATAGTTTCCTCAGTGTAAATTCATACAACTTTTCCCTGAAAAAAAAAAAAATCTGACAAGTTGAACATAAAGTCTTTCTTGCCTTTATGCCCAGCGCATTCTTATCTTGGTTATAGTTGCTGGCTTTATAGTTCACCTTGAAAGGATTTTTCACTAAGAAATGATTGCTAAGTGTTAGGCTAGCCAACGTATACTAGAGTTCTAGTGCAGTGCTGATCTGGGACAGGCAGTTCCCCAAATCCATAGGAAAATCAATAATTACATTCACACTTAAGCAAAACCGTGGCTTAGAATTATATGTTTTTGTTGTATATAATAGTGTAAGAAGAGGGATATGATAGGTGGTCAGTAAATACTGACATGAGAGGCAGCTATGGCATAGTGCCATGTTTTTCAAACATTTTTGTCTATGTTCACAATAGGGATTGCACTCCCAATAAATACACACATATAATTGAGATAATTGAAACGAGAATCATGAAACAATAAGCATTTTTGACTGTGAATTTTTTAATTAAAAAAAATTTTTTTGTTAATGTTTATTTTTGAGAGAGACAGTGTGCACAAGGTGGGAGGGGTGGGGAGACACACAGAATGTGAAGCAGGCTCCAGGCTCTGAGCTGTCAGCACAGAGCCCAATGCAGGGCTTGAACCTACAAACCGTGAGATCATGACCTGAGTCGAACTCAGACACATAACCGACTGAGCCACCCAGGTGCCCCTAATTCATTGTTTTTAAAAAAAAGACTGGTCACAGGGATGACTGGGTGGCTCAGTCGGTTAAGCATCCGACTATGGCTCAGGTCATGATCTCGTGGTTTGCGGGTTCAAACCCTGCATTGGGCTCTCTGCTGTCAGCATGGAGCCCATTTTGGATTCTCTGCCCACCCCCACCCCCCCCGCTTCTCTGCCCCTCCCCTGCTCTCTCTCTCTGAAAAATAAATATAAAAATAAACATTTTTTAAAAATTGGGGGGCTTCTGAGGTTCAGTCGGTTAAGTGTCCGACTTCAGCTCAGGTTATGATCTCACAGTTTGTGAGTTGGAGCTCTGCCTCAGGCTGTGTGTTGCCAGCTTAGAGCCTGGAGCCTGCTTTGGATTCTGTGTCACCCTCTCTCTCACTGCCCCTCCCTGCAAGTGCTCTCTCTTTCTCAAAAATAAATAAACCTTTTTTTTTTTTTTTTTTTTTTTAATTGGGAGGCTATGGGGCCCCTGGGTGACTCAGTTGGTTAAGTGTCCGACTTCAGCTCAAGTCATGATCTCATGCTTCATGAGTTCGAGCCCCATGTAGGGCTCTGTGCTGACAGCTCAGAGCCTGGAGTCTGCTTTACATTCTGTCTCCCTTTCTCCTTGCCCCTCCCCCACTCGTTTGAGTACACGTGTGCACGCTCTCTCTCTTTCTCTCAGAAATGAATAAACATTAAAGAAATTTTTCTTTAAATTGGGAAGCTCATGCTAACTTCATTAGATGAATATCCCATAATTTTTGTAGCCATTTCCTTTTAGACATTTAAAAAATTTTTTTCAAAGTTTATTTGACAAACAGAGCGAGTGGGGGAGATGCAGAGAGAGAGGGACAGAGAATCTGCACTACGGGCACAGAGCCCGATGCAGGGCTCAATCCCACAAACCATGAGATCATAACCTGAGCTGAATCAAGAGTCAGAAGCCTAACCAACTGGGCCACCGGGCACTCCTACTTTTAGACATTTAGATTTGTTCCCAGTTTTTACTGGAACACCAGAGTGAAGAGAATCGTATGTAAATTTTTGTTTGCATCTCTGACTGTTCCTTAGGTTAGCTTTTATTTTTATTTTTGTCTCGTTTTTGTTTTTAAGCAGGCTCCATGCCCAACATGGGGCATGAACTCAAGACCCCGAGATTGAGTCACATGCTTTACTGACTGAGCCAAATGTCCCAGTTCCTTAAGTTAGATTTTAGAAGTATGGTTACTGTATCAAAGAACATGAATATTTTGGGGCGCCTGGGTGGCTCAGTCGGTTGGGCGTCCAACTTCGGCTCAGGTCATGATCTCGTGGTCCGTGAATTCGAGCCCTGCATCGGGCTCTGGGCTGACAGCTCAGAGCCTGGAGCCTGTTTCAGATTCTGAGTCTCCCTCTCTGACCCTACCCTGCTCATGCTCTGTCTCTATCTGTCTCAAAAATAAATGTTAAAAAAAAATAAAAATAAAAAAAAAAAGGAATATGAATATTTAAGAAACTGTGCTGAGGCGCCTGGATGTCTCAGTTGGTTAAGCATCAAACTCTTAATTTCAGCTCAGGTCATGATCTGGAGGTTCATGAATTTGAGCCCCACATTGGGGCTTTGGATTCTGTCTCTCACTATAGTGAGATCCTGCTTTGGATTCTCTCTCACCTTCTCCCTTCCCCTCCCCTATTTGTGTGCTTGCTCTCGCTCGCTCTCTCTCAAAATTAAAAAAAAAAATTACAAAATTAAAAACTGTTTATGCTAATTTCCAGAAAGAATGTATCTATCAATTTAAACATGTCATTTTAGTGACTCATCACTATATCCTTGACTCTGTGAGTTTTAGGTTTTTTCCAAACATTTTGCCATTTTATAAGCAAAAAGTAAAATCTCATCCCATTTAATTTACATTTCTTTAATTATTAGATAGTTGTACTGTTTCTTAAAAATTTTTTTTAATGTTTGTTTTTGAGAGAGAGAGAGAGACACCAAGCACCAGTGAGGGAGGGGCAGAGAGAGAGGAGAAGACCAAGGATCCAAAGCAGGCTTCAGGCTCTGAGCTATCAGCGCACAGCCGGAGACAGGGCTCAAACTCACGAACTGTGAGATCATGACCCGAGCCAAAGTCTGACTACTCAAGTGACTGAGCCACCTAGGCGCACTGTCTTTATATTTGTAGTTGCTTATGTTTCTCCACACAACTTTGGTGGGAGCCATGTCTTCACTCCCCTTACATGGATTCATATGTTGCTGTGGATCATGTCTTTTTCACTGCTTCTATTCATAACTCTTCAACACCTGTTCAAAATTTCATTTAAGCTATTCTTTGCAGTTTTGATAAACTACCCTCTTAAGTATTGTAAATCAATGTTATTACATAGCAAATTTTTTTTAAATGTTTATTTATTTATTTTTAGAGACAGAGAGTAGGGGGAGGGGCAGAGAGCGAGGAGAGAGAGAATCCCAAGCAAGTTCCGCAGTGGGAGCAGAGAGCTTGATTCGGGGCTTGAACTCAGAAACCATGAGTTCATGACCTGAGCTAAAATCAGGAGTCAGATGCTTAACTGACTGAGCCACCAGGTGCCCCACATAGCAAAAATATTGATATAAATGTGTCCTGAAATTTCTAAACCCAGTAGTGAGCTTTGATGAGGCACTTTAGACCCAGAAAAGAAAGACACCTCTGTACCAGGGTTAGGAAACATAGGCACACGTGGATTCAAACATTCTCACCTAGACTTGTTTCAGAATAACACCTTGTAGTTACATACCCAGAATGGAGCCAGCCAAGTGTCTTCCCTTAAGCCTCTTCAATTCCTGTCCCCCTTCAGACTTGAAAGTTGGACTATAGACTGGGCTAGAGGGCCTGCTCTCTGGTGAGGTGATTCTGGGTCACTAGAGAAATCTAGCTTCTGTTGTACCTTGTGCAGTTGAGGAGATGAGAAAGGGCATGAATAAGCAACTTGTTTAGCTGTTCTGTAAACACATGATTGCCGAAAGTTTTTAACAGCCTGCTAAATTCTTAAAATTCTTTTTCTGTGTTGTGGCTGTTGGCTAAGTTTACAGAAGCTAACTGGGGAACCGCCTTTTTTATTTTTATCATACCTGTCTGAGGTCTGACTTGTTTTGGGCTCAATCAGGGCCTATTAAAGGTCTTTCTAGACACCCTAAGACTTAAAATTGTACCCAACTTTGATACCTTTTCAACAGATTCCCTTTAAACATTTTTTTTTCTTTTTTAAGTTTATTTTGAGAGTGTGTGCAGAGGAGGGGCAGAGGGAGAGAGAGAATCTTAAGCAGGCTCCATGCTCAACGCAGAACCCAACATGAGACTTGATCCCAGGACTGCAAGATCATGATCTGAGCCGGTATCAAGAGTCAGACATGTGGGGTGTCTGGGTGGCTCAGTCGGTTGAGCATCTGACTTCTGCTCACGTCATGATCTCATAGTTTGTGAGTTCAAGCCCCGCATCGGGCTCTGTGCTGACAGCTCAGAGCCTGGAGCCTGGTTCGAATTCTGTGTCTCCCTCCGTCTCTGCCCTTCTGCTGCTCATATTCTGTGTTTCTCTCTGTCAAAAGTAAATAAACATTAAAAAAAAATTTACAAAGTGACGTTCAACCCACTGAGGCCACCCAGGCGCTCCAACAGATTTCCTTTTAAAAAAACAGTTTGGAAAAAATAAATAAATAAATAATAAATAAACAAACAAACAAACAAACAAACAAACAAACAGTTTGGGTCTTTTGCCTCAGTTTTTCCATCTAGATGTGAGATCATTGTTTCTCTGTCACTGGGCAGCTTTTCATGGACTTGTATGAGACTTGGGCTTTGAAGATTAAAAATTGCCACAAATTGTAACATATTTGCTGAATTACATCTCATCTGAATAATAATTTGAAACTTTCTGATTCAGAACCAGTTTCTACAGAAAATTATAAAAGGTAAAAATCCAATATTTGTGTCTTATCTCAACAAAGTGGTTTCTTGTTTTCATTGTCTTGCTAGGCACAGTCTCAGGTACTTGTGAGTGAAATTCTACCCACTCTGACAGGTCTGCTTGCAGTTATGAATGTGGTTAAATGCAGAGTCAGTCTAAGATGGTTCATCTTAAGTGATTCATCCTTGATAGGCCTTTGGAAACTCAAACCTATTACATACCATAATGAAAAGTTACAAGTTCTGATTTCACTGCCTACAATAAACACAGCCTGCATTTTCACATTTTTAGGAACACTGATTTCTACTTAATGGAGATTAAAGCACAGAAATCAAGTGATACTTTTTCAATAGAGTATATAAATAAAAGTAGTAGCTGGGCTTTTTGTTTCAAGTGCCCAGCCCCCCCCCCCTTTTTTGGTGATTGATATCTTTATGGCTTTGGAGGTGGGACACAGGTGCTCAGGAGCTCTTGGTGGGCGGCCAGCTTCCTCTTCACCTTCTCGGGCTTCTGGCTGCAGAGGATGGCACTGGCTCTGCGGATGGCAGCCGTGCACAGATCTGGGCAGTGCTTGTTCTTAAGGATCATGTGCCTGATGCTGCAGAGGCTGCCCCGGACATTCTTGTTAATGGTGGTCCAGTCCTAGGAGGTGCGGGGTTTTCACTGGTGGGATCTCGGCCTCACGACCACCACTAGCCTCTACCGTCAGCCACCGGCTCCATGCCCAAAGTCTTGTGGTGAACTCACCGGTTGTAGCAGGAGTTGTGAGCCTTCGGGATATTGAGTTCAGTGCTGTATGTCTGCTTGTTCCTTTTGATCAGGAAGCTGGAGCACTTCTGCAGGACCATCTGTTGCAGGTAGGCGGACGCAGCATCATCTCCTCTCACCATGGCTGCTGGAGGTGGAAAGAGCTGCCCAGGCATTTTTAATCCCCTCTGTTCTCTCACGGAGTGAAGGTACCTGTAACGCACAGGCACAGGCACTTGTCAGCACTCGTATTATCTATATGATTCAAGGATGCAAATTCAGATAATTTCCAGAGCGTGAGATTAAAGTATATGCTATCTTCAGGAATGTGAGCCAGTGATATTTATTCAAGATCTGTTATGTGATAATCTGGTTCCTGACTCTCTTAGAAGGATAAATAAAAGACAGGTTCTGGTGTTAGGAAGCTCACACACACCTAAGTTGTAAGGTTAGAATGCCCAGGGAGAATACTTTCCCAGTACCTGAATAACACATTCAAGAGAAAGCACTGGGTCATGGATGAGTTAAATAATAAGAGGATCCAGGAAAGAGCATCCTTGCTGAAGAAAGCCCTGGTAGAGAAAGTACCTTTTGGACTAGGATGGAGTGGGACCCAGGACAGGAAGAGGACTTTGTGTGGCAGGTTCTGAAGGGTAGTTAGTAGGAGTCGTGTTTCCAGACACCTAAGTGGGGGTGACTTGAAAAAATAAGCCCTGGGGCTCCTGGCCGACTCAGTCCCTGGGGCATGTGACTCTTGATCTTGAGATCCTGAGAGCCCTGCACTGGTTGTAGAGATTACTTTAAAAAAAACAAATAATTTTTTAAAAGCCCAGGGGCACCTAGGTGGCTCAGTTGATTTCTGCTCAGGTCATGATCTTGTAGTTTGTGAGTTCAAGCCCCATATCGGGCTTGTGCTGACAGTGCAAAGCCTGTTTGGGATTCTCCTTCTCTCTCTACCCTGACTCATGTGCACGTGTGCTCTCTCTCTCAAAATAAACTTAAAATAAAAAAAAAAAATAAAAGTGTAAGTGTTAAAAAAAAAAAAAAAAAAAAACAACCCAGACTGAACATTCGCCATCCCCCCACACCCTCCTAGAGTTGTGAGGTCACAATTCCAAGTGAATTTTAACTTGCTTATGGGGTTAAAAATAGAGAAGAAAGATGCCTTTAAGCAGTGGCTGAACTTTATTCAGGTTGGGTAATTAGCGAAAAGTAGAATTCAGCAGAAGTTCACAGTTAAATCTGGACAAAGTTACCTGTTGAATAGATTGTTTATTGTAACAGACCATAAAGATACTGATTTGCAGTCTGATTTGATAAACATGTAATTTTTGCTGTCTTTTGCCCTGTTTATCCCCAGAGCAGTGGTTTGGCGTTTCCGTTAGGTTTTAGCCTAATTTCTTGGACCCAGGAGTAAAGGAACAGGGAGCAGTAGGATAAAATGTTTTTCCCCATTATCAAAAAGTAGTCTTTTTATTTTTTTGATTGATTTGAGGGGGAGCACACACACATGCAGGTGAGTGGGGGAGGGTCAGAGAGAGAAGGAGAGAGAGAATCTTAAGCAGGCTCCATGCCCAGCTCTGTCTCAGGACAACTATGGGCTCGAGTCTGATGCTTAACTGCCTGAGCCACCCAGGTGCCCCAATAAGTAGTCTTTTTAGATAAGCCTTTAGCTCTTGGATGAGAAGGCTTTAATTAGAGATACTAAGGACTATTAATGCAGTTTCTCAGTATCATATTCTCTAAAGATGCATATACATGGGGGGTACCTGGGTGGCTGTATTGGTTAAGTGTCTGACTCTTGATTTTGGCTCAGGTCATAATTCAACGTGTGTGAGATTGAGCCCCACATCAGGCTCTTTGCTGACAGTGTGGAGCCTGCTTAGGATTCTCTCCTCCACCCCCCCCCACCCCCCCCACCCCCCCACCCCCCCCCCCCCCCCCGCTCCTGCTTCACACCTGCTCTCTCTCAAGACCACAATGGCAGATTCAAATTTTTGAACTACAGCGTGAATCAGTTTCTACTGGGCTAGTCAACTTTTTTTTTTTTTTTTTGAGGGGGGAGGGTTCTTTTTGAAGGTGGGGGGGTTGCAGGGAAGGGAAAGCAGGAGAGAGTATTGGCAAAGAAGTGTAGTGGGAGGCAGTGGATTGTGGGTGTTGAAACTGGGCTGGAAGTGATGGCTGTAGACCACTTCACCTTACCCCAGAGCCCCCTGAGTAAAAATAAATCCTTTTTCCAGCACTTTATCTTCTCTCCTCCTATCCCTACCTTTCAGTGGTCTTAAGCATAAAAAGGGACAAGTAGCACAAACCCAGCTGAGGTTTTCTTACCTGTGCAGACCTGCCCTAAGGTAGAGATAGTCCTTTATCAGATGCCACCCAGGAAAGCAGAGTGTGACATCACAACTCTAATGTAACTGCTGGCAGTCTTCTGACTGGGGTGGGGGTGGGTGGGAGGGCAGATGAAAGTACTTTTGAGTTTTCCCAGTGGGCACAAGGGTTTTGTTCCTCGATTAGAGATAGTCTGGAAATGCTAGCACTGGTGCGAATGCCCCAGGAGAGTTTGAACACCTTTCTGGGCTTACTGTGATACCGTAGTTGCCCTGCTTAGGGAGCAGGCCAGCTGGCGGTGGGAACGCTGGCTGAGAGCGCACAGAGAGGCTTTGCCAAGGAGATCTTTTTTACTTTCTCTGTAATGTGTGCAGCTCATTTGGCCTGAGCTCTAGATTACTACTTGATTCTGTTTAGAAGTCAGAACTTGAATTTTGAGGCCTCTTCAGGAGGTAGTGCTAGTGTTGATTTCTGGCTCTCCTTGGGCTTCTGGAAGTGTCAACAGTAAACTTATATTGGGATTGCTTTTTAGAAAAAGCCAGGTGGTAATCAGAATATGTGGGTGGTGTGAAGTTTTTAAAGAAAAGGCCTGTGCCCAGCTGCCAGCTTCCAGAGAAGTACTTTATACTGCACATCCCTTCTTTCTAGAATGGGGTGTGGAAGGGAATTGTTTCCGTCCTGTTTCATCACAACTTTCATGATTTTGCCACATTCCCTGCCTTCCCTGACGTAGCAGAATCTGATTCTTCACTTAAGTGAAAACTGGTCAAGGGGCTTGAAGACCTCCTTAGTACAAGAGCAGTCTTTTGGAAGGGATGGCAGATAGAGCCTTGAACTCTTAAAGGGTCACAAATTAGGGCTGTACTCTTAGCAGCCTCGATAATGAGTTTTCTCGAGTTGCTGGGTGGTTCTTGTTGGGGACGTCATCATGGAGGGCCCCAAGCTCTGGTATCTTCTTTTTCCTTCACCCCCTCCTGCCCAAACGAAAAATTGATTTCCTAGGGTCTTTTTTTCTTTTTTTAAAAGTAATCTCTAGGGTCGCCTGGGTGGCGCAGTCGGTTAAGCGTCCGACTTCAGCCAGGTCACGATCTCGCGGTCCGTGAGTTCGAGCCCCGCGTCAGGCTCTGGGCTGATGGCTCGGAGCCTGGAGCCTGTTTCCGATTCTGTGTCTCCCTCTCTCTCTGCCCCTCCCCCGTTCATGCTCTGTCTCTCTCTGTCCCAAAAATAATAAATAAACGTTGAAAAAAAAAAATTTTAAAATAAAAGTAATCTCTATACCCAACGTGGAGCCTGAACTCCCAACCCTGAGATCAAGAGCCACATGCTCCCCTGACTGAACCAGCCAGGTGCCCTGACTCTCTTGAGTCTTTACAGAATTCACCTATTATTTTTGCTCCTTTGTTCACTGTCAGTAAATCCATTAATGTGTCTTTGCTGCAGTTTAGCAGTTTAGCTGGTTTAATTATCTCCTGTTCTTCGTATTGGAAATCCAGAGTTATGGTTTGAGGTGCAATATGTTATGGTCAACTCTTAGGATCCACAGCCCCCCCCCCCCCTTCATCTCTTCCTGGTTGTAGGCATCAAGATTTAGTAGGTATGTCAGAGATTGCGGTGATCATGCTAGATTGGTTCTTTCCAGAAAGTACAGGGTAAGAGTGTATCTGCAGGACAGCTTAGTGAATGTGTCCTCTGTAGCTCTGTCATCACAGTACTGCTGCTGTCCAGATGGAGTACAAGGCGTGGAGGTGGATGCTTGGCTCATTGGAGGAACTGCAAGGAGACCACTGTGGCCGAAAGTGGAATCAGAAAGAAAGAGGGGCAGGGAAGGTTAGAAGATGAGGTCAGAGAAGGAGTAGTAACAGATCATGGAAGGCCTTATGGACCTGGTAGGATTTTGAATTTTATTCTATGTGAGATGGAAAATCATTAGAGATTTTTGAGTTGATAAGTTTTCTAATTAAACAAATAAATTACTCTGGCTGCTGTGTGGAGAGTAGATTGGGTGATAGGGGCAAGGGTGGAACAGAGAAACCATTTAGAAGGCTATTGTAGTAATCCAGGTGAGAGATGATGAGATGACAGGTGACAAGTGGAATTACCACCTGTTTCCAGGAAAGCCTGGGAGACCTAATTGAGAAAACATCACTAAAGCCCCTCATACAGCCCATTTCATATTAGGCTCCAGTATTTGTTAATTCCCTTCCTTTCCTTGGATTTTGCCTTCTCCTACATTAGGACCATAGGGGAGAGGTTATTAAACAGAGAACAGCATTCACAAGAGAAGGGATTGTAAACTGTACTTCAGTCATTTGACCCCGACAGAAGCCTTTTTATTTCTTGAGGCGCTGCAGTTGGCGTCCTGTGTACATTCTGTTATCCCACCCACCGGAGACCTGAAAAGGCTGAATCTGTGCCAGAACTCTTGGACAGCTCTATTCTCATTGAAGCGTTCGATCTTCAGTTCTTTCCGCAGTTGCTATCTTAGACACAGTTTGAGCAGCCCCTTTTACAAAGTGTCTTTTTAGCTACCTGGCCTTGCAAGCTGGAGCTCTCAGATACTCCTCGTGACAGGTAGTTTCACATAGCTGAGAGGGCCCTTCAGAGAGAAAGAAAGAGGGTTTGCGGTCTTTGTTTAACACTTGAGCTTTCCCCCCACTCCGCTTTTGTTGGGATTAAAGCTTTAACATAGCCACCTTGATTTCTGGGTTTTGCAGCTTGGGAAAGGTATTTCATGTATTCTAGCATAAGATATTTATTTGAAAAAGCTTGGTCCTTGGTACACAGGGAGCTTGCATTGCTCTTCCCTACAGAAGGCCACATCAGGTCTATTCTCTTGGGCAGGTCTTGTTGGTAGACACCACAGATGAAACCATGCCATCTTGACATAACGTCAGGATTACCTGCCTAGAGAGGGTTGCCGGCAGCCTGCTACCTCACTGATTTACTCTGGAACAATGCAAATTTTTTTTTCTTTCTGGGGTCCAGGGAGACTAATTGTGTGGTAGACAATAGGAAAGGTAAATCCTCAGAAAACTTACAAACAGAATTTGCTTTAACAGTAGTTAATTGTGTCTCCTAGGATGCTTTGCCCCTTCTTCCTAATAAAAGTAGCTCAGATTTCTGCCATAGCCAGTTGGACTTTGGGTGTCTCTGCAACTCGTATACTGTACTGCCTCTGGAAATGTCTGACTGCCCCTGCCCAACCAGGCCGTAAATAGACTGAGCCAGGCCCTATTAGGGCCAGCTCTCTTCAGGAACCCTGTTCTATTTTCAGGGAGAAGTCATTTTTCCTTTCACCTCCGTTAGAATCTGCCCTAGCCTTTCTGCTCCTGCCTTAGGAGCTGGGACACAGAGGAGAGCTAGAATGTCCTGTATCTAGCTAGCAACCCCATGGGCCTATCCAAAAGCAGCAGGGAGAGGCCATCTACAGGAAATGCAAATGCCAAGAGTGCATGTAAAGCTTATGAACCGTAAAAGACTTTACCAGTACACCTTATTCTCCAGTTATTTGTGTGGTTAGGTATTTCCAGGTTTTATTTCCCCTCGTGGCCCATGTTTCTGTGCTGACTGAAACAGAATTTTAGCCATAGTAACAGGGGCAAATTGTTGCTGTAGATATATTTTCAACCAACATCCTGCTAATTAAATTGCTTATCTATCTAAACTTGGGCCTCTGCTGCTCATATCCAGTGTCCCTGGTATCTTCCTTGAGTGAGTTGCCTTGTATTCCATGACCTTGTTTTTGTGTTCATTGCAGTGTGAGTGACTGCCTCATGTTGTGTTGATGCCAGTCTGCCATGCTAGCCTGTCTACCAGGGCCAGGTGACCTGTCCTTTCAGCTTCTTCCTCACACGCAGATGAACACTGGACTTCAGAAATGTAAGTAATCTGGATCCCGGAGTAGGATGTAATCCTTATTTTGTCCCTACATTTGAGTAATCCCAGGGGAACATCAGGGGTATGTTGACTGTGAACTTTGGTACTTCCAAGATATTCTTCACAGACAGCAAGAAAGCAGCTACAAAACTTGTCCACAATGTGAACGCTTTTATAATCAGAGAGATCCTCTTAAATACTAGATTTCCCCAGTGTCTGTCATCTTAATTGTAATTGTTGCTGCTAACTATCTGTTGAGCACCAAAGCCGTAAGGGGTTTTACAGGGAGATATATATATATATATATAATCACCTTTCAAACGTGTTTCAGTTTGAACCCCCATGAGCAATTGAATGAAAACTCACAGTCTTGATTACTTACTGTATCTTAGAAATAAACTATTGACCCTTTTCTGTTATTTTGGACTCTGAGCATTCTCTACTATGGAAACAGCTCCCTTTGGCTTTGCTGTCTGCTGAGCCAGTGACCTCAGTTTACAAGTAAAGAAGCTTTCACCTACAGAAGGGATAGGGAGCTAGCTTTCTCAGTCTCTCTGGGTATACTCCTGCTAATAAACTTGCCCAAAAGATTGAGCTTTTGAGAACTAAAAAAAAAAAAAAAAGGAATCTAATAAAGTAAATTGTGCCCAACGTGGGGCTTGAACTCATGACCCTAAGATCTAGGAGATCAAGGGTCACATGGTCCACTGACTGAGCTAGCCAGGTGCCCCAGATTCCTGTCTTAAACTGGCTGGAATTGGAGCGTTAGGCCTCATATCTTCCCAGTTTCCTGGCTTCTGTCCCTGCACTACAATGATGTGCAAGGAAAAGATTCTATTCCTAGCTCATTACCATGTACAGTGTCTTCAAGTATAAAAATGGCCCTAAATTTGGGATAGACCTTCCTTTCAGAGCAAAAGGGGAAATCACTGAGGCGTTTAGGCTTGCCCTTTAATAGAAAAGGTGCTTCAGCACTTTACCCAAATCCTTTATGGCAGGGGTTGGTAAACTTCTTCCGTAAAGGGCCAGATAAGCAAGTATTTTAGGCTTTGGGGTCCATGTTGCATCTACTGTTGCAGGGCAAAGGCAGCTATAGACAACACGTAAACAAATGAGTGTGGCTGTGTCCTGATGAAACTTTTTACAAAAACACAGCAGCTATATTTTATATTTTGGCCCACAGGCAGTAGTTTGCTGAACCCTGCTCGGGGAGATCATCTTCAGAAGTTAAAAATGGTCTAGCCTCTTGACTTCATTTCTTTGAAGGAGAGTAAGACCCAGAGCCTGATGAATTCTGGGATTTGGCCAACGATTCCAATTCCTGTAATGACAAGCTAAAACTAACAGTCTTCCTCCTGTAGCTGCCTGACCCAATAGGCAAGCTATGCTATGTTGTACCAGCTTTCCTCCCCATCTTTCTCTCAATAAATGATATTTGGGTGATAAAGTTGTCTGTGTTCCCTGGCCACTGAAATCTGCATGCTAACTGCATTTTGATTGGTTCTGGGGTTCCAGGGATACAACTGGATAAGGGAGTTTACTTAGAAGCATGACAGAGTAGCTCGCTGACCTTGCTTCCAAGTTCCTTCGTGTACTCAAACAGCTTTACCCAGAGATGGAGTATCAAGGGTGAGCCATTTGTGAAGAAAGGCAAATAGGCAGCTTTATCTTGGGTGCTGACTTCGGATCTACACTCCTTCCCAAAGCAGCCTCAAAGTATCTGCCAACCACTGTCCTCAAATCAGTATTCAAGAATTGTGGGGCGCCTGGGTGGCGCAGTCGGTTAAGCGTCCGACTTCAGCCAGGTCACGATCTCGCGGTCCGTGAGTTCGAGCCCCGCGTCGGGCTCTGGGCTGATGGCTCAGAGCCTGGAGCCTGTTTCCGATTCTGTGTCTCCCTCTCTCTCTGCCCCTCCCCCGTTCATGCTCTGTCTCTCTCTGTCCCAAAAAAAAAAAAAAAAAAAAAAAAAAAAAAAAAAAGAATTGCAATAACCTTCCCTGGTTTCAGGCTTGTCTGGGGAATAGCGTATTGGAATCCCTTTGTCTCACTTGATTACTATCCTTAACTACACACAAGCCTTTGCAGAGAAGAAAACCTGTTTTAAGCTGACTTGCTTTCTTTTCACCTCTCCCAAAATGTAGAAGAAAACAAATTCTGCCATATGACTTAGAGCCGTTAGCATTGAGCATTTAAGGTGAGATGGAGCATAAACTCTACCCTTTTGGAGCTGGCACCAAGACCCACTCAAAGCCAGGCTTCTTAGCATAGAGACCTGAGAACCAGTTTTGTAGTTGTGCTCTTCTTTCCCTGCCCCTCATCCTCAGGAGGGTCTTACAAGTTGTTAGAAACACAGAGCTTCGTATTGGGTGGGGAGGGCGCGGGGATGGGGCACAGATGTTTATAGATTATTGTGCTTTATATTGTAAGAGCTCAAGGCAGGAGAGACGGGACATGTGGCTTCTTGGCCAGCTCTGTAAGTCACCTGGCTAATTGCCTTCCTCAGGCTAAACCCACCACATGTATAGAATCACAGAATTGGTCCCTTCTGACTCCAACATTTTCTCACCTCCCCTTCCTTTTCTGTGTGTGTAGGAGAATGTAACGCATTTCCCATCCTGCCATGGGGTAGTCTGGATTAAGGAACATCTTGGCTTTGGTGGTTCTTGCATTTGATACAGGACCACAGTTGGGGTTAGGTAGATACCCTTCTAGAACTTTTCTAGGTTTTATATTCCATGCTGTCACTTGCTTTGAGAGTTCTCAGCTGTTTTGGAACTTTACTTGGCAAAATTTCCTCTGACCCATCTTTTCCCAATTCACCAGAAAATGTGTTTTTTGGACCCCCCCCCCCCCCCCCCCCCCCCCCCCCCCCATTAACCCCAAGCCTCTGCTTCTCCTTCCCCAGCTCACTATCAGGTATATCGTAATATTTCTGGTTGAATGGCTGAAATGACCAAAGGTTCTTGGTCCTCAAATAATCTTTTAGACAACAACTTTGACCTCCTTCATTGTAGAGTATCAGGGCCTGAGACAAACATCAGAATCACCCACTTTCACTACTACTTTCTGTGCCTGTCCGCCCCCTAGTGGAAGGTCCTGGAAATGGTGCATTGACCCAGTAACTGGATAAACCCATAGAAATCTCAGAAATTAGTTAATATTTGTTGAGTGCTTATTGTATGCCAGGCAGTATTTTGAGCATTGTTATCTTTGTTCTCATTCGTTCCTCAATGATTCCATATGAGAGACTCTCATCTTTCTTTTGAGGAGAAGGAATAGAGTAGCACTTGCCAGTGTCACATTACTGTTCAACTCGGCTAGAAGTCATACTCGGGTCAGACTCCAAAGCCAGTGTTTGAAACACACTGCCTGGGCATCTCCCACCTATTGATAGTTTCCTGCCGCATATGGTACTTGCATCTTCTGACCTTCAAAATAGAATAAACAGGGAGGCCCCTGTGGGGAAGCTGGGATTCAGGGAGATTGCCCACTCTCCCCCAATCCCTGGCATAGACAGCAGTGCTTTCTGCTGCATTTAACTCCCAGACTCAAGACCAGTGGGCTTTCTTGGTCAGGTTACTTTTTCCTGTCTATGCACACACTCAACCATACCTACTATCTTTGAATAATAACTTTCAATAGTCATGGTTCCTGTTCTCAGACCTTTTTCCTATTCATTGAATCTCTTGATCTTAGTGGTTCTATGAGGTATACCAGCAGGTATCATCCCTGTTTATAAATGAAGAGTGACTGGGGCGCCTGGGTGCCTCAGTCAGTTAAGCGTCTGACTTTGGCTCAAGCCATGATCTCATGGTTCGTGAGTTTGAGCCCTGCATTGGGCTCTGTGCGGACAGCTCAGAGCCTGGAGCCTGCTTCCGATTCTGTGTCTCCC
Source organism: Lynx canadensis (assembly GCF_007474595.2). Taxonomy (NCBI): domain Eukaryota; kingdom Metazoa; phylum Chordata; class Mammalia; order Carnivora; family Felidae; genus Lynx; species Lynx canadensis. The sequence goes on from NC_044316.2 coordinate 17,549,878, forward strand.
TCTCTCTCTGCCGCCCTTCTCCTGCTGTTTCTCTCTCTCTCTCTCTCTCAAATAGATGAACATTTAAAAAAAAAATCTTCAGAAATAGGGGTGCCCGGGTGGCTCAGTCAGTTAAGCGTCTGACTTCGGTCATGATCTCATCGTTCGTGATTTCAAGCCCTGCGTCAGGCTCTGTGCTGACAGCTTGGAGCCTGGAGCCTGCTTCGGATTCTGTGTCTCCCCTTCTCTCTGCCCCTCCCCAGCTCATGCTTACACTCTATCTCTGTCAAAAATAAATACTTAATAAAAAAAATTTTTTTTAATCTTCAGAAATAAAAAGAGATTATGACCAATTATATGCCTATAAAATGGGTGATCTAGAAGAAATGGACAGATTCCTAGAAACATATACACTACCAAAACTGAAACAGGAAGAAATAGAAAATTTGAACAGACCCTTAACCAGTAAAGAAATCGAATTAGTAATCAAAAAAATCTCCCAAAAAAACAAGAGTCCAGGGCCAGATGGCTTTCCAGGGAATTCTACTGAACATTTAAGGAAGAGTTAAACACCTAGTCTCTTGAAGCTGTTCCAAAAAATAGAAATGGAAGGAAAACTTCCAAACTCTTTCTGTGAAGCCAGCATTACCTTGATTCCAAAACCAGACAGAGACCCCCCCTAAAAAGGGGAACTATAGACCAGTTTCCCTGATGAACATGGATGCAAAAATCCTCAACAATATATTAGCCAACTGGATCCAACAATACATTAAAAAAATTATTTACCACGACCAAGTGGGATTTATACCTGGGATACAGGGTTGGTTCAATATCCGCAAAACAATTAACGTGATTCATCACATCAATAAAAGAAAGGACAAGAACCATATGATCCTCTTAATAGATGCAGAGAAAGCATTTGACAAAATACAGCATCCTTTCTTGATAAAAACCCTCAAGAAAGTAGGGATAGAAGGATCATACCTTGAGATCATTAAAAGCCATGTACAAAAGACCCAACACTAATATTCTCAATGGGGAAAAACTGAGAGCTTTCCCCCTAACATCAGGAGCAAGACAGGGATGTCCACTCTTGCCACTGTTATTCAACATAGTATTGGAAGTCTTACCCTCTGCAATCAGGCAACACAAAGAACTAAAAGGCATCCAAGTCACCCAGGAGGAGGTCAAACTTTCACTCTTCACAGATGACATGATACTCTATATGGAAAACCCAAAAGTTTCCACCAAAAAACTGCTAGAACTGATTCATGAATTCAGCAAAAGTTGCAGGATATAAAATCAATGCACAGAAATTGGTTGCATTCCTATACACCAACAATGAAGCAATAGAGAAATCAAGGAATGGATCCCGTTTACAATTGCAATAAAAACCATAAAATACCTAGGAATAAATCTAACCAAAGAGGTGAAAAATCTATACACTGAAAACTATAGAAAGCTTATGAAAGAAGTTGAAGACACACACACACACACACGAAAAATATTCCATGCTCCTGGATAGGAAGAATAAATATTGTTAAAATGTCAATACTACACCCAAAGCCATCTACACATTCTTTTTTTTTTAATTTTTTTTTAACATTTATTTATTTTGAGACAGAGAGAGACAGAGCATGAATGAGGGAGGGTCAGAAAGAGGGGAGACCAGAATCTGAAACAGGTTCTAGGCTCTGAGCTATCAGCACAGAGCCTGACGCGGGGCTCAAACTCACGGTCTGCGAGATCATGACCTGAGCCGTCGGCCACTTAACCCCAGGCGCCCCAAGCAATCTACACATTCAATGCAATCCCTATCAAAATGACACCAGCATTCTTCACAGAGCTAGAATAAACAATTCTACAATTTGTATGGAACCAGAAAAGACCCAAATAGCCAAAGCAATCTTGAAAAAGAAAACAAAGCAGGGAGGCATCACAGTCCCAGAGTTCAAGCTATACTACAAAGCGTAACATCAAGACAGTATGGTACTGGCACAAGAACAGACACTCAGATCAATGGAACAGAATAGAGAACCCAGAAATTGACCCACAAAACGTATGTCAACTAATCTTTGACAAAGCAGGAAAGAATACCCATAGAATAAGAAAGTCTCTTCAGCAAGCAGTGCTGGGAAAACTGGACAGCGACATGCAGAACAATGAACCTGGACCCTTCTTACACCATACACAAAAATAAACTCAAAATGGATGAAAGACCTCAATGTAAGACAGGAAGCCACCAAAATCCTCGAGGAGAAAGCAGGCAAAAACCTTTGATCTTGGCTGCAGCAACTTCTTACTCAACAACGTCTCCGGAGGCAAGGGAAACAAAAGCAAAAATGAACTATCGGGACCTCATCAAAATAAAAATCTTCGGCACAGCAAAAGAAACCGTCAGCAAAACTAAAAGGCAACCAACGGAATGGGAGAAGATATTTGCAAACAATGTATCAGATAAAGGGTTTGTATCCAGAATCTATAAAGAACTTATCAAACTCGGGGGCCTGGGTGGCTCAGTCAGTTGACTGCCCGACTTTGGCTCAGGTCATGATCTCGCTGTCCATGGATTCAAGCCCTGCATTGGGCTCTGTGCTGACAGCTCAGAGCCTGGAGCCTATTTCAGATTCTGTGTCTCCCTCGCTCTCTGCCCCTCAACCCACTCATGCTCTGCCTCTGTCTCTCTCTCAAAAATAAATAAACATTGAAAAAAAAAAATAACTTAAAAAAAAAAAAAAACTTATCAAACTCAACACCCGAAACAGAAATAATCCAGTGAAGAAATGGGCAAAAGACATGCATAGACACTTCTTCAAGGAAGACATCCAGATGGCTAACAGACACATGAAAAAATGCTCAACATCACTTATCAGGGAAATACAAATCAAAACCACAATGAGATACCACCTCACACCTGTCAGAATGGCTAACATTAACAAGTCAGGCAACAACAGATGTTGGCGAGGATGCAGAGAAAGAGGATCTGTATTGCTGGTGGGAATGCAAACTGGGGCAGCCACTCTGGAAAACAGTATGGAGGTGCCTCAAAAAACTAAAAATAGAACTACCCTACAACCCAGCAATTGCCACTACTAGGCATTTATCCACGGGATACAGGTGTGCTGTTTTGAAGGGACACATGCACCCTCATGTTTATAGCAGCACTATCAACAATAGCCAAAGTATGGAAAGAGCCCAAATGTCCATCAGTGGATGAAGGGATAAAGATGTGATACACACACACACACACACACACACACACACACACACAATGGAGTATTAGTTGGCAATCAAAAAGAATGAAGTCTTGCCATTTGCAACTATGTGGTTGGAACTAGAGGATATTATGCTAAGCGAAATTAGAGACAAGTATCATATGACTTCACTCATATAGGACTTTAAGACACAGAAACAGATGAACCTAAGGGAAAGGAAACAAAAATATAAAAACGGGGAGGGGGAGAAAACATAAGACTTTTAAATATGGAGAACAGAGGGTTACTAGAGAGTTGTGGGAGGGGGGATGGGCTAAATGGGTAAGGGGCATTAAGGAATCTACTCCTGAAATCATTGTTGCACTATATGCCAACTAATTTATAGTAAACTTAAAAAAATTTTTTTTAATCTATAAATGAAGAGTCACTGAGACAGACCCTGAGTAGTCAGATAATAAAGCCAGTACTTGAATCCGGATCTCTCTAACTTTGTTCTAACCACAGATTCCCTATTCTCTACCTTGCCTTATTCCCCATTGATGACACCTTTGGTACCAGCTATTTAAATAAGTTGCTTACAGGGGCACCTTGGCTGACTTAGTTGGTAGAGCATGTGATTCTTGATATTGGAGTTGTGAGTTTGAGGCCCACTTGGGCAAAGAGCTTACTTTAAAAAATAGTAAATAAGTTGCTTACAAAGCCATGGTATTTGTGTTAGCTGTACCCTTAATTAAGGGAAGATGTTACAGAAGAAAGCAAGCATCCAGGGTGCCCTTGTGGGACTGAGATAAGAAAGTGTTAAGAAAACTTTTTTTTTTTTAAGTGCTAAGCTCAAGTCTGGTACGTGAGGTAGGTGGTGCTGTATTCCAAGAATGTAGCCAATTTTTTGTGTCCAATATACTTATCTCATCCTTGAGATTCTTCCTTAACGAAGATACTGTAGGGCACCTGTGTGGTTCAGTTAATTAAGCATCTGACTTTGGTTCAGGACATGATCTCACAGTTTGTGAGTTTGAGCCCCGCTTCTGTCTCTCCCTCTCCCTTTCTCTCTCTCTCTGCCCCTCATGGGATTTGCGTGCGCTCTCACACTCTCTCTCAAAACAAAGATACTGTAGCCTGTATCCACCCTTCCCACCCTTATTTTCTTTTGATTCTGATTCCTTTATCTGACTACTGTCATCACCATGGTCAACATCAGCAGAAACAGGGAAAAGAGAACTAAAAGAGAACCAATCCGGTGTAAGTGTCCCATTCCATACTCCTGAATCAGGCCAAGCTACCTTCTGCCTCTGCTAGGAGAAAGAAAACACCCCGAGAGTTGGTACTGACTTGGAACAAAGGAACTCGATTGTTCAGTAAGCCAGTATACCTCTCTCTCACACCTGGTCTTCAAGGAGAAAAACCTACCACTGTGGAGGAAAGCCCAGAGGCAGACCTGTATTACCTGTCTGAACTAAAACCCAGCAGCTGTTGACTGCCATTACTCAGCTGAGCCCAGAGTTGTTCAGTTGATTTTGACCAGACACCCGAGTGCAGCGGCTGACCTAGGCAGCTTCTAATGGAATTCTGGTGTCTTGAGGGACTATGTCTCAGTGATCCCAGACTTCTGGTATTTTCTTGTCCAGGAGAATGTAACAAGGGTCAGAAAAAAGCCCCACTTTATGGAGACTGAAGCCCATTGAGGGTCAGTGGCTTGTAAGAAGCAGCGGAACACACACTCCGCTGTCAGGGCTTTGATTCTGCTCACCAGCTAGTAATACCTAGTGGATAGGAAATTTCTGGGCCTCTCTGCCTCCCTCCCCTTCTTGCCCTCAACTGTCACGGTCACATTCATCCTTTTAAGACCTTCTTCAAATCGGTCATCTAACGAACATTTGTGGACTGAGCGTCTAACCTGTACAGTTAATAAAGTAGAACTTAAACATGTGTGAGTCCTTGCTACTTCGAGGCGTGGTGCCCCTAACAGCACAGCTCTTTTCCACTCTGTACTCTTTTGCTAAGTTCTCCATTGGTGAGCATGGGACCAAATCTCGCTGTGCCTTGTGGATGTCAGCTCTCTTTTTTCCTGCCTCCAAGAGCAGCATTTTCTAAGCAGTTGCTGGCAGGCTAACCAGCAGTGCCACCAAATGAGGGCAGCTGTGCCCTCTTCCTTCTGGCACACTCTTTGCCCCCCTTCTCTTGCAGTTGATGCCCAGTGACGTGACTGAATGGGGTCTTCTTGGGCCAAGGCAGCTGAGGCCACAAGCTGGGCATTCAGTCAGCTTGTTCCCTGCTCTATCCTGGCTGCCTTCTGCAAGGGAAGGAAATAGGGTGGGAGTTAGCTAGCTGAGCCTAGGCTCCCAGCCAAGCCCCTTCCTTCTGCTTGGGCAGACTGGGTACTTACGCAGCAAGCCTTTATTAGGCACCTTCTGTGTACACTTGGGAGAAACCCTACCTCAGAGAGGGAAAACAGAGCTGAGACCTTTGCAGGAGCCTGGCATCCTTAAAGAGCTCCTGTTCTCAGAACCTTTTCCTTTTTGACTGGAGGTCCAACATCCGCTGGAGCCCCCTGCTGGGTGGCCCCTGGAGATGAGAACAAAGAAACTGTTAACATTAATGAGGCGCATTGAGTGGGTACTTCCGCCATCTCCAAAGGCAGGCAGGTTTTTCCTCTTTCATTTTGGAAAGTGACAGCTGACAAGGGCCAAACAGACTATTTTTGGCACTCAGGACTTAAAGATTCTCTGAAACCTTTCTTTTCAGTTTCCCTCCCTGCTGCCCTGTCATTATTGCCACCCCCCACGAGGAAATAAATAAAGCCTTTTGATCTTCACCCAGTCAGGCCGAGGGTAAGCTGTAAACAAAAGTGAACTTGTGACATAAGGCTAGGGGAGGGATTTTGGCAGCTTATTCCTCTGCTCCTGAAAAAAAAAGACATCCTGTTTGCTGAGCCAGGATGCCCACCCAGTGGGTACGGTGCCCCAGCTGCCAAGGCACAAGAGAAAGCTGCTGCCTCACCGGCCACTGCAGACTGAAGGGCAGTCACTCCGGGCACCCTCTTTACCAGAGCGTCTGCCTAGAGCCTTCACTACTGAGGCCAACAGGTAGGAACTTGGAGAGATTTCCACTTAGAGGAGCAACCTTCAGTTACTTCTGTGAGAATTGGCCAAGTTCAGGCTCTCCAAAATCCGGGACTTTGAAAGTTGCTCTGCTGTTCTGATCTTTGGTGGCCTCATTTGTAAATGAGAAGCCTGATAGTACCCACCTTCTAAAGCAGTAGCGAGGATTCACCGAGAACCTGTCACCTGGCACAAGGCCTGGCTAGTTGTGAGCGCTGACTGAATGTTAGCAGTGCTTGTTACTTGGGGGCTCAGTGAGGCCGGGTCTAAAATGAAGACTAGGGATAACTTCGTTAACCCCTACTCCACCATAGGCCCTCAAAAGGGGAATCTAGAAGGGCTGGTTGGCTTGGCACTGATGAGCTCCCTCTCCTTCTTTGCTCTCCTTACCCTTCTCTCTCTCTAGGGGACACTACACAGAAAATGAGAGCTGCTCACTATCCTACCCCAGCCGAATTGGACGCGTATGCTAAGAAGGTCGCAAACAACCCACTGACTATAAAAATCTTCCCCAACAGTGTGAAGGTTCCCCAGCGGAAACACGTTCGTCGTACTGTGAACGGCCTCGACACATCAGCCCAGCGCTACAGCCCCTACCCGACTCAGGCAGCCACCAAGGCAGGCCTGCTTGCCATTGTCAAAGTGCCAGCCAAAAGCATACTCAAGGACTTTGACGGCACCCGAGCCCGATTGCTCCCTGAGGCCATCATGAACCCCCCAGTGGCGCCCTATGCTACTGTGGCACCCAGCACTTTAGCCCACCCCCAGGCCCAGGCTCTGGCCCGCCAGCAGGCCCTGCAGCATGCACAGACCCTGGCCCATGCCCCTCCCCAGACGCTGCAGCACCCTCAGGGTATCCCGCCACCCCAGGCGCTGTCCCACCCTCAGAGCCTCCAGCAGCCTCAGGGCCTGGGCCACCCTCAGCCCATGGCCCAAACCCAGGGCTTGGTCCACCCTCAGGCCCTGTCTCACCAGGGTCTCCAGCACCCCCCCAATCCCTTGCTGCATGGAGGCCGGAAGATGCCAGACTCAGATGCCCCCCCGAATGTGACCGTGTCTACCTCAACTATCCCCCTTTCAATGGCGGCCACCCTGCAGCACAGCCAGCCCCCGGACCTGAGCAGCATCGTGCACCAGATCAACCAGTTTTGCCAGACGAGGGCAGGCATCAGCACTACCTCAGTGTGTGAGGGCCAGATCGCCAACCCCAGCCCCATTAGTCGCAGTCTGCTCATCAATGCAAGCACCCGGGTGTCGACCCACAGCGTCCCCACGCCAATGCCTTCATGTGTGGTCAATCCCATGGAGCACACCCACGCGGCCACAGCCGCGTTGCCTGCCGCAGGCCCTGTCAACCTGCCCACGGGCATTTCTCGAGCCCCTGCTGGCTACCCTAGCGACCTCAAGCCAGTCGCCTGGAACCAGCACCAGCTGGCCCACCTACAGCAGATGTGCAGTGAGGCCGGTGGGACGCCGGCCCCTGGCCTGACAGGCAAGCACGCAGCAGGACGCGAGTTGGCAGGGCCTGGCTTTGTGGGCAAGGCCCCTGCCTACCCGCAGGAACTCTGCCTGGCACAGTCCTTCCATCTGAAGCCACCCCTGGAGAAGCCAACCCCATCCCCACCTGTCAACGGCCTGGCGGCCCCACTGGCCTACCCCAATGGTCACTACTTCCAACCCCTGTGGAACAACATTCTGCCCACTCCCAATAGCGACAGCTCGGGGTCTCAGGACCTCGCCATGCCGTTCCACGGTGGGCAGCCCACGGGTGCACCCCTTGACTGTGGGACGGCTGCTGGGGCCCACTACCGAGCAGGGGCCGGGGGCGGTCCAGTGGCAACCCAGAACAGCTTGATGCAAACAGTGGATTACCTAAGCGGGGATTTCCAGCAGGCCTGCTTTCGAGAACAGAGCCTGGCTATGCTGAGCAAGGCCCACCGAGCCCCTGGCAACCGAGCCCCTGATCCCGCAGATAGTCGAAATCTTCATATTCAGCACCCTGGGTATAGATAGGTAGCCCCGGTGCCCTCCACAAGCTACACGTCATACATCACCCTCCTAGGTTTAGACTTACTTTTGAGTAATTGGATAGTTTCAGAGTTTCGCTGCTCCAATGTGATCATTCTTAGAGGTCTAAGAAAGGGAATTTGGTGGGATCTATTTGAGGACAGCGGGGGATCCCCTGGTGCCCTCACCCTCCCCTCCACCATCCCCAGCAACTTCTGGGTTTATGTTAGGACCTAATCCCAACTCCAAGCTTTTGTCTCTACTGCCTGTCAGTCCCTCCACCTTGACCATTTCCCCCCAGCCACCTCCTGCCTTTTCTTGCATCTCTGCCCGTTTTCCTTAGGACTGAGGTGTGGGGTAAGGAAGGGCCCTAGGTGAGGTGGCCGTAGGTGCCCAGCCCCTTAAGCTAGGACTTTCCCTGTCTGCCTCTGTCTCTTTGGGACTAAGAACCCAGACTTCCCAAGTGCTCTGGAAGTTAATTCCTTCTTCACCCAAAGATCTCAAAACTGACCCAGTCTTCACCTCCTCCCACCCCTCTCCATTCCTCAGGGCTTTGTTTAAATCTGGATTCCAGAGTCACTGCATTTGCCCTTGCTACATTCAAGGGCACCCTGTAGGCACTTGGCCATAGCCTTGAGACCTGGGGGAAAAATGTGTCTTTGTGTTGGTATCTTAGTTCCTGACACCCCTTTCCAGCCCTAGAGAAAGGTAGTAACTGTCCAGCACACCCAAGATCCCTTTCTCACTATTGTCTCTCTCCCAACTCACCTGCTGCTCCCATCCCCCACACCCCTCCAAAAACACAAGCAAAACAAAATAGGATCTTGAGGAATTAGGTAGGTAAAGAAAGGATGATCACATTGGAGTTCGGAATTAAAAACACCAAAAAAAAAAAAAAAAAAAAAGTTAAAATGCATTTGGTTCTCTACACTGGCTAAGAATATTGCTCTACACTGTAAGTTTTAAATGTCCTGTTTCTGTATGAATGTAGTGTGGGTTTGAGTAGCGTTGTGTGAGCGGCCCCACAGGTACATTCACCCTCTAGTCACCTCCTTTTGCAGCCCCTCAGTATAATGAAGAAAGAAAGAAAAAAAAAAAAAACACAAAGCCTTAAGCTCTTTGAATTCTTCCTTTACCAAATGAGCATGGTTCTAACAGCTGGAGGCGGACCTACATTGGAAGCAGCCCCTCCTGCCCGCGCCCATCTGTCACGTGCCCATCCTCCACCCCACGCTCAACGTGTTTCATTCCCAAGTGGCAATTAGTTGGCTAGAAATTTAAAACTTTTCTGTAACTTTAAATTTAGATCATGTTTTGTAATTTTTTGCACCCTTCTGTTAAAGTTGGGCTCTGCCTTTTTTTTTTTTTTTTTCTTTTTATTTTTTTAAACCAAATAAGCCCTTACCTTTCCTCTTGTCTCTGGGGAATGTGAGCTGATGTTCTTATTTAAGATTTGGGGTTTTGTTTACTATACTATCCACTGTTCTTTAGCCAGAAATTCTCTAGTGATCTGAAGCAATGTGATTGAAGACCAGTTTTTAAATTATGTGTTGGCAAGTTGCCTTATATTTAAAAAGAGAAAAAAAAAAGAAAAAGAAAAAAAAATGCCTGATTGTGTTATGCCAAATGATAGCAACATGAAGTCCTAATTTATTTTCCTGCCGTCTGTGAACACTGGTACCTCCCTGTCCCTGAGCCCTCAGGAGCACCTGCAGCTTCTGGCGCAGCGCCTTCTCCCAAGGCTTCACCGCCACCGTCTCACCCAGGGTCCCCTCCGGTTCTCACTTTCTCTGAGAGAACCCCACCGTCCCCCCTTATCCCTTGCTTGATCTCCAAACCAGATATTTTTGCTGTGAGTTTTTCCAATGCCTCTCCCCAAAAGGTGAGCTGCTATCTTAGGAAATGGGACCGGACACCAACTTGGGGGCTTTAAATCAAACCTCAAACCCTCAAATCTCTTCCTGTGTAGGGGTGCAAATCTCTGAAGCTCTCCCACCCCTAGTCTGCATGGAAAAATGTACTGTGGCCCCTCTCCCCCCCCCGACCCCCCACTGCCCTTGCCTTTGGTGTGAGATGTTTCCTAGTTCACCCTGAGCCTCCCTCCCCCCTCTGCCAGCCAACCCCCAACCAGCAATAAGGGTCCAAGCCAGGGCCTCCTATCCACACTCCCTGCCTCCATCCCACGCTGCCCCTAGGGAATACCCGGATTCCCTACACTGTCCACATACTGTAGCATTCATTCTCCATCTCCCTCATCTGCTCACCTGTGGTGGTTTATGGGTGTGATGGGGTTTTTAAGATTATTATAAACCAGTAAAAAGAAAAAACTCACCAGAACTTGTCCTATTCGTTGAATGCTGTGAATGTTTGAGGTGACTTTTCTTGTAATGATTTCTGACGTGCCTGCTCTCCACGAGAGAAGCGGGTCCTCAGTTGTAGGACGCGAGCCCTTATAGTGTTGGGCCCACTCGGAAGCCTCCCAGTCTGTGATGCCAGACCAGGTGCTGCAGTGATTGGGCAGCCGGCACGTGATAGGGCCTCCCCTAGGCGGGGCGCTCGGGGCGTGTTGGGACCCGTGGGAAAGTGTGGTTTACCGCCCCGCTCTACAGGCTCCATGTGCTGCCACTTTCAGTCCACGGACCGTTGAAAAACCAGGATCTGCTTTGCTGATGAGCCAGCCGAAGACTAAAACGCCCCTCCCTCCCCTTCTCCCGCCTCCACCACTTTGGGATTTCTGAGGGCCTTTGACAGCTGGAGATAATAGGTGCCGCAATCTGTGACCTGCAAAGTGGCCCCTCCGAGTACTGATGGAATTGAAAGTACAGTTCCCTTCGGAGCACGCCCTTCTCTGTAAGGTGCCCCTGCCTCCTTTACTCCTCACGCCATCCTTGTGAAAGAAAGCCTTCTACCTGGGTCCCCTACCCGCAGTCGGCCCACGGTCCTGCAGCTAAGTAGACAGGTGAACCCAGCTCTGCCTGGCCTCTTTGGGCAGATGCGCGGGGAGACCAGCACCTCAGGTTTTGCATAGTTCCACATAGCGATTCTGACCGTCTGCAACAGCACTGGAATGAGGTCTAGGCCTGGGTGTGGGGGCAACTCTGGGAGGCACCACCCGGCTTTCCCAGTCAGTGCGCCCCTGGAGTGGTGCAGTGACACGGTCCTGCCGGCAGAGGGAGCCCAAGCTTGACCGAGGATGTTCGGCTTCTCTTGGGAGACAGATGCCGGCCGGGTCGCCTATTACCTGCCGCAGGAGCTGAAGAGAAGGCATTTGCTGGAGCCCCTGGTAGCCGGTGGTTTTCCCTGCGGGCTTCCAGGCATCGCTGTGCCAAAGATGGCTTATCTGGAGAAGGGGCCATCTTTCCCAGCCGGCAGCCAGGGCCCCATCTCCCCCCTAGATCAGTGAATTTGACCTTTTGAAGGCTAATAAGCTGGTAGTTCCCCAGGCTGAATGTCAAGGGTCTTTCCACCTCAACCTGTGTGTGGGAGGGTGGAAAAGGCAAACACTACCACCCTTGAACCTTCTCCTTAGTAGATAATAGTTGCCATACATCGGGCCTCTTCACAGGGCCAGGCAATAAGAGTAAGGGACTTTATGCTGATTAATCGTAAAGTTTACAAGTCTAGGTAAACAGGATTACTTTCATTTTACCAATGAGAGTAACGGTGCCCCATGTAACTAAGCAACTTGGCAAAAAGCAAGCACAGCAAGGATCCAAACCCAACTCTGCTGCCATTATTGAAGGGAGCTGTATTACTAGGGATTGCTAGAGCTTAAAACCGAATCCAGGCCCTGTCCCAAACCAGCTGAAAGACACTGAGAAATCAGTTCACTCCTCTATTCCTATTTCATCAAATGTGGATAATCACAGGCACTCACTGAGGGCTGTATGAAAAATAAATGAACATGGATGAGAAAATCCAAATACCCTTCAAAAGGCCCTCGGCTCAGCCTAGTCCCTGGGTATGGGCTGGGCTTTGGAGTTGGATTAACATTCTGTCAAGCACGTTTTGCGCTGGGAACAAGCATCGTCTCAGTAAATCTTCACTACAGCCGACTGAGCCGTCCTTTTAGTATGGCGATAGAAGCGATTTCGTTTGCTTGTTGTATTAAACGAATAATGTACATTCGTGCTTAGGAGTGTCTGCTACACGACAGCTATGATCATTATACCAAGAAAGACTTGCCTGGGGGCAGAAGCAGTAAGTAGTCTTTGGTGGGGTATGGATCAAGGACTCCAGGCTCGTAAAATGCACCTCCCCCATTTAACCACCAGATGGCAGCGGCAGGCAACTGTCTTCCGCACAAAGCCTAGTGCAGTTCCCCTGTCGTCCGCCAGAGGGCGATCCAGCAGCGCAGAGTGGCAAGCAGCACGGCGACCTTGGCCCCGCGCCTTCCCTGTTGGGCCCAGCCTTAGGCGGCCCTAACCATCCCAGATAAGTCAGGCTGGAACCAAGTTAATAAATACAATTCAGGATTTATTAAAAACCAGGGCTCCCCTGCCGTGCCCTCCTGGCACTAAGTAAATAAATAACCAGAGGGGGCACAGCTGGGGAAAGGGGAAGAGAAATCAGATCTCAAGACAGATTCTTTGAACTACCCCTCACATCCCCATTCCCACCCCCCACTATGGCTCTTGGGACATAGCACCAGCAGGCGCCTCAGTCCTGGGTAGAGTGTGGCCGGCACCAAGGCATGTCTTCCCTGCCCAGGAGAGGAGACAGGCCCTGGGATCACTTTTTCCAAGCCCTTGATGACCCCAAGACCTGCTCCCCCCGGGGGCCAGGGCTGAAGCACCAATAGGAGGCACCTGAGGGTGGTAAGGAAGAGGAGAGGGGGAACAGAACCTGGGCAGCAGAAGCAGCTGAAAGGGGGTCCGGCCCCTTCTCCAGGTTCAGCCAGTTCCTGGCTGAGGTCATGCTCCACCCCCCTTTCTCCTGGAGCCCCGCCTGCACTCAGCTGAGGATCTTTCGGGGCAATTCAACAGAGGCACGGATGAAGACCGCATCATCCCGCACGTAGTTTCGCTTGCGGATATCCTGGTGGGAGATGAACTTGGGGTAACCAAAGCCCAGAGAACTCTCATCCAGGGAGCCCCGCCAAGTGCCCGGTTTTTGGAAATTCTTCCAGTTTGGGTCAGGGTGAAAGGTCTCAGTGACATGCTGTGGCTTAGCCAGCCCGGGGTCGCTCTGATCCAGCAGGGAGAAGGTGACGCGGCGGGCAAACGGCCACTCGAGGAGATTGTCAAAGGCACCCGGCAGCACGCGAATGTAGAGCGAGAGGTGCGTGCCCTCACCGCTGCCATTGCCATTGAGGAACGCAGACACCTGCAACTTGTAGCCATACTTGTGTGTGTAGAAGGCCGGGCTGAAGCACTCCAGGTTGGGCTTAGCCTTGGCCTCCTGAAGCCGCCGTCCATAGCTGCCGATCTTCCAGATGAGCACGCCGTCACTGCCCACCGACAGCTCCTCCAGCTCTCGCCGCAGCTCCTGCAGCTCCTGCCGCTGCCGGCTCACCAGGGCACACATCATGGCCAGGTGCGGCTTCACGCTCTCCTCCACATGCCGGGCCATAGCCAGCTTGGGGCACTGTTGGCAAAGCCCCGGGCCATGGGGGAAGGGAGAACAGTGATCAGTAGGGACATGCCCAGGGGAGACAGGGGACAGAGGGGAGCGGCGATGGGGCTGCAGGCACCCAGCTCTGACTGGGGACGGTAGAGGACACTTGGGAGGCCGCTGCCAGCCAGCAGAAGGAAGGACCGAAGGCTTCAGAGCAGCAAGGCAGGGACCAGAGAGGGCCTGGTCTACATCTGAGGCTTCAAGGACTAAGAAGGGGACAGACAGGGAAGAGGAGGGGCATCTCACCCTGTGTTTGCAGCCGGAGTCTTTGAACGGACACAGCACCAGGGCGGTGCTACAGCTCTCCTTCAGGTGGCCCGGCAGGTCCTCCCGAGCCACCGTGCCCACGCCACACTGGTTGGGGCAGGGCACGGGCAACCTCGGGCACTGGTACTGGTGGCTCTACGGCCACAGGGGCGGAGAGACAGCGGTCAATAGGCTGACCCCCACCCCCACCCTGCCACCTGCCCCACGGCCCGCGGCTCAGGGAGGGCCTCACCTGGATGGTGTCAAAGACGAACTCCTTGGCGCAGTAGGTGCAAGGCTGGGTACGCTTGGGGCACTCAGAGGAGGCATGCTGGGCCAGCAGGCGCCGCATCATGCGGGCACCACACTTGTTCTCGCAGTACACGCTCTCTTGGGGGCATACGCCCTCGTGGCTCTAGAAACGCCAGAGAGGCCGACTGAAGGGATCCCTGGGCCACCAGGCGCCCCACTCACCCTGCGCCCTCCACCGGGCCCCACCCACCTCAAAGGCCTCCCCGCTGAAGTCGCAGCCACAAAACTCGCACTTGAGGCGCCGCTTGGGGCAGTCGTGCTGCAAGTGTGCAGGCAGGTCCCGGCGGCTCAGCTTGGTGGGGCAGCGATTGGGGCAGGGGATTACATTGAAGCTGCAGGTGTTCAGGTGGCTCTGTGGGGGAGCGAGACGGTCAGTGCCTGCCAAGAAAGGGGGAGCCCCCTCCCTCCCACCGGAGACTCACCTGTAGGTGGCGCAGCGGCCCACTCCAGCGGCAGCCCTCCTCACTGTGGATGCAGCGGATAGGCAGCCCCAACACCTGCACCTCCAGCTCTGGGTCTGGGTAGATCTGGGTAGACGGGGAGGAACCCGGCAGGGTCAGAGCCCGCTACAGTCCCCAGTTTCCACCCCCACCACCCCCAGACGGGCCAGCTCTACCTAAGAGTCGGTAACAGCCTCTCTTGAGCTATAGTCCCCTCTGTGCCGAGGGATGGAAGGCAGAGCAGGTGGTGTCTGCTCCAAAGCTGGATACCAGGGTCCCCAACATGCCTGCACGGGACACTCCCTCCTTTTGGAACAGCAGCCAATCAGCCTGCTCAGTTCCGGGCAGCCTCCGCATCCTCTGCTTCCTTCCTCTTGGTAGAGGGGTCTTGGCCCTCAGCCAGGGGCCTGGCTTGCCACCCAAAGGGGAGGGGAGCACTGCTTGCGAGCACAGAGCCACTCTGTGCACCCCCTGGCACCCCCACAGGCCGGGCATTGTGCCTGCCCTCCAGGGCAAACACTGGCCTCATTTGCAAACTGGCCTGGTGGGAGGGAAGGGGCCACCTTTGTGGGGGCACAGGATTCCACAGGACCGGGTTGACACTGGCCCTGAGCCAACTGGCTGCCGGCAGCTCCAGCCTCCACCAAGGGCAAAAGCCTGTAACTGGGGCCTCTGCCTGGCACTGTGGACTCACCTTGGCATAATCCAAAGGAAGTTGGTCCTCAGGGCATTTGAAGACTCCTTCACTGTGAAGGGGGAGGGGACAGAGTCAGGCTCCAGCTATGGGAAAGGAGAACCCAGGTCCCACCCCTCAACCAGGGCAGCCTCCCTCTCACTAGACCTGTCCTCAGCCAGAGGCCTGCAGGTACCCACTTGCCTAGCACCCCAGAAGATCCTAGCTCTTGTCCTGGGGAGAGGGTTGTGGGCCCACTGGAGACAGACAGCTGCCTCAGACAGCATTTGGCCAACAGGTGGCAGCTGGTACCCCTCCCCCCAGGAGGGCAGCTGGACTGGGAGAGGGACAGGACACCTGCCCTCCACCCTGTTAAGTTTTCAGCGGCAGGGGGTGAGTGCTGAGATGAAGTGCCAGGGCTGCCCGGCCCCCAGCAGGGATCTCGTCCCAGAACCCAGGACAAAGATCAGCTTGGGGCCACTTTACCCCATCCCTTCCCTCCTCCCGTGAGGGTGTGCCTCCTAAAGCAAGGAGGAGAGGCTCACTCTAAGTCACTGTTCACACTCCCATCCAGTCCTGACCACCTGCCTCTGCCAAGGGGCTGCGTGTTCCCATTTTGCAGATGAAAGAACCGAGACGGGGGGGGGGGGCAGCGGCTGGACGTCGGTCTGACTCCCCGCCTCACACAGGTTCTACTACCCCACAGACACCGAGGAGAGGCTGGGGCGACAAAAACCGCCCAAGCAAGCACAGCCAAGACTATGGTCATCGCAGGGCACGCGCTGAAAGCTTTCTGACCCTGCACCAACGAATCCACTGACACGCCTTCTTCTACCAACATGCCCTTGCTGACCCCAGCCAGGACCAGTCACACACACCTGGCATGGCCTGAGCAGAGCGAGGGCTCACCCAGTAGGGCTGAAGGCCCTCAGGCACGGCATTCCTGGCAGGTCTGAGTCAGGTAGGTGGGAGGCAGAGATCAAGGCAGAAGCGGAAGCCACACGGCAGCCCTGTCCACGACAGAACTTTGTAGGACCTGGGCAGTCCGTGCCCCGGCTGCCCAAAGGATTTCTAGCACCCATCTCCCCTGACCCCCACTACCACCACCGGCCATGCCGCCAATACCAAGAACAATACGTGTCCAGGCACCGAAGAGGTGTGCCCGTGCCCACAGGGCAACCAGCCTTCCTGGACCAACCTGAGTAATAGCCCCGGCAGGAATGGGGAAAGAGGGGGGTGGGCCATGCGGGAGGGGTCTGCTGGGCTGCTTCAGGAATGTGCTGATTTAGTGGTTTTGGAGACAGGGAGGGGACTAAGGCAAGTCCCCAGGCTTCAGGCAGAAGATTAGTCGGAGCAGCTTGGGGCCCCGCCAGGACAAAGGTTCTGCGGGGGCTATGGACACCCTTGCTTGTAGGATAAGGGGTGGTGGTGAGGGACAGAGCCTGCTCAACCACTTCTTTCCTTCGGGGGCCTCAGCAGCATCGCTCAAGCTCTAGGGGCGGAGGCAGTGGGGGGGGGGGGGGGGGGGAAAGCAGGGGCCAAGACTGCTCCAGGCGGTGCAGTGGAGGCCCAGGCCCAGGGGAGAAAACAGGATGGGGGGAGGGGGCTGTGGGAGAGGAAGAGGGGATTTCCGGGAGGGGGAGGGGCAGAAGCTGGGGAGAGGGACAGAGGAGGTGGAGGGAAACGGCCTGACAGCCCCCTCCCAGGCAGTCGGGGTGGGTCAGCTGGGAGTGGGGGCAGGGGCTCAGCTGGCCTCATCTGGAAACCAGAGGGCCGGGGTAGGGCGCCGCGGAAGACAATGGGACTGTGTGTCTGTAGGGGAGTATGTGTGTACACTGAAGGGAGGAGGGAGGACAGAGGAGGGTGAGGGAAAAGGAGGAGGGGGCAGCACAGCAGCTCTTGCAGGAGCATATGTGAGGGCAGGAGCCGGCCGGGGCTGCGGGGAACTGAAAACAAAGGGCCTGCTGAGATTTCCGCCAGCTAGGGGCTGCGGAGGGCTGAGAGAGGGAGGGGAGCAGCACTGAAGGCAGGAGCCCCAGAAGCGCTCCCTGCCTGCGCCCCTAGAACCCCTCAGCGAACAACCTCCAGACAGGCGGCAGTGGCTGACCTAGCTTTTCCCTGGGGAAAAGGGAGCACGACCTCTTCTTGGGGCACGACCTCCCCAGGAATGAGGGCTCCCTCGTCTTGCCTCCCCACACCTGACGTGAGCATTTCCCAGCAAAGGCGTTAGATTCAGGACACCGCAGGGTGCCCAGAACTCAGCAAACGCCCCACGGGCCAAGGGGCCACCTGGTTCAGTAACACTCAGGGTGCGACCCCCTCCCTAACGATTTATAGACGCCCCGCGGTATTGAAGATCCCCAGGGGCAAGGAGGGACACCCAAGGGGTTCCACTGCTTCAGGGGCGATCTGTACCGTCACAGTCCTCCCACTGTTGTGGGACCAAAAGCAGCCCGGACTTAAAACCCTGTTAAGCCTTTAAGTAACTGTGTGACCGTGGGCAAGCCGCAGCCTTTTTTGAATCTCTCGTTTCATCATCTGTGAAATGGGAGAACAATAGCTGCCGTTCTCGAATTGTTAGAATCAGAAGAGGTTAGATGGGCGGAAACTCCGGAGGCTTAAGGTACGGCCCGGGACAGAGGGTTTTGTCCTCCTCTTCCCGTAAGGATTCAAAGTTCAAGGATGAGGCCGCTCCGGCTTTCAGGTGAGGGGGAGGGCCGGCCACGGGTCAGGAAGGGCGTCTTCTCCCACCTCCACCCCGCAGGCTGGCACGGAATTCTTCCGAACGGGCGCGGGCGCCAGTGGGCCCCAGGCCCCTTCGGATTAGTGCGTGGGGTCCTCCCTCGGGGTCTGACGTCACCGCCACCCCCTGACGTCACGGTGGGCGCCCCTGAGGTCACGGAGCCGCGGCGCAGACAAAGGCCCGGCATGTCTCCGGCCCGGGCCCCTCCCCATGCGTCGTCCCCCCTCGCCGTCGCTACCGGCCGCTCCCCGCTACCCCCGGCCCGCACCTGAGGAACTCCTGCAGGCAGGTGTCGCAGAAGCGGTGGCCGCAGGTAGAAACCTGCACAGGCTCGCGCATGGGCTTCCCGCACAGTGGGCACAGCAGCCGCCGCTTGGGCTTCTCCAGGAACTTGTAGTCGAAGCCGGGCATGGCGGGCGGGCGGGCGGGCGGCAGGCACGGGCGAGCGGGGCCGGGCACGCGGCGGCCCCACAGCCCGCGCCTCGCTCCGGCCGCGCTCCCGGCTCCGGGCGGCGCCGACTGGCGGCCGCGGCCTGCGCCCAGCCCCCGAGCCCAAGAGCCCGCCCGCCGGAAGAGGGGGTGGAGCCGCGCCCGCGCGGTCCTAGCGCCGGACACTCGCGCTCCCACCCACCTCGCGGGCGCGCGGCTTGCGGGGTGGGCGGCTGACCAGCCTCGCGCCCTCCAACCGCGTACGGGCTCCTCTCTCCCCTTCGGAAGGGAGATCGCGGCTCCGCTTCTCCCCAGGGGTGGGAGGCCCTGAAGCTGGATGGGGCGGAGGGCCCCGGTGGCCGGACTGGGCCGCGCCACAATGGTTCCTTCTCCCGAGTGTATAGCTCAGTCTCGGGGGCCACGTGTCGCCTTAGGGGCCCGGGACACCAGCTTGCAGGTGCTAGGCAGCCGAAGCTTGGCAACCAGATCTGGGGAGCTCGGCTGGCGCGGGGAAGCCGTGCTGGGCGCTAGGCCAGAGGAACCTCGGCCCCAGCCTGAGGCTGCGCCTACATTCCTCCCCAGGCCGGACCGCGGCCCTGCCCAGCCCTGGGGTGTCGCCACCCCCAACCCTGAAGAGACCACATTCTAGGCAGGCAGCTGATGTTTTTATTGGCGCTATTTCCCAGTCATCTGGAAAACTGGTCTGGCCCAGCCAGCAACCCTTTCTCCCAACCTGCTTTGGGGGAAAGGCTGGGGTGTGGGGTGAGAGGCAACCTTCAGCAGGGATTAGCTCCGCAGTAGACACTTTGGTACCCTTGGCAGATGCATTTCCAGTCGACAGGGGACGAAAGAGCTCAGAAGTTGTGCTAATCCGTGCCTCAGGTTACCGAGTGGGGGGTAGGTGGCAAGACTCCCTGCAGGGCAGGCAATGAAGAAGCTAGGCTGCCAGGATGGCCAGTCCAGGCAGGACTGGGCTTGCCCTGCTCCAGAGTAGAGCTGCTCTCGCAGGGGGCACCAGCGATTTATTTTCTAACTGGGCTGGGGGAAAGGGCATGATCTGGATGAAGCCACAGCCACCTCCAGCTTTTTTCTGCCAAGAGTCGGGAGACCACCCTGCTTCCCAAACTTAGGTCTGGTTTCCAGGTCTAGCCAGCCTGGTCCCTGGGGACACCAACTTAAGAGAAGAGGGGTGGGGAGAGAAAAGAGAGTTGTTGGGGGAACAGGGTGGGTTGAGGTTTTCATATCCAGGGCCAAAGGAGAGTGGGCGCCTCACTAGTTCTTCTACCGGGTTAATGACCAGCCAGGGGCTGGTGGGGACAGTCTTGCTGCAGGCATCCGCACATTTCAAGATCGTTCAGAGGAGAAGCAACAGCAGGGTGGTCCAGGTCCAGAGGTGTATCTAGGTGCCTCAGGGTGGGATTGGCTCATCCGTAACCGCTGGAAGGTATGGAAACTTGCAGAGACCCAGAGGGCAGTGCCTCAGCAAGGGATACCCACCTCTGCTCCCACTCCCACACATGGCCCTGGACTCTGGACCCTGACAGGCCAGAAGCAGAGCTTCAAACTAAACTGGACTGGGGGTAGGAGGAGAAAGAAGGCCTTTGGGCCCTGGGAAGCACCGGGGCAGCCCTTCAACAAGGCCCAAGACGCAAACGCCCTTGCCCTCCCCAGGTAGGAAGCTGTTTTACCCGGCAACTTCTGCTTTCATTTATCTGGGGGCTTTTAGTGATTTGGGCTGTGACCACTGGGGATGGGGGCAGGAGCCGGGCCCAGCTGGATTAACCCTGGTGTAGATGAAGTGGGAAAAGTTATAACAACTCACGGCGAACGGCCAGCAGAGTGTTTCCATGGCAACAGGACACAGAAGTCACTGTGTAAGGGTGCGTCTCATCCAGCTGCACTGGCCGAGGGAGTCCAGCATCCTCATCCCTTCTTCCCAGTCGACCTCGGGCCCCTTTGCCCCAAGAGTACACTTCGCCTTCTGCCAAACAGAATCCCAAGCAGGGAAGTAGGAGGAGGACACGGCTCAGCGAGCAGCTCTCCTCCCGGATTGCTGCACGGGCCCCATCATGATGTTCAGCAACCCTGAACGTGATAACCACGGACTGCCCACACCCTATCCGCCCCCACAGTGCCCATTAATCACCTGCCCCAATGGCTACAGTGAAGGCATCCCCACAGGCCACCATCGCTGTCTTGATGTTCTGCAGGCCTCGGACTTGACAAGGTGCCCGGCTGACCCGGCGGGCATTGGTGCCCAACTGCCCATGCTGATTGCTGCCAAAAGTGTAGCAGTCACCAGAGGCTGTAGGGGAGGAAAAAGGGAAGGAAGGAAAGGGATGCCTCAAGTGAGATTCCAAGGAGGCCAGGAGAGTCCACCCGTGGCCTCCTGTGCCCAGGTCCTACTCACCAGTGACGGCAGCTGAATGAGCAGTGCCCAGGTCCACACTCAGCAGGGGCTCCTGGTCCAGGGGTGCGGAACCTAGTGGTGTGAAGCTCAGGGCCTCCTCTACCTGCTGGTCGGGAGCAGGCTCCTCCCCCAGGGAGCAGTGGTCCAGGCCCAGTTTGTTGAACCTGAAGGTATAGGCAAAACCCAAGTGCAGCTGACACTTTGTATAGTCTCTCCTGCTCCCAGCAATCTGGGCAAGAGCCGGTCACCAGGGCACAGATCCCACCCTGGGTTGAACCCAGCAGCACTCTCAGCGCCCCCTAGTTCTGCCTCTTGGTTGGTGGCAACGACATGTCATGTTGCCTTAGCAGCCAGGGAGGGGAAGGGGACAGGCTAGTCATCCCGGTGTACCTATTTACCTGTTACTCCCACAAGCCAGGGCTCGGCCAGGCACGGTGAGGATCATGGAGGAGTCAATGCCACATACAACCCGCTGGGCTTCCTGTCCTGGGGGTATGGATACCTGCTGGGGACAGCTGTGGGACTCCCTGGTGCCCAGTCCTAGCCGGCCTACAATGAGAAACCAGGATGGGGCTTGTTTGAGTTTTAGGGTCGGTGATGCCAGGATGAGGAGTCACAGAGAAGAGGTAACAGCGTGAGTGAAGGCTGTGCCCTCAGCCTGAAATGCCCATCCTTGGCCCCTCTGTGGTCAAAATCCTACTCCTCCTCAAGACCCCGTTCAGATGCCACCTCTGCCTCCTCCAGGAAACTCCCATGCCATTCCTTGGGTTCTCACATCTCTGGACCTTGGGAGGAGCCCTCACGCTGTCTGTCCTTTTTTTTTTTTTTTTTTTAACGTTTATTTATTTTTGAGACAGAGACAGACAGAGCATGAATGGGGGAGGGACAGAGAGAGAGGGAGACACAGAATCGGAAACAGGCTCCAGGCTCTGAGCCATCAGCCCAGAGCCCGACGCGGGGCTTGAACTCACGGAATGTGAGATCGTGACCTGAGCTGAAGTTGGACGCTTAACCGACTGAGCCACCCAGGCGCCCCTGTCTGTCCTTTGTCATAGGGAGATGTCATCCTTTCCATTAGAATGAGTCTGCCAGGAGGACAGAAACCCCACGTAGGTTTTCTCTACTTTCAAAGCCCAGCGGGACGTGTGACCCAGAGAGGGCCACCAGAAGTATTGGCTGATGAAAGAAATCTCCCCCGTTACAACATAAGCCCCTGAAGGAAGTGACTCTTGTTCAACTTGTCTCTGCACCCAGCCCAGGGGGCTCACAGATGTGCAGTAAAGTTTTGTAAGTCAATACATGAGTGGAATTGAAGAGAAAAGACGGAGAACGAGTCATGGGGTAGAAGGTGGGTATGAAGGGAACAAATCATGGCCAGGGTACTGTGAGATGCAGCCAAGAGGCTAGAATGGGGTGGAGAGCTTACCACCATCTCCGCGGCCCCACGCAAATAGTTCTCGCTCTGTGGACAGGGCCAGCACGTGAGAGGCCCCACAGGCCACCTGCACCATCTCATAGCCCAGCAGCGCCTCCACAATGGTGGGCTAGAGAGGGAGGGGAAGCGAGAGAGACTGGGCAAGGGGCCTAGACTAGCTGCCTGGCCTCAGCATCCCATGTAAGGATGAAGTTGGAAGCGGCGAATTCTCACAAGACACGGCTGTCTCTTTAACTGCCCTCCCACCCCCACTGCAACCACTGGGGAAGGCCGGCCTTTCGGTACTTTCCCTGGTACTGCCTGGGACAGGTGCAGCCTGGGAGCTAGAGGGACCCAGCTGCTGGGGATCCCCTGCCCCCAACCTGGGTGTCAGCTCTCAAATGTGGGCACCATGCCATCTCCCCACTTCCTCTTCTCCAAGGTATGTGCAACACCCACCTGGCTGATGTCATTGAGGCTGCCATGGCCTAGGCACCCGTTACTGCCACTGCCAAAGGTCATGATGATACCTCGGTCTGGAGAGTGGGGGGGTGGTGAGGAACGAGAAGGGAGAGAGAGGTTGGGCTGGTTTTCCAGATAAGCCAGTCCATGGGTTGGAGGAGCAAGAAAAAGCTGGAAGAATGGGACAGGAGGTAGAAAAGGATAGGCAGAGGTGTGTCTTCTCAGATGTGTGTGTTGGGACAAGTGACAGTCTCTGAGCTTTATTTACTTTTTTTTTTTTTTTTTGAAGTTTATTTATTTTTGAGAGAAAGAGAGGGCGAGCTGGGGAGGGGCAGAGAGACAGGGAGAGAGACTCCCCAGCAGGCTCTGTGCTCTGAGCGCAGCAGCAAGGTCTATTGCCCTGATGCAAGGCTCCATCTCCCCAGTTGTAAGATCAAGACCTGAGCCCAGATCAACAGCTGGGCGCTTAACCAACTGAGCCACAGAGGCGCCCCTCTCCTCTTTGAGCTTTTAAGATCTGAGCTTTCCAGATCCCTCTCCCTCTCTCTCTCTCTGTCTCTCTCTCTCTGAGCCTCCCTCAAATGAGTACAGTATACTGTAACTACTCGGCCAGGCCCTTGTGAGGGTAAAGGGGAGTGCGTGAGTAAAGAACCTGGTGCCAGATAAAGAGCAGAGAGCAGTATTAATTGTGCAGATTGCAAATGACAAAGCAATGAGGGAAGGTGCTCTGGGGGTGCCTTCCCATAGTCCCCTGAAGGACTCACCGGTCAGGCAGGCTGTGAAGAGGTCCCCGCAGGCCACATGTTTGATAGTCACGCCCGACTGGCCCTCCAGGAAACGGGAGACGAACTGGGGCTGCGGCTGCTCCACGGCCCCGGGAAGGAGCGCGCCCCCTCCGGCGCCTAGGGGCGGGGCCTGTCGGAGGCCAGGAGGGCGTGGGCGGCGCCCCGGGCGCCCTTGCTTGGCCCCTGCTTGCCCGGGCCCCCCTTGCCGTCCAGGGCCACCCCAGCCTGCTCACCTCCCAGAGGATAAGGCGCCCCGAGCGCGTGACGCCCGCCTTCTGCGTGCGCCCAGCTGCCACCTGGACCACCTCTGTGTTGAGCATCGGCAGGCGCAGCGGGGCACTGAGCCCACCGCCCCACGCATAGACCGCCGACAGTGGTGGCGGAATGGCCGGCCGTGCGGGTCCCCGGGGTATACCTGCGGGGACAGTGCATCAGGCCTATTAAACTAGTGGGAATGGCTTGGCGGCCGTGGGCACCGGCCGGGGGCTCCGACTTACCCCTGCAGCGGGTGCCTGTGGTCCTGCTCCCTGTGCTGCCGGGGGCCATGGGTGGCCCTGGGACCAGGGACTTCTCTGCCCTGTGGGTCGGGGGTGGGGGTGGGGGTTCAAGACCTGGCCCATTCCTGGCACTCCGGGCAGGAATGGAGGACTTGCCCGGAGCTCCCTCTGCCCCAGGCTCATTGTGCTCCCATTGGGTGCTCCCCTGGGCCCAGAGTCCCCCTCCCTCCCTGCACAGGCCTCCTCATGCGGATGCTCCCCAGGTCGGTGTGGAGGTTGAGGAGGGCGCGGATGCAGAGTGGCTGTGCCATGATGTGGCTGAGCGGTGGCCGCTGTGAGGGCTCCAGGCTGAGCAGACTGAGGACGAGCTGGCGCAGCTCAGGGCTGTACCGGTCAGAGATAGGTGCAAAGGTGCCACTCATGATCTTCAGCACCAGCGCTGGCAGGTTCTGTGAAAGCATCAAGTGTGAGGTTGGCCACAGCCGGAGTCATGCTCTTGGGTGGCAGCGTCTCCCCGCCCCACATCTAATGGGGTGGTCATTGCCCTGCACTCAGAGCGTTCGGTCTGAAGAGGGGACTCCCAGTGATACAGATGCTGAACCCTGCTCTCAAGAACTCCTGATAGGGGAGCTTAGCTTCACTTATGTCCTCAGGAACCCTAGGTTGTCGGGAGAACTCAAGCTTTGCCCTTAGGAGGGTCCCTAATCTGATGGGAGAGCTCTGCTTTCAGGAGTCCTCAGTTTAGTGGAAAGGCCCAAGCCCTCCCTCAGGAACCCATAGCCAGAGGGAAGTCACAGCCCTGCCCTGGGCTGACCTACTGGTCTGATGAGGGAAACATAACTCAGCCAAAAGAGAAGAAGTAAGAGGTGGCTGGAGCCGAGGACTTCCTGAGGAGGGACAGAGATGTCCTAGTTGTCCCCATGGGGGTGCTAACTCACCGCAGCTTCGAAAGCCCTCTTGAGACTGGCCAGTTCATAGAGGACACAGCCCAGGGCCCAGATGTCACTCTTCTGGTTGTAAGGCTTGCCCTCACACAGTTCAGGGGAGATGTAGCACGGAGTGCCCACCACCTGCAGGGCGGAAGAGGATATTATTATAGCCTGAGGGTGGGGGAGGGAAGGCTCTGTTCAAGGCCCACTGGGAGACAGCTTCTTCCCAAAGCAGGCCCAAGTGCTTCTTCCTGCAGCCAGCCAGGGCCTAAGGGGCCAAGGTCTTATGGTGGGGAGAGAGTTGGGACACAGAGTGGGCCTTGGCCATCAAAACCTCCAGCACCCTTGAGTTCCCCTCCACGCCCAGGCACCGTGTAGGCCTTGCTCTTGCTGCTAAGGATCTTGGAGATGCCGAAGTCCCCGATCTTGACAACCATGCGGTGTTTGTCAAGAAGGATGTTTTGAGTCTTAAGGTCCCGGTGCAGGATGAGATGGGTGTGCACGTGATGGAGCGCGAGCAGGATCTGCACAAAGAAGTGCAGGATGGTCTCCTCCTCCAGCAGGGAGTTACAGCGTTTTTGGATGAACTCAGCCAGGGTGCCACCTGCAGCCACAAGGAACCACTTCAGATCCAGGTCTCCCCATACCTGGGACTCTCCTTTTATGAAACTAAACCCAGAAAGGGCAAGGGCCTGCTAGCCTCACACAACTGGGATGAGAACTCTATACCTCTGACCCTCCATCAAACTCATTCTGAGGAGGGAAGCCGGATGATCTGTGTCTGCCTGTCCCAGAGGTGAGAGGCCCTTGGAGCCAGGACAATGCAAGGAGGCTGGCCCACCTGGTGCGTATTCCATGGCAATCATGAGGGCCTTGTCCTCTAGGAAGTTCTCATAGTACTCAATGACGTTGGGGTGATTGAGTAGCTTGAGGACCTGGCACTCATTTTGGGCTGCCTGTCGCTCTTCCTTGGTCATCTGCTCCACTGGGATCTGCTTGATGATCACCAGCTTCTGGTCAGCCTTGCGCAGGCACAGGTGCACAATCCTGGGGACACAGAGTACAGGGGTGGGTACCAGCCGAGCCTGCAGCCACACATCAGGCAGGGCAGACCTGGTCACTGGATAGTACTTAAGAGAGGGGAAAGGAAACCCAGACTAAGAGATCATCTAACTAAATGCACAGAACACTGAGTTTAGGAACAGGGAGAATTGACCACAAACTCTGTGTGAGACCTTAGGCAAGTCATTTAACTTATTTGGGATTCAGTTTCACCAAAGACACAGTGAAGTTAGTCTTGATCTCCCTACGTTCCCACACACCCTGGAGTTAACTGCCTGGGTTCAAATCCTGGCTCCTCCTCTTACTACTTATCTACTCTTGCGTTATATGATGTTATCATCTGAAAAACAGAATCAACTTCCCTGGGTTGCTGAGAAAATGCATGTAAGGCACTTAGCACAGCGTTTGGCACATCAAAAATGCTGAATGAGTAGAAGCCATTTACACTATTATTTTCTTCCAACTCTGGTTAGTATCCATAAAAAGCAGGATTCTTGTTCTCCTTCGCAACCATATCCCCAGAGCATAGCCCAATATTTAGCACACAGGAACTCAATAAGTATCTGCTGAATGAATGGATGATATGAATGAATGATCATCTAAGTATCAAATTTATATTTGATATATCTCTCCTCTGAGCCCCAGACTAACAAATTCAACTACCTGCCTTGCATCTCTACCTAAATGGCTTGCATGCATCCTTAATTTTAACAAAAAAATCAAAATAGAACTTTTGATTCCTGCCCCCAAAACCTTTCCTTTCTCAGTCTCTTCCATCTCAGTAAATGACACCACCACAAAGTCAGACACCCTGAAAATCATGCCAAAATCTTTCCTCCATTTCAAACTAACACATCAACAAATCCTGTTTCTACCTCCAAAATATTGTGAACTCATCCATTTCTCTCTCTGATTTCTGCTACAACCCTTGGCCAAGTCATTATTTCCTGCCTAAAATACTGCACGAGTCTTTAAAATGGTACCTTCACTTTTGTCATCCTCAAATCTAAGTTCCATACAGCAGCCCGAGTGACATTTTAAAAATGCAAATCACATCAAGACCATTCTGCTTAAACCTCTTCCCTTTACACTTCAAATAAATTCAACCCCTTTATCTCCGCCCATAAGGCCATAATCTGGTCCCTGACCTCTGTGACAATCCCATTTTATACCATTCTTTCCCTTGCCCACTACATTCCAACTTCAGTCTTTTTCTCGGTTCCTTGAATACTCTGAATTCTTTCTCACATGAGGTCCTTCCCATAGACGGTTTCCTCTGTTTGAAAAACTCTGCCTTCACCTTCGAATTACTGGTCTTCATTCCTTAAGTCTTGGCTTTAAACTTCATCTCTCAGGGAAAATTTCCTTGACCATCCCAAATAAGTACTCCCTGGTGTATACTATGCTCGCAGCTTGTTAGTAACTGCTTTAATATCTTGTTTATTGTATTATTTCCCTACAGTCTGTAGGCTTCGAGAGAGAAAAGGCCACGCCTATTTTGGTCTTGACAGTATTCTTGGCGCCAAGAGCCAGACCGGTAGAGTTGGCGCTCAGTATTCGTAGAATGAATGAATCAGGCATCAAAGAACAGAACTCTGCGGGGGCGCACAGGCTTGTTGGGGGCGTGACCTCCTTAGAGGCGGAGTCTCCCAGCAGGGACTGAGACCGGAAGTCTGGGCGGGGCTTTCCAAGTGTGCGCTCACGCCTCGGGGCGGGGCTAACCAGGCAGAGAATTCGCGGACAGAGTTGGGACTTACTTTCCCTCTCCCCGACCAATTTCCTTCCCCAGATCCCTGGCTCACCCGAAAGCACCTCTCCCCACCACTCGGATCCGCTCGTACTTCTCCATCTCATTTCTCAGTCACATTTCCGGAACCCCTACAACCCAGACGCGGCGCGTGCGCGGACCCGCCCACCCTACGGCCACGCCCCCTACGTTGCAAGATAATTGGGGGCGGAGCAAGTGAGATTGGAGTTGGTTCAGCCTTGTATCTGTTTTGTGCTGTTTACTGGGTCTTACCAGCCCCCACCCACAGTTACTTTTTCAGGGTCCGAGGAATGGAGTGTTATGCCGTTTCTTGGCGCGGTTAGCGGTACGGTACCAGCCACTTCCCACACACATCTCGGCATCCGGCCCTCAAAAAGCTTCCTTAGAGCGGAGGGGTGCCCTGCACAACCGTGTGAGGGTGGAAAGCCAGGACCGACCTCTCAGCGCAGCACCTCTTTGCCCATTAGTGACGCTATTTCGAAAGGGGAGAGCAGATTCTCATTGGCACGCAAATGATGAACTACCAAAACTGTACCGAGAGCGTCAGCACTCTCGGTCTGTGGGGCAGGGAGCAAGGTTAGCTGAGTTTCGTGTTTGCCTAGGGAGGGACCGGGGAAACCCCGAGGTGTGCAAATTGATTCACCTAGGGTGGAGGAGACACGGTCTCCAGGCCGTCCGGACTTGTGAGCACCGCGCTCGTCAGCACTTCCAACTCCCCCCTGCACACACACAGCTTTGCCTCAGGTAATCTGCCTTCAACGCTCAACTATAGGGAGAATCTCCTTGAGAGGGGGATGAAAGGGAAGTGGACCACTATCTGAAAACATCAGAGAGAGAGGAGGAAAGGGAGCTGTTTGGCCGATGTGGGTTCAAAGCTTCTGCCTAAACGTAGGGGGCTGGTCAGTACGACTGTCTTGAACAGGAGTGAGTTTAATTCCTGTTGTCTCCCTGTGCCGCCTCCTCTGTGTGAGCTCCATAAAAACTCAAAGAGCGAGAGGATGATTATTAGCTAAGGGACAGCGTCCCTATTTCTGAGTGAATGAGGAATGTGAAGAAAGGAGTGTTTATGTTCTGTCCAGCCCCACCCCTCAAAAGGGTACTCAAACCTACCCAAGTGGAAGGACCACTTGAGGGTCCCCACGAGGGGCCCTCGGTCGCTGCCTCAGGCTGCTCTTGGCTGATAAACAAAGCTGCCCTGTGACTAAAGGGGAGCACAGAGGGGAAAAGCCGCTCAACCCGGGACACTCGTGCTCTCACCTAGAAACCAATCGGGCCGTGGTTGACCCAGGAGCCCCACAGGGGTTAATATGTAACCGTGGAGCTATCAGGGGAGGCAGAGCAAACACCCAAACCTCTTGGTCCCCTAAGGCTTCTAGCTTTCCCTCCCTCTCGCAGCAGCTTTTCCCTAGCTCTCCCCTCCCCTCCAGCTACACCCTTCCACTCCCTTACCGCCACCCCCAGCCCCAGGTTCTCAGCAGTTCTGGCGTTAGCTTTTCGTTCCACTGGAGGCGGGAGGGGATCCCGCCCCAAGGTGGGGATAGGCTGACACCTAGTGACCGCGAGCTGCAACTACCTCGGGCCGCTGGCCTGAAGAGTAAGGGTCACCCCAGCAGCCCCAGCAAATCCGCGGTCTTTCCTCGTCCCAGTCTCCAGGGAGCCAGGAGAAGAGAGCTGGGACTGTGTGAGGGAGGATTGTGACAGCCGCACGGCCCCGGGAGCCCAAAAGCGAGCTGGGAAGAGGGGTGGTGATAGATTAGTCGACCCTTTCCAGGCACGGAGTCGATGCGGGGCGCCATACACGCAGAAAAACTGGCCTGAAGAAGCTAGAGATCCAGTGGAAGAACAGGGTATGGGCGGAGATTATTGTCGAAGTGAGGCTCGGATCCATCTGCAGGACCAGGGCTTAAAGGACCCGGGTGTGTGACGGGCCCCGCCCCGCTCTGCCAAGATTGGAGTTGAGGGAGGAGAGAGTGTTCTCTCAGTGCCCGCCCAGGAGGGGGAGCCGGTAGCCCCGGGGAAAGTAGGGACGCGGGTTAATGAGGCCAAGCGAGCGAGGCGGGGCTCCATCGGCAGTCGGGAGGCGCCAGAGAGGGGTGCCGCGAGGGCGGCGGCGCCCCCAGTACAGCTCCTTTTCGCCCGAAGTCCGCGGGAGCCAGGCGGGGCCGGGAGACCCCGCGAAACGGCGCTCACGCCCTCGGTGCAGCCTAGGAGCCGGAGGGGCGGGAGCAAGCGGCCGGGGCGGAGCGGAGCGGGGCGGGGCGGGGCGGGGCGGGGCGGGGCGGGGGCGATAGGGGGCGGGGACAGAGGCCCGCGGGGAGGGCTCGGGAGGAGCGCAGGGGCCTAGAGGGCTCCACGAAATCTGTGCGAGGCTGGCGGCCGGCAGCGAGGCGGCCGGGGTGGACTGGCCCGAGAGGGAGCCCCATTCCGGGAGCAGTCCGAGGAGGCCGCCTCGAGGGCAGACAGACGGCAGGGAGGGCCAGCATGCCCCCACTGCTTCACCCCGCCCTGCCGCTGCTCCTGAGCTCCACGCTGACCTTCCGGGGGCTCCGGAGAGCGCTCTGCTGCCTGCCGCTGCCGGCGCACGTGCGCGCCGACCCCCTGCGCACCTGGCGCTGGCACAACCTGCTCGTCTCCTTCGCCCATTCCATCGTGTCTGGAATCTGGGCGCTGCTGTGGTGAGTAAAGGACTGGGGTTTTGAAGGTGGGTGGCTAGGGATCCCGCGTTACCCTCCGCATCCCTCTCGGGCAGGCCGAGGCCATGCAGTCTTACCTGATTTCCCTGTTTGGAAAACTCTCCAACTAGGAGCGGCAGAGGACCCAGGGGGAGGGGAAAAAAAATCCCATCTGGGAAACGGGAGACACCTGGGTTTCAGCCAGGCCTCTCTCCTCACTGCCCAGTCAGCCAATAGCGCGAGCTCAGATCCCCGGGGACTGGGAAGGGTAATGGGGGATTAGAGGGTCCTTAGGGATGCCGAGATGTTGAGAGCCTGCTTTCTTCGCTCCCAGTATATGGCAGACCCCGGAGTTGTTGGTGGAGATTGAGACGGCATGGTCGCTTTCTGGCTACCTGCTAGTTTGCTTCTCCGCAGGTAGGTCTTGCCCAGAAAGCATTAAGTAGGTGGGGGACGGGGGAAAGCTTGTTCATGTCTTTTCATGGCCTTTTTCTCTCTCTCTGCTAGGGTATTTCATCCACGACACGGTGGACATCGTGATTAGTCATCAAGCCCGAGCTTCTTGGGAATACCTGGTTCACCACGTCATGGTAAATGAGACGCAGGGGATATGGTGTAGGCCTGGTGCTAGCAATCTAGTCTCAGCCTTGTCTGTCTGAACCTGGGAGGTAAAGACCCATCTTTTTCTTAACCCCATTTCTAACCTATGTCCTACATCCCACTGCTGGGACAGAGGGTTGGCATTGTTTCTGTGCTTTTGGCTATTTTAGGCCAGCAATCCCTGGCCTTACCTAGTATCTCAACAAACTGATGGTATCTGGGTTCCCTAACACATTCTCACCCGTGTCTTCCAGGCCATGGGTGCCTTCTTTTCAGGCATCTTTTGGAGCAGTTTTGTCGGTGGGGGAGTCCTAACATTGCTGGTGGAGGTCAGCAACATATTCCTCACCTTCCGCATGATGATGAAGATCAACAATGCCCAGCACCTTCTCCTCTACCGGGTCAACAAATACGTCAATTTGGTCATGTACTTTCTCTTCCGCCTGGCTCCTCAGGCCTACCTCACGCACTACTTCTTGCGTTATTTGGGCCAGAGGACTCTGGGCACATTTCTGCTGGGTATCCTGCTCATGCTGGACATCATGATCCTCATCTACTTTTCCCGTCTCCTCCGCTCAGACTTCTGCCCTCAGCGTGTCCCCAGCCAGCAACACAAAGACAAGTTTTTGACTGAGTGAGAGGCATAAAGCCTACAACTTGTGGCAAGAGCAAACACAGCCAAGAACAGAGCCTCACACGTATATGAAAGAATTAGCCCCAAGCCTGGGGCATCCTGGGGATAACCTCTCCACCTTTCAAGTCTGCACCTACTATTGAAAATGCTAATGAAAGCACTCCTCCCGAAGTCCTTGTCCTTTCTTGGGCAAGGGGTGAGGAAAGCAGACAGACCGGTTGGACATGCTGGTTGGGTGCGGGGACAAGGTGCTATGAAAGGCAGCCATCCCACACTGCCCTGAAGTGGATGCTAATGAGAATTGTGTATTGGGTACTGGTTTCATACAAAGCCTCTTCCAGGGATAAAGGGAGGGGTTCTTGTTTTTTCTCCTACCACTATGATGGTGGCAAATCGTAGTTGTCCTAGGACAGACAACCAACCCTCATCTGGGCCACAAATATTTGAGTTCCTGTTGCTAAAATGTTAACAAGTGTGGTGAGGTACTAAAGCAGAGTGTTCCAACAGGGTAAGTAGACCAAGAGTCTTGCCCAAGCCTTGTTACTGTGGTGTGTATACACCACAGTATGGCCTTCCTGAAGCCCAACCAGAAATCAACAGAGAAACATATATGTTGAAAAAATTTATATTTAGATTTAGCCAGCTGGACTCAGTTTAGATGATCCCAATCTGAAAAACAAAAGGGGAGCTTTGTTACTGGGAGATAAAATGTGAAGATTAAGCTGGAAGGTCATGATTAAAAAGCAAAAATAAGGCAAGGAAAGTGCCTATTAAGGATAGGGGTGCAGTCATTTAAGACTAAATCAGCAAGTCAGGTTTTGGTCAGTAATGGACACATCACTTGCACTTCGGGGGTGAGTTAACAGCAAAGGAAGCTTACTTTGTTGGCAACATCCAAAGCATCATAGTCAGGAGCCAGTCGAACATATGCTTTCTTTTCTCCATCGGGCCTAGGATGAAGGAAGCTTTAGTTCCCGCTGTTCTCACAGCCCCCAAACCCTCCCTTCTTCCCCTAGTCTTTATGGCACATCAGTGGTTCCTTTGTCCATGTCTTTTCCAGCATTTGCACAGGAGGCTAGGGATGCCACCAAGCCACAAATGAAGTCAACTCCCTTTTACATGGAACACCATATAACATTTTAAAACTTAACTCCAAGTAATCTGACATAAATTTTATCTTACTCTAGGGCCTGTCTAGAGGTATAGGGATCAAGAAAATGAACACTAACTCCATACATCAAGTCCTAGAGGCAGGAGAACTAATGTGTCCTCTAAAGTCTGTATAGATACAAAGGACTAACTACAGCAGAAATCACTCATTTCTCAAGGCTTGCAAGCTGTGAAACCTACTGACTCCATGCAGATTTCTTGGCTCACCTGATCAGAGTGTTGACCTTGGCCACATCAATGTCATAGAGTTTCTTCACGGCCTGTTTGATCTGGTGCTTGTTGGCCTTGACATCCACAATGAACACAAGAGTGTTGTTGTCTTCTATTTTCTTCATGGCCGACTCTGTAGTCAGGGGGAACTTGATGATGGCATAGTGGTCAAGCCTGGGGAAGAGGCAAAATGGTGTCATCTGGCCTGGGTCCAATAAAAGGATTAGGTCTCTTTTAGATCTCAAAGCCAGAAGAGCCCAGGTGCATCAGACAATAAAGTAGCAATCATTTTTGTCAGACTTTGGTCGCTAAACAGTGTCATCATCTGCACCCTGTAACTTAGGGACCTGGAACCTCAGCCTGGGGGACAGAACCCTGTACTCTTCTGCTTGAACGACTTTCACCCTTTAAGTGATTAAAGAATCAGCTCTGAGTTCCAACCCCCCCCCCCCATTATTTATTTGACCTCAACATTTTGGAGGGCAAACTTCTGGAAGAAAACTTGACACCTCTGAGGTTAAACAACTTACCCCTAGAGCACAAAGCTGGACTATGGGATCTTAAAACCCAGGCTAGAGTTCCAAAGAATGTTGGTGCTTCATCAGGAGATTAGCCAGACATTTCTGCTCCCTCTGGTTGGTGAAAACTGGTTTGAGGGCCATCAACTGAGAGCAACCCTTATTTACAGCCTAAGTTAAAACTACAGTGGCTTGAACACACCTACAACACAGCTTTCCCCCTGAAATTCAGAGAAACAAGTCTCCATTCACCTGGACACCTGCTTCCTGTTTTAAAGCTAGACATCAGGTCTCAACCTCTCCTCACACTAACTCCTAGGTCCAAATGGGGCAGAACCCACTCCTGCCTTTTTCTTAGGAAAGCAGTGGGAGGTGGCAATTATTACTGGTGTTTTAATCTGTGGCCCTTAAGGTCAGTTATTACCAGTAGTGTGGCAAATACTCAAAAACTCCAACCCTCCCCTCCCCCCAACTATTCCTTGAGTTTAACGAGTTGAGAGTAAATGAGAAGCTTCTATACACCGCTGCAGGCCTTCTCTGATTAATACAGATTATTAAATATCCTTATCAACCTAGAATCATCCCACACTGTCACCATCAAGGACTGTCCCCTACAGTAATAGGGAACTCCAAAACAAAAGCATGTATCAAAGTCCTACTATATACTCCAAGAAAGCAGACTTTAAAACCCTGACCATATGCGAAGCAATAATTAACCTAATAACCAGAAGTCACTGAGTTGTCTTAAACAAAGCCTTCCAATGTTGTCAAAATGCCTCCTCTTGTCCTTAAATAGGGCATTAACAATCTCTTCACACTATTAAGAGACGCACACTAGGTACCAACAGATATTTGACAAGGCGTGCTGTAGGTCTGGTAAATTTCCAAATTACGAATGGAGGATACCCAGTATCTTTTCATGGGAAAGGGGCAGTACTGACTTGTTTCTCCTGGGGGCGCTCTTTCGAGGATATTTGGGCTGTCTTCGGAGACGCAGTGTCTTGGGCCGTCGGAATGTGGGTGACGTACGGATCTTCTTTTTTTTATGACTGTGGACGCCTTTCAGCACTGCTTTCTTGGCCTTCAAGGCCTTTGCTTTGGCTTCGGCTTTGGGAGGGGCAGGGGCTAAAATAAAGAATATGAAGGCACGGGATTCAGAAACCATTCACTTCCGTCCTCAAGACCCCTAGCGGGCGCTCCAAGGCACACGTGCATCAGCGGTTCCTTTGAAGACATCACAAGTCTCAGGAGGTTACAATTTTTCCATCATATGCACGGTACTGGGGCGAACTTGGAATAACTCCAGCGATACGACGAAAAAAAAAAAAAAACACCTAGCAATGATCGAATGCTTGATACTTGACAACATATACTCTAATAGTTTTAACTGTTCATGGCCCCGTCTAACACGTGGAAAAAAGGAAAATTAGGTGCGGACAACTCAGGTCTGGAGACATGAAACTCCGGCCTATGGATGCGTGTAGTTCCCCAAAGCCAACAGTCTGGCAGCCCCGACAGGTGGTGGCGGCCGGACTTGCCTCCCCAAACCCTGTCACGGAGCTCAGCCCATGCGGCTGGGCCCACGCGCGCCGTAGAGTGGCAGAATGCTAGAAGCAGCTCCGGAGCAGACACCCCAAGAACTAGCTCAGCCTCCATCCTCCCAGTTTGTTCACTCTGCGGGAATCCCAGGCCAACTAGCTGCGGTACCCCCAGCCCCAGCACAGACCTTCCTTCTTCGCCTTCGGCGCCATCTTCGTGAAAAGGATTTCCGAGGCTTGTTTCCAGGGGCTTATAGAGCCAAGTCTCACGGAAGAATCGCGATACTTTTCATTTAAAGCTCATTGGATAATCTATGGAGCGGAGACCGCCGGGAATGGTAGTTAAGCTTAGTTTCCTCCCCAGAGTGATGAAGCATGCTCCACCTCTTCCCTCGAAAGACACTATAGCTTCTTGGGAGTTGTAGTGTTTTGGAGACACGTGTTTATTTGCTGCTGCGGGTGGCTGGTGGATGGTGCAGCCAGCTGCCGCTTGCGTTTGGTCCTGAGCGCTTTCCATCTTGAGGAAAGAGGATCGTAGTTGCAGGAGACAGTAACACTGAAAACTGAAGTGAATATAATTAGGTTGATTTGGAGAGTAAAGAGAAGTTCTAGAACGTTAGAGCAGAATTTGGTTCAAGTCCTTCAAACAACATCTGTAGAAATTTGGGTCCAGAGAGGGGATGTAGTTTATCAATAACAGTGATTTGGTGTTAGAAAAAGTCAAGGGGAGCCTAGGTGGCTGCCGGTTAAGCGTGGGACTCTTGATTTTGGCTCAGGTCATGATCTCACGGTTGGGGAGTTGGAGCCCCACATTGACAGTTTGGAGCCCGCTTGGGATTTTCTCTCTGCCACGCCCCCATGTTTGCGCGCTCGCGGGCTCTCTCTCTGTCTCAAAATAAATAAGTAAACATTTTTTAAAAATTAAAAAAAAAGAAAGAAAGAAAAGTTTGAGTCAGGCAGAGGGGAAGAGGAAAGTATCCGAGGAGGTAGAAGGTGGCCACATCTGCCCCTCTTTACCTGTGACAGTCAGATTTTGTGTGTTTTCCCAATAATACTCTTGAAACTCTACCAATATTCCAAACACCCAGTGTACAGATTTCTCCAGGATTTGCTAATTCTTGTGAATAATTTCATTTACAGTCCCCTCCCTTTAAGTAGTCCTCCCATCCTTGCTTCAGTCATGTTTGCATCCTCAAAATCAGTTCCTGACACAGAGCAAGTTTTAGTAAAGCTCAGGTTTGCTTCTGTGAGGGTCTGTGTCTATCCCACCTCCACCCTGACCTTTCTTTCTTCCTCCTCTCCTCTTTGGAGCCAGGGCTCCCCCTTTGACAGTGAGAATTATTGTGTGCCACACCCCTCTTTTATCCTGCAGAACGGAAAAGTTGTCCTTGAGGGTTGGTTCCAATGGGACTAGAGAGAACGCCTATACCAGAGCTAAGGCCCCATGTCCCAAAGCGGTGACCTACCCAAAGGGCAGAGTTTCAGGTCTACCTACCCCTTCTTTATCTTCCATCCAGGCGTGGTCTTCAGCCTCCCCACCCGTCAATCTACACCGCTTTGAAGGAAAAGACACCAGACTTCAGACGTCTCTTTTCTCGGTGAGCATCCCATTCCGACCCTGGCATCCCCTGTGTGCTTCCCCCCACCCCATCCTATCCCAGGGCAGAAGGGCGAGCGAGGGCAGACTCTATGAGTCACGTCCTGGGCCTGGAGTTGAGGAGGGAAGCGCCGCCTCTCCTCGGGCCCCTTCTCTCCTCCTTTCCCCTCCCCGCGGGTTCCTGGCCTAGCCAGATACTGCGCAGCAATCACGGTTCTCCATCACCAGTTTGCCTGGGTAAGGGTCCCCTTGAAGCCGCAGCCCGGCGCAGAGTCGCAAGGGAGAGCAACCTGGGAGACCTCGATCTGGACAGGTTCCAGCCTGCGTGGAGGCGGTCCCGGTGCCCGTGGGGTATCTGGAAGGGTAGCCAGAGCTGGGGCAGCGCAGTGGGGAGGAGAGGAGGGGAGGTTGGGACAGCCCGCGAGGCCGGGAGCTGCCGGGAGAGGGGCGGGGGGCGGCCCTTCTCCAGGAATTTCCGGGGATCATGTTACAGCGCTCGCGGAGGGAGAGCTGAGTGGGACGCCAGGTCCTGCTGCGGTCTGGGACCCAGGCCCCCTCCTC
The DNA here is from genome assembly GCF_007474595.2 of Lynx canadensis. NCBI lineage: Eukaryota > Metazoa > Chordata > Mammalia > Carnivora > Felidae > Lynx > Lynx canadensis. The sequence continues at coordinate 17,587,463 of NC_044316.2, forward strand.
CAGCAGCCCGCGGGCCTTGCAGCGCCATCCCTGAGCACACTGACCCCGTGCGGCGGGGCCGCTCCGCGCCCCCAGGCAGCTCTGTTATGGTAGGGCCGCCTGAACCCCGAGTTGTCGTCGGGTCACCGCGGCCCCGAGTCATTGTAGGCACTATCCGACCCCGAGTTATTGTGGGGTCTGCGCGGGCCCGGCCCCCTCCGGACGGGACTTCCCGCCCCCATTTGGCGGCGGAGGAGTCTCCCCGCCCCCGAGTCATCTTCGGGACCCCCCGGGCCCGGGTGATTGTGGGTTCGCCCCGGCCTCGGATGATTGTTTCATCCCCGTGGCCCGCTGTGGTCGTAGCGTCTCCGAGGCCGCGAGCTCCTGGAGGCTCCCCGTGGCCCAGAGTTATAGTCGGGACACCTCGGTCGCGGGTGATTGTCGGGTCTCCACGGGCCCGGGTCGCTGGGGCGGATCAGGCTCCAGTGCCTTCTCGGGGCTCCCCGCAAGGCCGTAGGCGAGATGAACATTCTGGCGCCGGTGCGGAGGGACCGCGTCCTGGCGGAGCTGCCCCAGGTAGGCTCCAGGGCCACGTCGGGCTTCTGGCTGCGGTGGGGTGTGGGCGGGAGGAGGCGGCACCAGATCAGTTAGAGGCTTGGGCCCAGCCCTGCCACCCGGCTAGGTCGGCTGCTTCTGGGTGGTCCCCTACCCCCGCCCAGCGCAGCTTGGCTGCGGGACAGGGGCCAGGAGTGGGTGAGTCCCATTTTCTTCGATCCCTCTCAGTGCCTGAGGAAGGAGGCCGCTTTGCACGTGCACAGAGACTTCAACCCCCGCGTCACCTGCGCCTGCCAGGAGCACCGGACAGGCACCGTGGGGTGAGTTAGACACCCTTAACAAAGAAAGGAAGGCTCAGGAAACCCTGTAGTCAAAGCTAGGGTGCACAAGCACCCCTGGGGCTCCATTTCAGCTTCTCCCAGCTATATATGGTTATTCCCCCTTTTTATATCCACGTGTTCTCCCTTTTCTTCCCAGCAAGCTTGTGATGAGTCCTATGAAATGGGGTGGGGTAGAAAGGTGGTAGTTCACTTCCTGAAACAGAAGGTGTGCAAGGGGGAGGTGCGGGGCTGGTGTGGTCAGGAGCTCAGCTTCCCACATACCATACATTTGAGCCCTAGGGCAGGGGGATGTGCCTGGAGGGATGTGTCCCATTATGGATAAAAGAAGGTAATACTAATAACACTTGCCAACCATTAACTGAGCATTTACTATGTGCCCGGGCAGTGTGTTGGTTACTATTATTGTATTTTATTAAATGGAAAACACCATCACTTTTAAGCTGTATCCTGATTTCAGAGATGTTATCAAATGTATGTGTGGAGGCTGAAGGGGAGGTATGTCTCAGAATATAGGACATTGATCTTATTTCAATTGTCACAACAACCCAATAGAATATATACTAAATCTTTACCTAACACATGTTGAAACTGAGGCTCAGAGAGGCCAAGTAACTTGTCCAAAGTCACACAGCTAGTAAGTGTAAGAACTGGGATTCCAATTCATGTTTCTTTGATGCTGAAGCAGAAAACACTCCTCCCCAGCAAGTGTGTCCAGGCAAGCTGCCTGGGAGGCCCCGTGCCTATGGTAACCCCAGCCTGGGTGCTGCTAACGTTATAGATCTAGTACGGAACATTGAGACTCTCTAGGTTGCAAGAGTTAGTGCTCATTCCTCCTGCCCACCTTTGTGTCCTGCAGATTTAAGATCTCCAAAGTCATTGTGGTGGGGGACCTGTCCGTAGGGAAGACTTGTCTCATTAATAGGTAAGAAGGCACCTCTAGTTGGGCTGGTTTGGGCCGGGCAGGGTTCAGCCAGACCTAGCCAGGTGGACTGGGCTCAGGGCCAGAGCATCTGGTACTCCTGCAGGTTCTGCAAAGATACTTTTGATAAGAATTACAAGGCCACCATTGGAGTGGACTTTGAGATGGAACGATTTGAGGTGTTGGGCGTCCCCTTCAGTCTGCAGCTGTGAGTGCTTTCTCCATACCTTCCAGCCATTCCTTCCCCCAGCACCTATACCCCACCTCACAGGCCCCTCCCACATACCCGTGTTTTACCCCCTGCTTCCTCCCAGCTGGGATACTGCTGGACAGGAGAGGTTCAAATGCATTGCATCAACCTATTACCGAGGGGCTCAAGGTAAGGGCGGGGGTGAGATGGGGCAGGTGGGTGTTCCTGGCCTCCAATCTAGGACTTGGGGGGATTTGGGAAATGAGCCAGTAATGTCAGCTGTTTTTGTCACTTTTCCAGCCATCATCATCGTCTTCAACCTGAATGATGTGGCCTCCCTGGAACATACCAAGTATGTAGGGATGCTGCACTGTAATGGGAGCTTTGGGAAGAGAGGGTTCAGAAAAGAGGGGTGGTCAGGTATATCGGTAGTGAAGAAGAATGCATCGGGGACCAGAGAGAGGGTAATGGGCATATGAGTGACAGCAGGAGGAGCCTGTCCAGCTCACTCATCCTTGATTGTCTACCCTCTATGGCAGGCAGTGGCTAGCTGATGCACTCAAGGAGAACGACCCTTCCAGTGTGCTTCTCTTCCTCGTGGGTTCCAAGAAGGACTTGAGTGTAAGTGTGCCAGTCAGGGGGTACTTCCGTTTTGGTGAGGGGCTCCTCCCCAACCCTTGCCGTCTGACTCTGCCCTTCTGTCAGACTCCTGCTCAGTATATGCTAATGGAGAAAGACGCACTCAAGGTGGCCCAAGAGATGAAGGCTGAGTACTGGGCGGTCTCATCTCTCACTGGTGAGTCAGCGGCTTCAGGTCTTTTGAAATGGCACTCCCGCCTACCTGGCCTCTCATTCCTCTACCTTCAGCTGTGCCCAGTGATCCCAGGCTTGGAACTGCCCCTAAGCACCCGTTTGCTCCACGTGTCAGGTGAAAATGTCCGGGAATTCTTCTTCCGTGTGGCGGCACTGACCTTTGAGGCCAACGTGCTGGCTGAGCTGGAGAAATCGGGGGCCCGGCGCATTGGGGATGTTGTCCGTGAGTGCCTACCTGGATGAGGGTGGCAGGGAGCACGGGGAACCTCTCATCCCTGCCTCACATATTTCCCACCCTTCTTCAGGCATCAACAGTGATGACAGCAACCTTTACCTAACTGCCAACAAGAAGAAGCCCACGTGCTGCCCGTGAGCGGTAAGGGGACGGTCGAGAGACTGGCCAGCCCTGGGGCACTGTGCCACCTTGATTGCCCTAGAGCTCGACCCTGGACATTTGCACTGATTGTTTTTCCAGACCAAAGAGCTGCCCCTTCGTGGCAGTACCCCTGGAGGGGTAGCAGGGACCATGCTAGTCACTTCCTGCCCCAGACACCATGCCAAAGACTAGATGTCCTCCCTCCCCAGGGGCTCTCCGGGCTGCCCAGCAGTGGGGAGGTAGTCCCTGCTGCTTTTGCTTAGCCTGCTGGACCCCTTGAGTATGAGGATGCTTAATGATCCAAGCCTTACACTGTGCCTTATGCATTAAAATCTCTGTTATTAGCAGTTTGGGGACTGGAGTCCTTTGTTGAGGATGAGGGATGTGGAATGGGCAGAACTGTATGACTGTCTTGGGACCGGAGCTTCCTGTGGGATTCTGGCCATACCTGACCCCTGGGCAGGCCTCAGAAAGGCTGGGAGCTCAGGAACCAGATTTGGAGGGCTATCCTGGACTCTCAGTGTTTGGTTTTGAGAGCTCTTTCCTTTGGTTCCTTATCCCCACCTGTGTCCTCCTACTTGGTGCTTGTTCCCAGATTTCTTCCATTGGATACTTTCTTCTTTTTTTTCCATCCTCTTCCTACCTTCCCTTCCTACTTCTCTGGGGGCGCCTGGGTGGCTCAGTTGGTTAAATGTCCTACTTGTGCTCAGGTCATGATCTCATGGTTCGAGCCCCACATTGCACTCTCAACTGTCAGCGTGGAGCCTGCTTAGGATCCTCTGTTCCCCCCCCCTCAAAAATAAACATTAAGAAAATACAATAAAATAAAAAATATTTCCCTGAGGGGAACACAGTAAGGAGTGACTGAGTTTTGCATGCTCTTTGGGTTGACCAGAAGGCCCAGAGTGGGTATGGGCTTGGCTTTTACTCAGAAGATGTGTTATCTAACAACTAACTATATTAGTGATATAAACATAAATGTATGAGTAGTATCATTTAAAATTATTATTATTATTATTATTATTTATTGTTTATTTTTGAGAGAGAGACAGAGCAATAGAGTGGGAGAGGGGCAGAGAGGAGACACAGATGTGAAGTAGCCTCCAGGCTCTGAGTTGTCAGCACAGAGCCCAATGCTGGACTCAAACACACAAGCAGTGAGATCATGACCTGAGCCAAAGTTAGAGGCTTAACTGACTAAGCCTCTCATTTTACATTTTAAAACAGGATTAAAGGGGCGCCTGGGTGGCTCAGTCAGTTGAACGTCCGACTTCAGCTCAGGTCATGATCTCATATTCTGTGAGTTCGAGCCCCGCGTCAGGCTCTGTGCTGACAGCTCAGAGCCTGGAGCCCGCTTCAGATTCTATGTCTCCCCTTCTCCCTGCCCCTCCCTTGCTCATGCTCTGTCTCTCTCTGTCTCAAAAATAAATAAAAACATTTAAAAAAATGAAAAAAAAAAAGGATTAAATAACTAAGTTCAAAACAAAACAAAACAGTCTGGCTGTTTCAGTCGGTGGAGCATGCAACTCTTGACCTCAGGGTGTGAGTTCAAGCCCCATGTTGGGCCTAGAGCTTACTTAGAAAAAAGAAAAAGAAAAGAAAAACAGCTCATTTTTTCCCTTTCAAAAAGAAAAAGGCATGCTCTGAGTCAGGAGGTTCCCCCATTTAAGTCCTCACTGTTCCCCTCAAAGAAGTATTTTTTTCCATCTCTCTTCCCTAACAGGACTGTGGTCATCACCTCTTGTCTTGTGGTGTTGCCCAGAGCCTGTATGTAACTCAATGGTGTGTGTGTGTGTGTGTGTGTGTGTGTGTGTGTGTGTGAAGCCTGCACTGCGGAACTGCTGTGGAATGTTTGTGCTTCATAGGGTGTGGGAGCAAGGATATGGTTCAATGTTCTGGGTGATGTCTGTGAGGGGCATGTGCATGTGTACATATGGCATTAGTCCACGTGTGATGAGTAGACTTTTTATGTATGCATAGAGTAGGTTACTATGAATGCAGCCGGCCCTGCTCCCCTCACAGGCAAGCCTATGGAGACACCTGAGTTTGCGGAATAAATAAAACACTACTAACACACATAAGAAGAGCTCTAAAAAAAGGAGGGGGGGGGCGCCTGGGTGACTCAGTCGGTTAGGCGTCCCACTCTACATGATCTCACAGTTTGTGAGTTCGAGGCCCGCATGGGGCTCTGTGCTGACAGCTCGGAGCCTGGAGCCTGCTTCGGATTCTGTGTCTCATTCTCTCTGCCTCTCCCCAACGTGTGCTCTGTCTCTCAAAAATAAATAACATGTAAAAAAAATTAAGAGCTCAAAAGCCTTAACTATTTTAATAATTGTTTTGGGGGAATTGTAACCAAGATCCTGGCTCTATGTGGACATCTTTATTGGCTGGTATTGTCTCTGGGACAGGGCGCCTGTGGGGGCCAGGAGCTGGGAAGGGGCTCTGGGGTGGGGGTGGGGTGCCACAAGGGGCTGGGAGCCGACATCAAGTCCTCACCTAGAGTGGTGGGCCTTGGACTCCTGTGGAGGGGCCTGAGGGCAGAGAGAGAGAGAGCGCGAACGCGCGTTGAGTCGGAGACTATGCTCCAGAGCGGGAGGGACCTCGGTAGGCTGGGGGGAGGCGGGAGGGGCTCAAGGGCCGGGGCTGAGTTCCGAAGGGTTGGGAGGGGCTGGATTGCGACCGAAGCTTGAGGTTGAGAGAATGGCTGGGGCGGGGCTAAGAACGGGGATAGGGGCGGGGCTAAAATCTGGGGACAGGACTAAGAGCTGGGAGTAGGTCTGGAAAGAAACTAGGGATGGGACTGAGGGCTGGGCCTCAGCGGCCAAGCTAGGGTTTAGGCCTGAGAGAAAGGGGAGGTACTAAAATTAAAGGTGGGACAAAAAGGGGCCTGGAAGAGCTGGGAGGCCCCGGATGAAGAGCGCCGTTGAAGTTTAGATTGGGCTAACACAACGCAGAACCGGGGGAAGGTGGAGGGAGGGGTTGGGCAAGCATGAGGCGGAGTTAAGGGCTGGACTGGGGTGAAGCGGAGATTGGGGTTTACGGTTGCCTCGACCAAGCTGAGGTTCAGGATTGGACTTCTGCAAGGAAGAGTCTTGTAGCGACGAAGAACTGGGCTGAGCGATGTGGGTCAGGACGACACTGACGATGAAAAGGTGGACTAAGGAAAAGGCTAAGGACAATACCAGAGCCTGGGATGAGAACAGCACTGGTAAGGAAGGGGCGGGGCAGGAGTTTGGGGGTGGGTTTCGAGCTGGGGGCGTGGCACACAAGGAGAGTGTAGAACTGGAAAGAGCCTGGAGAAGGAGGCGGGACCAGAGGCCGGGCTGGGCGGAGTTAGGGCCTGGGGGCGGGCTCACGCCGAGCCGCGGACCAATGATTGAGGACTGGGGTGCTGAGGCTCTGGGGAACGCCTGCGGGTTCGGCTGTGCCTGTCTGGCTGGAGCCCGAGCTGCTAACACGGGTTCTGTAGGCTGGAAGGCCTTGCCTTGTCGCAGCCGGGCCCCGGCTGCTGCCTAAGAAATTCGGGGCCTGTCTGGAGCCCTGGTCCAGCACCCACCCAGTCGCCAGGCTGGGGCAGGAGGTTTCATTGACTCTAAGGGGAGGAAGGAGTCTGGGGGTTCCACGCGTGACATCACAATCGCCTTCAGATGTGGGCGGAGCCGGAGCGGCATTTCCCAGAAGACTGTCCTGCCTTGCTCCCTCCTTCTCCCTTCTTCCTTTCCTTTCTCCCTTTCCCCCACCCTTCCTCCCCCATTCAGCTGCTTTGGTGCCCAACCTGGAACTCCGCCCCACCTGTGCCACAAGGTCAGGGGGAGTTCCTCAGCCCGCAGGACTGAGAAGATTCTGTACAAATGAGCATCACCTGTGAGTTTTGAGTTAGACCCCTGTTCTCCGGATGAATTACCTACCGAGAAAAAGACCACAAGCCTCCCTCTTCCTTTCAAGCTATCACTCTCCTCATTTCATTATGAAGCTCGCTCTGTGTCCCGCCACCATTATTTCTCCTGCAGGAGCGATGGACTGCTGCTTCAGTAGGAGCTCCCCTTCTGTCTGTGAAACTAGAGAGCAGATTGCCTTCCTCAGATCTGAGGAGAGTTACTAAATCTCACCCCTTGGCAAAAGGAGTTATGATTGTCAGGGCTTCTTGGGGTTTTGGGAAGAGTTAGTCAGTGGATCCTGTCTACAAGCCTCCTTCATGGTGACTCCGGAGACAGCAAAAACAGTGGAGTCAGATAAAGCAGAATTTGAATCCTGACACTGGCTCAGGTTCCTCTGACTCCTTCCGTCTGACCTTAGGGTGGAGGCTGGATATGGGAGGTTGTGAAGTCAGGAATGAGTAAAAACAGAGGATGAAGAATTGGCTGTGTTGGAGCTGGAAAACAGGTGCAGTAGGAAGTGACAGCTAGCAGGATGGGGTTTGGATAGGAACCCCAAGTAGACAGGGCTACAAGAGCACAGGTCATACAGAGCTCTTTCCTCTGCCATCTATTAACTTGTCTTTTTTTTTTAATGTTTTTTTTTTTAATTTTTATTTTTGAGACAGAGAGAGACAGAGCATGAACGGGGGGGGGGGGGGCGGGGGGGGGCAGAGAGAGAGGGAGACACAGAATCTGAAGCAGGCTCCAGGCTCTGAGCTGTCAGCACAGAGCCCGACATGGGGCTCAAACTCACGGACCATGAGATCATGACCTGAGCTGAAATTGGACACTTAACTGACAGAACCACCCAGGAACCCCTATTAACTTGTCTTTGAACAGGCTTTTTCCTGAGTCTCTGAGTCCCCATCCACAGACTGGATTGTGGTGGTGATTTAGAATCAAAAGCAGGGGCACCTGGGTGGCTCAGTCCGTTGAGCGTCCGACTTCAGCTCAGGTCATGATCTCAGTCTGTGAGTTCAAGCCCCTCGTCGGGCTCTGTGCTGACAGCTCAGAGCCTGGAGCCTGCTTCTGATTCTGTGTCTCCCTCTCTCTCTGCCCCTCCTCTGCTCATGCTCTGTCTCTCTCTGTCTCAAAAATAAATAAAAACATTAGAATCAAAAGCATATTCTAAAAGCCCAGCACAGTGCGTAACATTGGGAGGATGCTCATCCTGGGTTAATTCTCTTTTCCTAGAAAAGTCCCTGGCTTTGAACCCTGGGCAGAACCTCCAATGCTGTAGCTTCTTTGTGTGTGGTTCCAATAGTGGGTTTATTCTATTTTACTCATAGTCTTCAAAAAAAAAAAAAAAAAAAACCAACCCAGTATTTACTGAGCACTTTTCAGAGGCAGATAAAATATGGGTTCTCAAGTTGCTGTGAAATAACTTCATGAAGTACCATGGCAGGGTAAAGGGTATACGACATGTGTGACCAATTCTACTTGGATAGCTAGCTTTGTTCTTTCCAAGGTGAACAGGTGTTTCTGGGGAGTGGGAGGCAGGAGAGAAAGAATGGAGAAGGGAGGGGTGGGAGGAAGGATGGATGGGTGAGAGAAACTTGTGACTGAGGAAGGAACCAGGGGCTGGGTCCTGGGGGGCCAGTTATGTCATGATAAGGAGTTTGCACCGCATCCTGAAGGCAGTGGAATGCTGTTAAACAGAAGGAATATAGTGGGCCAGTGCCCACTATATTGCAGGAGGCCCCTGCAGCTGTCTTAGAGATAATGAAGGTTTCAACCAACATAGAGGTAGGTATGGCGAGACTCGCATCATCAAGGTGGTGTGGAGGTGAGGTAAAGAATGATCCTTAGATTCCTAGCTGGGATGCCTATTCCTCTCTGAAATGGAAGAGACAAGAGATGGTTCATGGAAGGTAGGGAGAAGATGATAGGTTCGTGTGGGACATGCCAGCCTAAGAGGTTTGGGGAACGCCCAAGAGGATATTGACCGTGTGCTCAGGAAAAGCAGGCTGGATTGGAGACCCTGATTTGTGTCATTTTATTGGTGGATGTTTATTGGCGTCCCTCTCCTCACCCCTCCCCCAGCCCCTTGAGAGCAGGGACTGTTGGGTGCCTGTTTTAATTTCTGTATCTCCAGGGGGCTGGTGGAGCTTCTCAGGAGATGTTTGAAGAGTGAATGGCTGGTGGGAGGAAAGGGGTGCTGCTGCTGTTGCCACTCTGTACTCTCTCAGATGTAAACAGGTTACCCAGCTGGGAGAGACGACACCTGCTGGCTGGCGTGGCGTCTAGCACTGATGCGTCTACCTTCTCCGAAGGTGGGTTCAGGGAATCTCTGGCCCCAGGCTTCCCCACCACCCCTCACTTGGGAACGCTGACACCCCATGGCAGGCAAGAGGGAGGGAAGTGTTTGGTCCAAAAGGGGTCCCTCAGCTGCCCCGTCCCCACCCCCCATCCCTCACTTCTGCCAGGCAGGGAGGGCCCCTTCCTGGAGGCCGCCATCACTCCCCTTTTTTTAAGTTTATTTATTTATTTTAAGACAAAGGGGGAGAGAGAGAGAGAGAGAGAGAGAGAGAGAGAGAGAGAATCCCAAATAGGCTCTGCACTGTCAGAGCCTGACACAGGCCTCGAACCCATGAACCTTGGGATCATGACCTGATCCTAAACCAAGAGTCAGACACAACCGACTGAGCCACCCAGGCGCTCCACCCCTGTCTTTGGCAAAGCACTTTTATCATACACAAATTTCTCTGACATATGTGAACAGAGTCCTCCCAACAATCTTGCAAAATTAGTGATTTCCTCCATCCCCATTTTGTGGATAAGGAAATGAAAGCTCGGAGAGGTTACTTGCCCTAGGGCATCCAGCTAGTAAGTGACGGAGCCAAGACTAGTACTCAGGCCTGTCTGACTACAAGTTCAGGGCACTTGCCACTATGCTGCCTCTTGCCCCCAGTCAGCCAGCAGTGCTGAAGAAGGTGGTGGTGGTCTAAGGTCCGGCCTTACATGCCTTATTCCTCCCAGAATGGAGAAGGGGCAAGGGAGAAGGACAAAGGGGTGCCATCAAGCGTGTACAGGGGACCTGGGACCTTCATAGCCTGGTGAGGGAAGGGAAAGGTGGAGGAACGTGGGGCAGAGCTCACACCAAGCTGCTGCTCCCTTATCTCCCAAGTACTTTTTAAAATTTTTATTTTTATTTTTTTAATTTTTAAATGTTTTATTTTTGAGAGAGAGAGAGAGAGAGAGAGAGAGAGAGAGCTGAGCAGGGGAGGAGCAGAGAGAGACAAGGAGACAGAGGATCCAAAGCAGGCTCTGTGCTGAGACCAGACAGCCCGATGTGGGGCTCGAGCCCATGAACTGTGAGATCATGACCTGAACTGAAGTTGAATGCTTAACCGACTGAGTCACCCAGGTGCCCCTCAAATACTTTTTAAAAAAAGTTTATTTTGGGGGGCACCTGGGTGGCTCAGTCGGTTAGCTCTCTGGCTTTGGCTCAGGTCATGATCTCACTGTTCCCCAGTTCAAGCCCCACATCAGGCTCTGTGGTGACAGCTCAGAGCCTGGAGCCTGCTTCTGATTCTGTGTCTCCCTCTCTCTGCCCCTCCCCCGCTCATGCTCCTTTCTCTCTCAAAAATAATAAAACATTTAAAAATAATGTTTATTTTTGAGAGAGAGATGTGTGTGCAGGAGGGGGAGGGGCAGAGAGAGGGAGAAAGAGAGACTCCCAAGCAGGCTCCACCTGCACTGTCAGCACAGAGCCCAACTCGGGGCTTGATCTCATCAACTGTGAAATCATGACCTGAGCCGAGATCAAGAGCTGGACACTTAACTGACTGAGCCACCGAGGTGCCCCTCAAGTATTTTTTTTTTTTTATTTTTGAGAGAGCGAGCACACAGGGGAGGGGCAGAGAGAGAAGGGGACAGAGGATTTGAAGCTCTATGCTGACCACCAAAGAGCCTGATGGGGGGTCTAACTCACAAAGTGTGAGCTGAAGTCAGACCTTAGCTGAATGAGCCACCCAGACACCCCACCCCTCAAGTACTTTTAAGGCCACTTGAACTAACACACCCCCAGGCTGGGTTAACTCCTGGCTGGTGGTCAGGGTGAGGTTTTGTCCTGTTCCACCCCTCGTAGAGGCTAGATAAAGGCTCGGTCCTCCTGGCCTGTATGGAGGGAGGAAGCCAGCCAGAGGACCCCATACCAGCTTGTCCTGGAACTCATCAGTGCCTGCTCACTTCTTCATCCAGGGGTGGGTGGAGCTGGGGTTCAAGGGGGACCTGCAGGAAGGTGCCCTGTCCTCTGTCCTGGTACATGGAGCCACTTGCAGGCTCACCTTTTAGATGGTGGCCTGAGGGAGAGCCATTGGTAGACTGGAGCTTTAGGCGGGGTCAGAGGGGAGGTGGTGGGGGTAGAGGCCGGGAGATTCCAGTGTGTCCAGGGCTTATGTTCACCTGGGTGAAAGATGTGGAGCTTTTCTCCAGGGCCTTCCCCAAATCTCAAATCCTCACCCCAGAGGCTTCTCCCCTGTGCCCTGGGACCTGTGCTGCCTACAAGAGGTGAAAGGGGTCAGGCTGGGGGCCGGTGTTTTAAGTCTGTGGCTCTGAGGACTGGGAGCGGGGAGAGATGGGATGGGGAATGGGACCTTGATGAGCGTGGAGCAGAGAAAGAATGGAGGGTGAGCATGTGGACAGAGAAGCGAGAAAAGTGAGGAGAGGTGTCAGGGGGAGGAGAGGCTTGGAGAAGAGGAGGGAAAGAAAGCACCAAAGTCAGGAGAGGCTGAGGAGTGGGACCTAATCTGCCTTTCACAGCAGGTCTCGGGGCTGGAGTGACTTCGGGGCTGAGGGGTAGGGGGTGGGTTTCCTGGCCTGTGCAGGGCAGGCTGGGGACTCTGAAGGGGTGTTCCTGTCTGCCATGTGGCTCCACAGTCTGCTGGCCCGAGGACCTTCCAAGACCCAGGCAGCCCGTGGAGGGCCCAGGTAGGATAGGCTCCCAGAGGAGGCAGAGAGTGGGAGAGGTGGGTGGCACAGGGCAGCAAGGGGGACTCAGTAAGACATCTTCCTGGGGGTCTGTGGGGGGTGGGGCGCGGGGCGCGAGGGCAGACAGGCAGATGGGCGCAGGGGACCTGAGGGGGAAGAAAGGTACATAGTTCCCACTGGAGGGTTACCCGCCTGAAGCAGAAAGCTGCCAGAGGTGGTGGGGTGGCAGCAGGTGCATTTGGTGAAGCCTTTAGATTGAGCTATGGGAGGGGAGACCCAGGGGCATGCTGCTGCCACTGCCCCGGTGTGACCCAGACTCCTGCCCCCTCAGGTGAATTCAAGGACCCGGACAGGTGCTGCTGGAAACACAAACAGTGCACCGGGCACATCATCCACCCCTTCACCCCTGACTGTGGCCACCGTAGCCTGCACCTGCACTCTGTCAGCCACTGCGACTGTGATTCTAGGTAAGGGCCCTCCTTTTTGGGGGGCCCAGAGCCCAGGACAGACTCCTGGGCAGAGCCAGACCCAAACTTCCCCTGTGTTTCCCCGCTTCAGCTCTAACCTGGCACTGCCAGCCCAGCCCCGGCTTTGTAAACCTTGCTCTGCTCCAGAGCGATGGGAAGGTCTTTGGGCAGCCGGGGCTGAGCGGGGCAGAAGCCAGCTGTCCCTCAGGCTCCTCCCTCCGGGCCCCCAGGGGGTCACGGAGGCCTGGGAGCCACGCTGAGTCCTCTGTGTGGCAGGGTGAAGGACTGCTCAGAGAAGGCAAACAGCAGCAGCTCCCGAGACGTAGGCCCAACCTGCTCCCGAGATGTTGGCTCAACATGTTTAAACATCATCCAGTCCCCTTGCTTTGAGCTCATCCCAGAGGAAGAGTGTGTGCAGCGGTTCTGGTATGGCTGGTGAGTGCCAACAGGCTGACAGGGGCGGCACTAAGGGGCACCAGCCCCCCCCCCCCCCCCCACTCTGTGACAATCTTCTCTTTCCCTGTCCCCCTCCCTCCTAGGTGCAAAAGCTATAGGCCTGTCTCTGTGGCAGTGATCCACCATCCCATCCACCATGACTGTGGGGCAGAGGATCTGAATGAAGAAGAGGAGGAGGAGGAGGGGGAGGAAGAGGAGGAGGAAGAGGGAAGCAAGCCTCCCATCCCGACCCAGGTGGGGCCCGCCACCACACCCGCTGACACAGGCATGGGTGCAGTCACAGGTACCCCGGACTCAGCAGCTCCCATCACTATCTGGCGCTCTGAGAGCCCCACAGGGAAGTCCCAGGGCAATAAAGTGATCAAGAAGGTAAAGAAGAAAAAAGAAAAAGAGAAAGACAAGGAGGAGGAGACAGATGAGAAGGCAAAGCTGAAGAAAAAAGCCAAGAAGGGCAAACTGATTAAGAAGAAAAGCCCAGTTAAATCGGAATCTCCACCTCCAGACTTGACCCGATCAATAAGCCCAAGAGAGTTGGCCAGGATGTCAGAGTCCAGCCCAGACAGCCGGGAAGACCTGGAGAGTGAGGACAGTTACAATGACCCCAGGCGGGAGGAACCCTCCAGCGAGGATATTGTGGAGTCTTCATTGCCCAGGAAGAGAGAGAACACGGCCCAGGCTAAGAAACCCAGGGCGAAGGCCTCACCAGTCAAGAAGGTCAAGAGGAAATCTCCCCCAGCATCAAACCCCAATCTCAGTTGAGGCCAGGGCATCCAGGGTGAAGAATAAATGAGATCAAGCCTGTAGCTGACCCCCTGCTGCTATTCTCTCTCCCTCCAACCTGTCACTTCTGTGGGGAGGGTGCGGGTTCTGGACACAGCTGGAGCCGAGGGGTCAGGGGGCTGCCGGAGTTTCTGAAGGGTAATCTATCTTTCAGGAGGCAGTCCATGGGAAGGCAGGAGGGATGGCAAGGGAGGGGCACAGCCTGCTTCTCTGTAACATCCTAGGCTCAGGGCAAGAGAGGAGCACACCTGGGTGGGGTGGGAAGGAGGCGTCCCATCTCCTGGGAGACTGGTCTGTGTGAAATCCACTCGGGGACAGGCAGTACTGTCTGCAGTGATAGCCCTAATAAACTGAACCTTTTAACCCACTCTGTGCCACTGTGCCTGGCCTTTCCCTCCTCTAAGTGGCCCTTAGGGGGATGCTGGTAACACCAAAGGGAACATGATCTTCCCAGCTCGTGCTCCTGCTAGGCCCTTCTAGACCTCTGTGCTGAAGGGAATAGAACTGAGTTCCTGGCAGAAGACCAGCCCTTCCCTCCCAACTCTTGCTAACAGCCAAAGAGATCTTGAATGACAGGATGAAGTCAAGAGACGGGAAGCTCACCAAGTGTGGGCAGCAGTGACCTTTTCTGATTTCTCTGCTGAGCCCCAAATAGAGGAAAGGGAGGGGGAGAACCTCACTTTCTTAGCACCAACTTGCAAAGCTAGGAGAGGAGGCCCTTCTGAAGGAACACAGGAGACCAGGAGTCTGGAACAAAAAGAGGCAGTGAGGCAGGGGGAAGGGGCCAGGGCCAGGGTGTTGGCCGGTCCCAAGCAGGGAAGGCGGGGCGGGGACTGGCTTCCCCCACAACATCCCAGCACTTCCCTTTCCAGGGCGTGCGGGTGCGGTAGCAGGCGAGCATGGGGCCCATCCTGGGGCAGACATACTGGACTTGTGCAGAGGTACTATCGGAGACTGAGGCTCAGCTGGCAAAAAGAGTGAGGTAAGAGGTACAGGGGCTCAAGCTGAGAAGGGCCAAATTTACTCATGGCCCTTCCTTGCTGTGCCAGAGAAGGCTAGTGGGCAAGCAGATGGGGCGGGTATGTGAGAGCGTAGGGACAGCGGCTAACGTGTACAGAGGACCGATGAGGTCCCAGGCCTCCCCTTGGCAGAGCGCTTTCACACATTCTCTGCCTCTGCAGCTGCCCCAGGGAGGCAGATGAGGCAGGTCTCGCTAGCTTCACCATACAGAGATGGCTGGCTCGAGGACAACAGGAGTTCCCTCGGTTCCCTCAGGGCACAGGGCACAGGGCTGGGAAGTGGAGCACGGATTTGACCCGGGGCGGTCAGATACAGAAGCTGCTTGCTGTTGAGTCACTGCCTCTCTGGTGGCCTGGAAGAACCAGGGGGAGCTGTCAGAGCTCCAAACCCAGCTTGGAAAGCCACCCTTCAAGAGCCGGAGCGTTGGAGAGAGAGGCTTTGCCAAATGCTCTGTAGAAACACTGTTTATTCAAATGACAGGCAGGAAGCGGAGGCAGCAGCAGGTGGGTGAAGGCGGCCAGGCGGGGGCTGAGCAGGTTAGCACTGCTCCCGTGTCCCCTGCAATTCTGCTTTGATAGCCACCCAAGCTGTTGGCATCTGGGTCAGAAACACCTTCCCTCCTCTCCCTCCTGCCCGAAACTGAATAAATAGCATTCCTCTCCCCACAAGAGCTGGGGGAGACTCATGTGCTGAGCTTGGTGCCCCGGGGTCACAGCCCAGAGTCAGGTGAGGGCAGAAGCTCAAAATGGCTTGTAGGGAGAATACAAAACTGTTCCACTCTCATTCTCGTCTTCCTCTTCTTCCTCCCCGCCACACTCCCCGCCCAGCCTGGTCCCAGAACAGGTGGTCGGTGAGGGCCTGGAGTGGGAGAATTGTCGCCTAGCTTACACTGAGCTCAAATTCCCAAGGCCATCCAGCTTGTCACCCATCCAGGCTGACCACCAGAGAGAACGTCAACTCACGCCACTTTATGGACACAAAAGGCGGGACAGGGAGTGAGGCAGTGGGCGGCCGGGCTCTCCCAGCCTCAGAGGTAACCAGAGTCCTAGGAGCAGGCCCCCTACCGGTCCATCTCGTCCAGGAGCGGGGTGGCATCGCCAGCAATGGACATGGGGGTGCTTTCGATCATGGGGCTGGGAGAGGGCCGAGGTGTTAGCCTCTGCTTCTGTTTCCGCCGCTCCGCTTCCTTCTCCTGTAGCCACTGCTCTGCCATCTTCCCCCAGTCGATGGCTGCATGGCTGTTGGACCTGGGAGGGAGAAGGGGCCTCTGAGATCAGGAATCTCTGGGGCCTCACCGGAACGAAGCCTTCCCACCAAACACTGCTGATTGTCCATCTTTACAGAAATGGACCTGTTTTTTGTCACATCACCTTCTTCTGTCTTTTCCCAGAAAGTGGTCGTTCTGGAGACATTGCTTGGGTCACGGCTTTCACAAGGTCCAAGCGACCTGCTTATGTTGAACTGCTTGGCCTCTTGACAACACCTGCCCCTAATAACCTGCTCTGTGCCACAAACCGCATACTTACTTTGGCTGCTGCTGCCGTTGCCGAGAGCTGGAGGAGGGCTGGGGCTGGGCCTGGGCAGACTGTGGGGTGGTGCTGGCCTGTAGCTGGTGGTACTGTGGTGTGGTGATGGGCTGGCTTGGGGTTGTGTAGGAGTAGCTGGGGGTCATTAGTGGTGTGGCCACTGGCTGCTGGGCTGGCGTTGGGAACACCTGGAGAAGGGTGAATAGTTAAATGGGGATGGGTTTGGGGCTTATTTGGCCTTGCTATGAACTTTTGGCAAGCTGAAAACCGGGGCTCATCACCGAGCTTTCCAGCTGACCATCGCTTGAGCAATGTGTGGTCCCAAGTGGGAGAGAGAGGCCAGCAGGATGGGACCTGGCACAACAGGGCCCGCCAGTGTGGACCACTTAAGGGTTCCAAAGATCCCAAAGGACCACGGAAAAATCAGACTTTCTCTTACTCCCTCTACCCTCAAGAGGGCCCAAAGAAAAGGAACACGTGTTGGAGACCATTCCTAAGGCTGTGGTGGCCCCATCTGTACATATGAAGCCCCTTGGGGTAGACACCTCCAGAGGGCAGTCTATGTCCACAGGTTGGCAAAGGATGAATGTTCCCTTTTGCTCTTCTCCACCCTCTGCAGGGAGCCTTGTCCCCAAGCCACGTACGTGGTAAGCGCTGCTGCCCCCTCCACTGCCGCCATAGCCATACTGGCTCGAGGCCCACTGGGCTGGCGTGGCGTTGGGGTTCTGTCCTTGGCCTGTCACCGCTGCGATGGCACTGAACATCTGCGAGGTCATGTTCTGAGGCAGGGCATTCACAGCCCGTGTCAGATCTGTAGGCACACAGAGGTGGGAGATGGGCACGTTAGAGGTCAAAGTCTTCTAGTGCCATCCCTCCAGCTCCCAGTCTCAGACATGAGCTCACCTGCAAGGTTGATATTGGCTGGGGTGGCATTGATAGAAGCAGGTGTCCGGGTCCTACTGCTGCTACTAGGGGTGATGCCTGTAGGAAACGACCAAAGTTAGTTATATCCCTCCAGAAACCTGTTTCTGTTTTCACAATGAAGGGAGCTGGAGGAGGTCCTGAGGTGGGTGGAAAGAAGGGAAGCTGCTTCAGCAAAGTGGATGGAGGACCTCCTTGATGCTAGGAGCCTGGAACAGGAGTGAGACAGCTTCAGTGACAGCCCGGGCCTCGTCCTTTCCACCAGTGGCTAGTGATCACCTTGATTCAGGACCTTCGTGTCCCTCTAAGCACATCCCAGAACTCAGAACAGAACTCACCTGGTACAGGATCCTGGTAGTGATCCTTAAACCATCGGAAAAGTCCATTCACAGTAGGGAAGATTTGGCCCCGGTACCGGAATCCTTCTGGAGTCACTGTTACGTATTCTATCCTGGGATTTTGGAAGGAAACCTGTGTCAGAGACCACTTGGGGCCAGCTGTGAGAGAGCGGCCAGAACAGATCTCCACCATGTGAAGTAGCCAAAGTGGGTGCTGGGGTGAAAGGAGAGATGAAAGAGCCCTGACCCTGTCAAAGGAGGCTGCACTGTGACGAGGTGAGCACAGTCAAGGCCAGGAGTCGGCAGCCCTGGTGTGACAGGTACAGGCCATCAGAAGAAGGCCTGCTGGGGGCTGGGCCACCATCCTGGGGTGCAGTGTGATGGCAGCACACTGCAGGTGGTGGCAGGAGTTGAGGCCACAGTGTCAGGGTTGTTGTCCTGCTGTCTCCCCCTGCGCTGGAATCTGGAAATACCAGTTAAGGTGGTTAGTCTGACCTTACTCGACACTGCAGGGCAGAGAGTAGATAAGACGATGGGCTCTGGGTTCAGACCAGTTCTACTTGCAGTTTTGGCTGTCACTCACTACCTATATGACTTTATGTGAAGTCATTAAACCTGAATCTCAGCTTCACTTGAAAAACAAAGGCAACAGCACTTAAACCTACAGAACTGTGTGTGAGGAATAAATGAGACAGCATGTATGAGGCACTTAGCACAACACCTAAGATAGGGTTCTGTTCAATAAAGGACAGCTGTCAATTACCAACAGACAATGACAAATATTGGAAAGTTCTCATTTATGTTAAGTTGAACCCTGCTTTCTAAATCATCTATCAAGTGTCATTAATGCTGCGACACAAGGAGTCTGCACACCTTTCTATGGAAGTGATTGCGTTGCCTCTACTTCCTCGTTTAAAGATTCCTCGTTTGCTCAACTTCCTCGTGGGACAGTGTCCAGCCAACAGCCCTGGCTGCCATCCTCTGGAAGCATGATGGTGAATCAGAAATGGCTTCTCAGAAACGACAACAATATTCTACATGTGCCCAAGACAGTGCAGGGTCTGGAGTCCAGAGCTTCTTGTCACCCAGCCACTGAGCCCAGACTAACATAGTCTTATGCTGTTTATCTTGACAGGCAGTATAGGGATACGAGCAGAAACTCACTGGCCTTGGCCACGAGCCGAAGGGAAGGTGGGGGCGTAGAGAAGACTGATACGATTATCAGTCTGGGTAACAGACAAAAGGAAAGCAGATCCCAAAAAATGAGACTTTGATTCAGAGTGAGCTCTAGAGGAATCCAGACAAAGGCATGTCTAGGAAGGCCAGCCTGTTAGCCACACATAGAAGGGAGCAGAAGGGTCAATGATAGGAAGGAGAGAAGCTCTCCTGACCCACCCCTTCAGTGCAGGCAGAAATTATTCGGCACACCACAGCAACAGTGAGCCACCTTGTGTCGAACCTCCTGGTGAGGGGGAAGCAGAGAGTGAGGAGAGACCTGTGTCCTGGCCCTCATCTTTGCCAGTCAGGTGGAGAGTGGTAATTTCCATCACTCTTTGGGAGGGAAAAACAGTGAAGGAAACTTTTCACAGGGTTGGGGAAAGTATCTTTCTTTGCTTTTTACCTCTAAATCATCACCCTCTTTCCCCACCTCCAACCTCCAACAGGTAAGAGGGAAAAGACAGTCAAGCAGAACCAGAGAGAGTACTGCTCCAGGGGTCTCTAACTCCCCTGCTAGCCTATCCGTGGACCCCAGTGGCAGCACCTTCTCAGGACTAGTGCTCACCTGGGTTTACCCCGGGGCTGGTATCCCAGTAGGAACTTGCCGGGCAGTTCCTTGCAGGCACAGATGAAATAAGGGATGAAGGTGGGCTTCTCCTTCTTAGTTTTGATGAGCAGCTCCTCTAATTTCTGGGGGTAGAACGAGGGGGAGAGGTTGGGATAGCAGCATGCTTGGTACACAATGTCTGGCGCATACATGAGGTACACCTCCTTCACCAGCTGAACGTCCCCTACGCTGAAGGGACACCATATATCCTGAAGTGACTGGGAGATGTCATGCCTCAAAGAGCCCTGGCTCACCTTACGATCCCCACCACTGCAGTCCTGATAATACTTGTGATTCAGAAGGTCCCGGGCAAAGGATGCCATGGGCTGGACATAGCGAGCAACAATCTCATCCAAGTCTTCAAATTCCTGTGGGAATATGGTAAAGGCCCCATGTGTCACATTCAGAGCTGAGACTCCTTCATCTAATCTATTCGGAAGAGAACCCATGGGAGGGAGTGGACTTCCCAGCCCTGCTGTAGCCTCGCTCCCCTGCAAAGTCCCCTCAATTTATACATCCTGCTCAGATTTATCAGCTTACAAGGCATAAAATCCTTTAAACCATAACCTAGCTTCTCCTCTGGTGCTTGGGAATAACAAGGAACTTCATAAAATTTCCTTCTACTGAAAACGAGAAATGGTGTGTGTACGCAATCATGTGCATATATGTTTTCTCCTCTTCCTCCACTGGCTCTCTATAGGTAGTCTATTTTAAAATTGGGAGGACAGAGAGAAGCAAAATACACAAAACTGTTATCAAATGACTCCTTTCATAATCAACCTCCTATTCTGTTCTACACAGCTAAAATATACGTAATGCATATAAGTTACTAACGTCACATGAAAGTAAGCAGAAATGGCTTGTTTCTGGAAGTAGGAGAGGGGATGGGAAGCAGGAGCTGGCTCTCACCTCACTATTGATCCACAGGGTGGCTCCCAGGCTGAAGGCATTTTCCTTGCCCTCTTCCCGCACGTCCACGTGCTGGTAGATGCCATCACTGACCTTCCAGGTCACTGTCAGGTGATTCTCACCCTTGCTGCTTGGTCGGATGATCACATCACCCTGGTCCATGGTCTCCATCATCTTTTCTGCTTGCTTGAAATTTATATTATGGAAGGATGGGTGTGCGATCACTCGCTTGATGTATGCTGAGGAGGCCAAGAAAGAAGTACAGATCAGGGGAGGGGACTGGGAGCCCACAGCAAAGGGACAATTTGTGGCTTTATTTCTGACCTGCTATCAAATTCTGAGACTCTTTTGCCCTCTCTGGACCTGAATTCTCTAATGTGAAGGTTTTGTGTGTGAACCTGGGTTCCTCAAGTGCTGAGAGAACAAAGCTTTAAAAGTCACAGTGTAGGGGTGCCTGGGTGGCTCAGTCCGTTAAGTGTCCGACTTCGGCTCAGGTCATGATCTCGCAGTTCCTGAGTTCAAGCCCCGCGTTGGGCTCTGTGCTGACAGCTTGGAGCCTGGAGCCTGTTTGGATTCTGTGTCTCCCTCTCTCTCTCTAACCCTCCCCCGTTCATGCTCTGTCTCTGTCTCAAAAATAAACGTTAAAAAAAAAAGTCACAGTGTATTAGCAAAGAACACGTGACCCAAGAAGACCCTGGCTTTCAACCCTGCCAGTGACTCCATCCATGATGTCTCTGAGGTGCAGCACCTCAAAGCCGAGTGCTCACTCCCACTGGGGTATAGCCATCAGCACATGAATCCTGCGGGGGGGCGGGGGGGCTGCCAAGACTTGGGCTGCACAGGTGGTGGCCACACTCACTGGTCCGCTGCTGCTTCCGTTTCATGTCCTCCTCCTGCTTGTGGTCTGCTGCTTCAGCGTCAAAGTCATAGTACGTGTCCTTGGGCAGTTTCCACTCGTTGTTCCTGTCCATGAGGTCTGAGGTTCGGCAGGTAAGGTCTGCGCTGAACTTCTCAATGTCAATCTTCATGATGCGGCAGTGAACGGTCATTCCCACCTAGATCCACAGAACATTTGAGCTGGAAGGGACAAAGATGATCTAGCCCGATGCCCCATTTTACATGTGAGAAAACCGAAGTCCAGGCAGAAAGATGGAGTGACTCGCCCAAAGCCAGCGAGCTAGCAAGTGGCAGGTTAGGAGTTGACAGGTGAGTCTGGTCTGCAGACCACCAGCCATGCCCCGCACAGATGCCTCTCACTCTAGACAGGAAAAACAACCGGAGCTTACTGGGATCTACCCCGCCACTGGCACTATTCCCTTTTCCCACAAAGTTACCTAATTATTGTTCCTGGGGTAAAAGCAAAGTCTGGCTGCCCTTTTTGGAGGAGAGGCAAAACAACAGCTTTCTGTTCTTTCCCCCTGACTTGAGCCCTTCCATCTAAACACTGGCAAAAGCCAGTCACTGCATGGTTCTTCTTTTGAAAATCTCCCTGGCTTCCTTGATTGGGAATGTTTTCCCCAATCTTCCTAAGTCCACGGTTCTCAGGGGTTCATGACACTTAGAACTAGAGAATTTGGCAGACATGGTATATTAGCCATGTCACCAACTAACTGGGTAATCCTGGAAAAGGCACTCAAATTTCTCTGAAAAAGGTTTCCTTCCCCATCAAGTTGAGAGATCAGAGACAACACATGTAAACGTCAAGTGCTCGTATCTACTGGGTACATAATAGATGGCAGCTGGCAGGAGAATACTAGAACAGAAAGGAAGCTCAGCCTTTCTGTTTCACAGCATGTAATGCTGGGCCCTGCTTCCTGCCTACAGACTAAATCACAGCCTCCCACATGGGAAGACAGAGCCCTCTCCCAAAGGGCTGGCAACCCAATGAAATAATCACAAAGAGAACAAAAGCTGCTACTCATTCACATGCCTCTCACCCTGGCTTCTTTCAGCCAGTTATAAATCCTCCTGACTCTCTCCCCACCAGCAGCCACTGGGAACCAAGCCTCACTTCTAGGGAGGCGCAGCCCAAAGTTCCGGAGAGCCCCATTTGGGCAGCTGAAAGTTGCACTAGATGTCTTAGTTTAGTCTTCCATCTACCTTCACTCGCTCCTCAGGCCGCTTTACCACTTTGTCACTGAGGAACTTGGTGGGGATGAAGCCGGTGACACCATTGTCTAGCCGTGTTTTGACACCAATGGCCTGGCCTGGGCATGAACCGCTGTCAAAGTGGTTCCAGACCTAAAAAGTGCATCAGGAGAGGAGCTTGGTCATTAAGGTTCTAGAGATCTACGTTCAGAAAAGAGCTGCTGGGGTGCTGCAATTTATCTTGCCATAACACCTGGCAACATGGTCTGAAATACAATGAATAAGCCACCCACCAACACAGATTTTGAACATCCCTAATATTAATTAAATTATTAATTTATATATTAATATAAAATATATTAATCTATCTGTATGTCCCTCTAGCTGCCACAGAGGCCCATCTCTCCCAATTCTGTTCTGACCTAGTGGACGTAAGAAATACATATGCCAGTCTCCCCAGAACAATCCATTTCAGGGAACCAGCTGCCCCTTGGCTTTATTATTGGGACAAATCCCACCAGCTTATTTATTGGGTAAAGTCTGGAAACTGTCTCGTGTGGAAAATGGAAAAAAAAATCAGGAGAGCCTATAGATTCCTTCCAACTAGCATGTACAGGAACACCGTACCTGCCCTGTAGTAAGAAACGCACACCCTCAGGTCTATAATCTGGTTGAGTTAGATCCCCAGAAAATAGGAAACATGGGTTAAAGGCTGAGCCATAATAGAAGAAGCACACTGATTGTTTCTGACCAGCATATAGAGGGACTTCATGTTAGACCTGTATGTGTTCTAGCCCTCGTCCCTGTTTGTTTGGGAAAAGCGTGATCTAAAATAGCTGCATTCTAGACTCCGTTCTAGAGACATTCAATGGAGGAAACTCAGTGACCATAGGAACAGTGCAGCACATACCTCGCTTAGTTCAGGGAAATTGTCTTGCTGACAGAAGGGGCACTGCCACAGCCCTGTCTCATCGTTGCGGATCGCCTGGTCATAGCTCTCACCCTGTGGACGCCTGTGGGCAATGCCAGTGACGTTGCAGATGATGAGCTTTCCTGCAGGAAAGGGAGAGGACAGGGAAGGAAAGAAGAGAATGGGGACCAGGCTAAGAGAACTGGAGAGGTGTTCTTCCCACTGGCCTTTTAGTGTCAGAACATCTGGCTTATGGCATCTCTAATGATTTCGCTCACATCCTTAAGGAGCTCTTCCCCTGATTTGATGACGGGGGAACATGATGCCTATAGAAGTGACTCCTTGAAGATCCTGAAGCAGCAGGTTAAGAAGCATAATTGGTCCCTGAACTCAGTTTTGACTTCTAGTTCAGGGCTGCATATATTAATAATAATCTTAAAAGCTCCCCCGGTCTTTTTTACCTACAGTATAAACCTGTCTCACTCTGCTGGAATCATCGCTTGGTTTGAACATATACAGTAAATGCACCCTTCCACCCCACAAATTCTCCTCCAGCTGAAAACCAGACCCAGCGTTTACCAATGTAGAAGGTCTCTGGTGTTTCTTTGGTTAACATATTGAAGATTTCCTCTGTGTTGGGAGAGCGGTAGGCTGTCCGGAGGTCCTTATACCTACAGCTCAGCTCCGCCCGGATGTCATACAGGGTGATGTGTTTGTCACCATAGCCCTGGGGAAGAAGCCCAACAGGAAGAGCCTTGCAACCCTCCCAACTGGAGCCACGGGGGGCTTGCAACAAAAGGAGTAAGACAGTTGGCTCCTGTCAGGGCTTCTCTTCTTTCCCATCAAGATTTACCATAGAATTTTTTCAAACTTTCTATTTATTTTTTTGTTTTTATTTTTTTAGAGAAAGTGAGAGAAGGCCCACAAGCAGGGGAGAAGGGCAGAGGGAGAGAATCTCAAGCAGGCTCCAAGTTCAGCGTGGAGCCTGATGCAGGGCTTAATCCCACGCCCATGGGATCATGATCTGAGCCAAATCCAGAGTTGGATGCTCAACTGACTGAACCACCCAAGTGCCCCCCCCAAACTTTCTCTGCTATAACATGGAATGTTCTCGGATAAAAATGCTTCACAGAAACCCAATGTGGGAAACAGATACATGCAAAGCTACATGCAGCCTGGGCAGAGAGAAGAGAGAATCAAGTCTCCCACATTAACACCATTGGAGGTTTTCTGGAGATTTGCTGCCTGAGTCTCCTCCCAATTAAGCCACTGCGGGTGACTTCTGTGCCAAGCCTCTACACTGTCACCTACCTGCCTCTCCAGTTCTTCTGCAAAGGCATCAAGGTCCAGATCCTTCAGTCGCTCTGGGTTTTCCAAGATCTCTTCGAGGGCTCCTGCGGGGTTAGCGTCCTCAGCTGATTCATCATATTCCAGAGCATCCACTGCCATCTTCCTGGCCCACTCATAGGTCTCAGGGTGGACTCGGGAACCGTCAAGAACTTCAATGTATGAGTCGGTGCTGAATGAAAGGCAGAAAAGGGACAAGGATATAGAACAAGAAGCTTCTAGTAACAACCCAAATGTCCACCAATGGGGAACTGGTTAAATAAATCAGGGTACCTCCATACAATGGAATACTATACAGCCATTAAAAATAATGAGGTAGATCTATGTGTGCTGACATGGAAAGATGGCCACAATATACTGATACGTGAAAAATGCACTGCAAAACACTATGAACCGTATGATCCCATTTTTGTAGTAAATGGGTAGTTAGTAAATGCATAGCAAAAATAAAATTTAGGAACGTTGTAGTACACACCAAATTGTTATGGTAGTTATCTCTGGGGGGTGGGATTATGGGGGACTTCCACTTTCTGCACAATATTGCTATACATTGAATTTTATATAATGAACTTAAACAAGTCTTATATAATAAGATAAAACAAGAAGGGGGAAAAGACCTCTGACAATTTGCTGACAGCTATTTTCCCCCATAAAGCCTTCCCAGGCTGGTCTTGCCCGTGCACTCACATGGACCTATGTTATTCGTGGAGTGTTACAGCAAAGCTGGGTGGAAAATGAAGTTTTAGAACTTGAAGCCTATTTCCCCACTGATTTCCATTACTGAATGAGGAGCTATGTGCCCGTGGAAAAGATCCTCCAAAGACTGAGTTGATAACTTCTGGAGAGGAAGAGGTCAATAGTGAAGTCCAAAGTCCAAGTGAATAGAACTTTCTCTCAATAACATCATCTGAAAACATACTGAATCTCTATCCCCCTTCCTTATCTCCTCATACCCCCACACTCCTTTTCCATTGCCCCTGCTAGCCCCACCCTTATCTAGCCATGGCAAATCATAATAACAGAACATGTTTGTGTTTACTGAATGAAATCTTGTATGTTTTCTGTCCTTAATTTATAAAAATAAGTTGGTTCTTTTTATGTTTTCCTCATACAAAAAAAGCTTCACATAATTGAACCGATCTTTTCCATAGGTCAGATGCTCTTGACTTAATAAAGGGTTGCTCACCTTTGCTTTAAAATATTTCCTAATTCAAATACCTTGGGCCCTTTGACAGCCCTAATCCCCTGAATCCCCAAAGCAAAGCCCAAGGGAATTCTGCCTGGCCCACCCAGGAAGAGGGCATCACCTGTCCCCCAGGGAGGCCGTGTCGATCTTGAGGAAGCCAGCACAATTCATGAAGACTTTGGGACCCATGTGGCACATGGTGACCAGCTGGGTCCGACTCTCCAGCCTGGTGTTGTTCTGCTTCAGGATCTAGGAGAGAGGTGTGGGCTTTCAGGTTTCTGGGGAACCCTCTGTCTCCATGCCTCAATATCTAACTGAGCACTATACCCTACTGTCTGCTACTTAAAAAAAAATTATTTTAGTGAACTACATTACACCTGCCAAAGATAATATAGAACTAATGTGTAAGTTAAAAGTTAATGATAAAACATACACCCAAGTACCTTTCACTCTTCTTAAGAAAAAGAACATTACCAGTACTTCCGAAGTTCCTTAAATCCTCCATTAACTTGACGGAAATCCTTTTTCTACCCACTGGAATAAAAACCACTATCCTGAGGTTTGCATCTGGTATGCTTGCTTTCACCCATATTATTTTTTTGAAGCTTTTTTAAAAATTCATTTTGAGAGAAAGACAGAGAGAGAGGGAGGGAGGGAGAGAGAGAGAGAGAGAGAGAGAGAGTGCACGCATGTGCACACATGCATGGGAACAGGGGAGGGGCAAAGAGACAGGGAGAGAAAATCCCAAGCAGGCTCCTTGCTGTCAGTGCAGAGCCCCACGCAGGGCTTGATCCCACAAACTGAGATCATGACCCGAGCCGAAATCAAGAGACGCTCAATCAACTGATCCACCCATGTACCCCTCCTTCCATCCATTAAAAAAAAAAAAAAAAAAAAAAAATTTTTTAACGTTTTATTTTATTTTTGAGACAGAGAAAGACAGAGCATGAATGGGGGAGGGTTAGAGAGAGAGGGAGACACAGAATCCGAAGCAGGCTCCAGGCTCTGAGCTGTCAGCACAGAGCCCGACGTGGGGCTCGAACTTACAGACCAAGAGATCATGACCTGAGCCAAAGTCTGAAGCTCAACTGACTGAGCCACCCAGGCGCCCCCCACTAAAAAATTTTTTTTTATCTTTAGTTTTGAGAGAGAGAGAGAGAGAGACAGAGACAGACAGACAGAGAGACAGAGTACAAGTGGGAGAGGAACAGAGAGGAGAGAGAGGGAGACACAGAATCCAAAGCAGGCTCCAGGCTCTGAGCTGTCAGCACAGAGCCCCACGTGGGGCTCGAACTCATGGATGAGATCATAACATGAGCCAAAGTCTGACGCTTAACTGATTGAGCCACCCAGGTGCCCCTTCTTCCATCCATTTTAAATCCTAGTTTATGGCTATCTTTTCCATGAGCCACTATAGTATGGTAATGAAGTACAGTAGTACACATAGTAGCTGTGGCCACTTGGGTCTGAAGTCTGACTTGGACTCTTACTAGCTGGATGACTCTTATACCAGTCTCTACTTCTCTGACCTTTTGTCAAAATTATACTGGCAATTGTAAAGGCTCAGTGAAATAGAACTTTTCTTACTTTCTCATTCAACCCAATCTTACCTTCAGGAGATGGGTCCCTTTTCGAGGTCCCAGACCACAGACGTACTGGATTAAGGCCTGGCTATATGGGTGGGCGATGGCACGGTTGACATCGACCCCAACCTCATTGACTCGGTTGATAAATTCACAGTATAAGGCATTGAGCAGCTCCTCTTTCACCACATGCTCCTGCCGATAAACAGCAGACAAGGATAAGGTTACTGTGCCCTTCTGCCCGCTAAGCCTGCCTGTTGAATCATACTCACTTGCAAGGGATGAAACTTGAGACACAGGATGTCTTCATCAGAGCTGCACACCTGGGCAAATTCAATCAGAGGGTCCTGGATGCGCCGGGCCAGGGAGACGGCCTGTCTCAGCACTGGAGGATAATCCCGGAACTCTGCCTAGAGTCAAACAAGGACCACCAGGACCATTAAGTCCCCTCTGTTCTGAGAGCAAAAGAAGATTCAAACCGTTCTGGCTTTAAGTCACTTTCTTGTCTCCTCTGGGACCCCTTTTTCCTGGGACCAATTTAATTTGCAGGGCTTCCACTCCAAAGCATGACTGGCAAAATGAAGCAACTGCACACGGGCAACTGAACAAGTGCAGTCCTGTGCCCTCGATAACCTTCGTTTTCCTAGTAAATTTCCTAGGGATTGACAGCTCTTGCTTGCGCAGGTCTTAAGAATGGGGTTCCAGCATTACCTCCGATTTCTTGCTATTCATGTAGAGAATGGCCAACTCATTGTCAACCAGCTCCACCCCAATAGAGGACAGTTGTTGGCCCTGGTCCAGCTCATGCACAATGCGCTTCACATCTTCAATCAACATCTGGGCGTCCCTGGAGGGATGAGGGGTGTTGGTCAGGGCTCTTTCTGAAGTTTCTCAGGGATAGACAGACTTATGGCTGAAGTGGAAGTGGGGGTGGGGATGGGGGAGGAAGGGGCTTTGAAGACAAAGAGATACCCACCCCCCGCCCCGCCACCGCTCCGGGGATGGGAAATTTACCAAGGGTCTACATGCTTATTGCTCTGTTAGAGGCATATGCCAGGTTCAACAAGAAGGAATGAATGAATTTAAGCCAGGTCTAGTCCCTGGAGTTCCCCTGGAGCCCCTACCTGTTTTCTCCTGCAACTGTCACCACATGAGGCTTTTTATTCAGAAGAAATTTCTTTAGGGTTTCAATGTCTTGAGCCTGGATTGAAATAAAATTGGAACTGAATGGCTTTGAAGACAGGGAGATTTCTAACAGTTCTCTCTCCCTAAGTAGCACAAGACCTTGTAAGACCAGAGAACAATAAACTCCATAATGCATAGACACGGTCTAACTAGCGCACAAAACAAGGAGACTAAGACCTCTGGTTTGAATATTATATATCTGCTAACGTTTCCTAAAATTACTATACTTCTGGCTCATCCTTGGTCGTGATGGTCTAAACACGTTGGGTCTTCCTTTCTAATTAGTAATCTCTACACCCAATGTGCGGCTTAAACTCACGACCCCAAGATCAAGAGTCACATGCTTCTCTGACTGAGCCAGCCAGGTGTAAACATACTTGGGTTTTTTCTACCATAAACCACTGCTTAGCTATCAGGACTATTCTAATCTCAATTCCTTGTTATCTTTTTCTATTTTAATTTTTTTTTTTTTTTTTTTTTGAGAGCATGAGTGGGGGAGATGAGAGAGAGGGAGAGAGAGAAAGAATGGGTCTTAAAATCTTAAGCAAGTTCCATGCTCAGTGGGCAGCCCAATCCCATGACCCTGGGATCATGACCTAAGCTGAAATCAAGAATCAGACGCTCAACCGACTGAGCCGCCCAGGCGCCCCGATGTTTCTTTTTAAAAAATGGTTGCGAAAAATTACTCTAGAATGCAGGTCTCTCGCAAAATTGAAAGATACCATTAGGTTAAGAAAATCAGAAGCATATACATGAGATGAATTCAAATTCCTCCTTCCTTGGAAGAAACACTGAAAGGCTAAAGCAGGGAAAAGGTTGGCTTAATGCCTCACTGGCTTTCAGCTACTGGAACAGGATGACCCAGATGCTGGGAAGAACAGAGGCTATAATGGCAGCTTCCAGAAGAACACAAGACCTAGGAATTGGCCTCCAGCCAGAAGTAAATTCTGCACCAGAACGTGAGTGCCATCTACTGCTTATGGAAGTTGAGACTTATCCCAGGACTCCAGTATTCAGCAAGCACGTGGAGATCAATCAGGGTCTTGCAAAGGATGTCGTGTAGACCATAAACACATACCCCCACAGAATTGTAAAACGCGCTTAAGATGTACACTTGGTTGCCCTATCCTAGCCACTTGCCTTCTTTTCCCGTTCTTCCTCTCTCCATGCAGTCCGCCGTTTGGTAAAATGGGGCAGTCGAAGGAAGTCTGTCACTTCTCCTTCACCGTTGACCAGGGCGCAGAACACGGGGTGATCTCTGCCGACCAGACAAGAGTAGTGCAACAATCAGAAATAAGAGGATGTAAGTAAGAGTAGAATGAAATTAGGAAGACAGGTAAGGGTGAGGCTGGGCAGGCACAAACAGGCAGTTACCTGGCAGAGGAGAAAGCGATGCCTAGGACGCGGATGCCCTTCCCTTGGTTCTCATCCATAAAGTCATCATCTTCCTCTACCTGTTGATCTGGCCGGTAGGGTGCCACCCTCAACCAGTTGTAGAGTTTCCGACTACAGGCCTGGGGAGGAGACACACCAGACACTATGGCCAACAGGCTCACCGAGTGTGCTAAGGGAACAGATGTGGGTACACATGTGCACAGGCTGCGCTGACGTGTGCACGTGTTCCTAGCCCTTTGCAGGCTTACAGTGTGAAGGCATACCTTAATTGTGGAAACAGGAGAGTATACAGAGAACAGCAATATAAACAAAGAGTGTTTGGGCTGGGGGTGGGAAGCCAAGAATCTCCTCAAACGGGGGGGTCTCGGGAGTGACCCCTGGCTTGTTTGCTAGAAGACTACTTGTAAGGAGTTCTTTCACTCTCAGCTCTAGTATGGGGAAATCACAGGCCTAAAGACTGTGAGTCTTAACCTTTATGACATATTCTTTGGCTTCGGCCAGCAGCTTGTTCTTGAGCTCTTTGGCCATCTGCACATAGAGGAACTGCTGCAAGGCTCGCTCGATGGCCATGGTGCGCTGCCGGTTCCACTCCTGCACCTGGTGGCTGAACTCATCTCGGTAGTAAAACTGTTTGATCTCTTCGAAATATGTCTGGTCATTGCCGTAGCTGAGGAGAAACAACACTGCAGGGTTGGGGATGGAGGAAAGATGACACTGAAATGTCCACAAACAGTGAACCAGGGACAATGGCCTGCCTACCTCTCAAACTGTACTTCACATTCCTGAGGGACCCCTCCCTCCAGCTGACCCTTCATCAAGCCCTCCCAGAAAGAGCTTCCACCCCAGAGCTTTGCTTACCCTTCTACCCCCTTCATATCTATGCTGATGTCAATGGTGAGCAGCCCTTCATCTTCAGCCAAGCAGATCTTGAGGAACTGGTCATCTCTCAGTTCCTTAACAGGCTTGTTCTTTAAGTACTTGAAGGAGTAAGCGTAG
The DNA here is from genome assembly GCF_007474595.2 of Lynx canadensis. NCBI lineage: Eukaryota > Metazoa > Chordata > Mammalia > Carnivora > Felidae > Lynx > Lynx canadensis. The sequence continues at coordinate 17,618,417 of NC_044316.2, forward strand.
TGGGCCTCATCCACATCCTGTACACATTAAGAGGAATCGTCAGCTTACCGACAGGCTGGGCTTGACCCTGGGAGAAAAGACTGCCTCTCTGCTTGCCGGCAGACAGCTCAGCTGAGCATGAAAGCAAGAAACTCAGTTCAGTCGAACACAGAGCTGGGCCACGTGTTGGATCAAAGCCCTTCACCCAGCTCACCTTTCTACCTTTCTTGGTGGGGGTTATATTTAGCTTGGCTCTCTCCTGGAAGGTCTGCCTCAGCACCTGTCGGACGAGGGGCTCTCGGGCAATCTGCAGGGCTACCATGTAGCGGGCACCTTCCAGCACAGCTTCAGGTGTAGGGAACTGGCTGTGGGGAAAATGCGGCAGTTGCAGGATGACAGTGTCTTTGCCCTCGGGCCCCTCCTCCTGCCAGCCACGTGCCACAAGCCTACCTGCAAACATAATCCTTGGCCAGCTCCAAAGGCTCTGCAGGGAACTGCTCTGTCTCGTGCCGCTGGTAGCTGTCCCGCAGGTTTTCCCCAAATTGTTCAGGAGTCAGTCCAAACTTTTTGGCCAGGCCATCTAAAGCAAACAGGAGTGTGAAAGGTAAGGCAATTGCTGGGCTGACAAATCTCTTTGGTCTCCGAGTCCAGAGCAGCTATTCTGGGCACTAGACTTTAAGAGGGTCATGAATAAGCAGCACCAGGAAGTTTACAAAGAATAGTAAAAACAAAACAAAACAAAACAAAACAAAAAACAAAAAAAAACCTGTCTTTAAACACCTGACAGGCTGTTATAACCCAGAAAAACAGTAATTTTCTGTGACTCCTGGGCTCAGAACTAAGGTGGAAACTACAGTTTAATAAAGAACTTCTCAAGGCTAGGATGAACTCTGTCCCTCTGATTATATGAGCTTCCCATTCCTCTGGGAAATCAGGGAGAGGCTAGACCATTACTGTGGGTGGGCGTGGGTGCTGGGGGGGGGGGGCAGTGTTCACAACTGGATTAGTGATTCGCTCAAAAAAGTCCTCTTCCTGCCCACCAGCGACCATCTGGGAACTCCCCTTGCTCAAGGCTGGAACGCCCAGGACACAACACAGCTAGCTTTTACCTAGGCCAGCACTCTGGCAAATGGTGTACATGTCTCGGCGGGAGGCCTGCTTGAGCTCTGGGCCCCTCTGCTCCTCGTCTTCTGCCTCTTCACCCTCACCTGGGAAGAAAACATGAGTCAGTGCTCTAGTTTCGTCACTCCCAAGGAGCTGCCACATGCAGGGAAGCCCCAAAGGGCACTCAGCCAAGGGCATCCTTGGGGATGGTGTGGCCATCAAGACTCCTGGGTTTTCTGTTCCAGCACTCACCTTCCTCATCTCCCTCTTCCCTCACACGCTTCAGCTTCTTGCGGCTGGCTTTGGCAGCATTCTGCATCTTAGGGATATCACGACCATAATATAGCAAGAAATGGTTGTAGACATCTTTCAGCTCATCCATTGACTGGACATCCTTAAGCCTGGAGGAAAAGGGATGTAAGACCTCAACTGTCACTAAGGGTACACCCCAGTTCTGCTACAACAGGTCCAATTCCCAGGAGGGAAGGTCCCAACTAGGATAGGTGTCTGTATTCTTCAATTATTAGAGACACACAATGACCCCAGACGGTGACTTCCTTGAGAGCAAGGTATCTTAAAGAAGGAATATGTCAAACAAATGGTGGTTGGTGGTTGTCAGAAATGGAGATGAAAAGGGAGAGACAGATGACGTACCACGTCTCTAGCAAAGTTCAGAGTTCTTGAGATGGTCTGTCCCTCCCCCACCAGCTTCATGACACTGGCCACTAAAGTCATCTGACCCTTCCGGCACTCCACCGATTCCAGGCTCACCAAGCTCCTTTCTGGTTATAATTTGGTTTTCCACATACCCTTATGTACAGGGAATTTTCAGATCAGCAAACGTGACTATCTTATCCTTTTCACCTTTTATACCCATATAGGTAACTAAGATGAATTTGTTTGCCAGAGAGATCACTTTTGGTGTGGTGACAAGTTGGGTTTCTAAGGGATGGGCCCTGTGCTGAGGATTTTGTAGGTTACACTGCTCCCTGGGGGCCTTTGGTCTGAGGGCGCCCTGTAATGGAATAAACCTTGCATACTTTACCTCTCCATGTCGGTGGTATCTAGAGCCCGGATGCCATCAGCCAGGGGTTTGTCAGGATCAGCAGAGATCTGCTCGTACTGATAAGCTTGCATCTTCTCAAACAGCCGCGTTAGGTTCTCTTTGCGGATCCTCAGTTGGGTCCACTAGGATAGGACAGGGCACGACTAAGGGCTGGTGTTCAGCTTTGGAGACCCAAGGCTGCTCTGTTTCTTACCAGGCGACCCTGGGAAGGGTAGCCACCTGATATGTACAGGAGGCTTGGACTTTGGTAGTAGTGGTGCCCAAGCCACACCTCAGCCTCTTAGGAGCATGGATCCATCGTACCTTTTCATCCCACTGCCACACCCTCCACAGGTCATTGATGTGCAACTCAGGCTCCACATACTCCTTACGGTAGAAAGCAATAAAAGGCACCTAGGGTGGCAAGGAGACTGTAGTCAACCAGAGTGGAGAGATCTCTAAGGAGCTCCTTTGCTAGAGGGGTAAACAGCTCCAGGAAATTCAACAGTCAGAAGCTTGGACTCCCCCACAGGCTCATCCAGGGCACGTGCTCTCCCCCACGGGGGAAGATAACGCTGCAGACAGGTAGAACAAGTGTTCTCCTGGTTACCAGAGTCTCCTTTGGTTCGCACACTCTTGAGCCAAGGGACCATGCCTGAAGACAGAAGGGGACTCCTCATCTCACAGGGCGCTACCTTTTCCCTCAGCCCCTAGCTGAATTTCTAACCAAGGGACCATGACAGCTTGAGGTGCTACCTCAAAGTGTTGATTTCGCATGAAACCCAGGGCTTCTTTAATCTTCTGAATTGTGCTGGGCCCTTTACGACTGAAGCTGCTGGTTGGCTGCCCTCGGTCTAGGTAATCACAGCTTTCCTGGAGCCAGAAAAAAAAAGAAACAGCAATAACACCGTTACTTGCTTTGTCTTACCATACATGAAACTACTCCATGTCAAAAGAGAACTCCGTCAGAAGAGTTCTAGGAAAATCTCTCATACACCTGTACACACCCATACTTGTTCTGTACTAGGCACATATAGATGTTTGGGGCATGGTAGGAGCAGGTCTTCATCTTGATGAAGTGGCTTCTGGTTCATGTCAAACATAAGGATCTGTTTTTGGGTACCTGAAGAGAAATGGTTGGTGTGGCAAAGGCATTCCTGTAGATCCAGTCAGCTTCTTCTTCTAGTTCGTCATCTTCAGCCCCCTTAACTGGGATGGAGCGGAGCTGCACAGGATAAGACAATAGTGAGACTGACTTTATCCTGTAACCCCTGTAGGATAACACATACACTGCTTCCGTAAAGAAATGTGTGCTCCACAGACACATTCCAGCACCCAGAAGAGCACTGTCCTGGCACAAAGTAGACATACTTTGTGTATTTGCTAAAGAAAGAGTGCCATTTCAAGAACCATAAGCAGCAGAAGAGCCTTCTCTAAGACCTGGACTCCCTGCACTACCTGGTCAGATGGAGTTCAAAAGCCAACTTTCTATATATATTCGGTATCAGATTGTTGCTAGATTGCTCCTCTGATACAACCCTTGAAGCAAAGAGGCTCAGGGCAGGTGATGACACATTGGCAGAAGGACAGAAGCTGATGCTTTCTTACCTGGAACCTCTCAGGCAGGTCAGTGGCTCGGATTTCATTGTCCTGATCTGTGAGGTGGCTGCTTTCTAGCTCGCTGGGCTCATACATCTCAAAGATGCTCCTGCGGCTCACACGTTTCTTGGTGGTCTTCTTGGGGCGCACTCGGATCTCACCCTCGGCCTCATCATCCTCATACTCATACTCTTCCTCCAGTTCTTCGTCATACTCATTGTATTTCTCAAACTCGTCATAGTCAAAGTCCACACCAAAAATCTCCTGGGCTTCCTGCAGGGCCCTGTGGGTGAGAGCAAAAGACGGTTTGGCCCAGGTTCTTATGAGAGGAGAAATGCAGCCCCAGCACAGACCCTTTACTTGCCCCAAAGGAAATTGAGAAGGTTAAGAGAGAGGTAAATTTAAAAAGTAGGGGCGCCTGGGTGGCTCAGTTGGTTAAGCATCAGACTCTTGATTTCAGCTCAGGTCACGGTATCATGGTGGTGAGACTGAGCCCCGTGCTGGGCTCCATGATGGGCATGGAGCCTGCTTAAGATTCTCTCTGCCCCTCACCCACTTGCACATGCACGTGCACGCACACACACGCTCTGTCTCTGCTCTATATAAATAAATAAATAAATAAATAAATAAATAAATAAGCAAGCAAGCAAGCAAGCAAGCATGTTCGCTTTGGAAATAAAGGCTCAGTTGGGGGAGGTTTCTGGGAAAACTATTACTTATGAAAGATAAAAAGCCCATTGTTGGCATGTGCCAGTCTCTGGGGTCAAACCCAACAGGGCAGATAGATCCACATTCTGCTCAGTGGGTCCATCTTCTGCTAAGGTATTACAGTATTCCCTCAAAGCAAAAGCTTTCTTCCGACAAAATTATACTCAGAATGCCAATACATAAATGAATAGACATGGAGCTTCAGGTGAAGAGGGAGGCTGATGGAAGCCTACACACGTGTGGCTCCTAATCCCACAGGGGCTCTATTAATATAGACAGTTCTCAGGGCTTCTAGGAGCAGTCTGAAATTCCTGCCTAGTAAAGGTTAGTTGAGTTAGGAAGCAAAATGGTTGAGAGATGGGATGTCCCATTTTTGGCAGAAGCTTCTGATTTCCTCCTTCCTGACGGGGTCTACTCAGGCGCCCATATCACCACCCTGTACCAGCCCCGACTCACGCATCTGTGTATCCAGGAAGCTTTTTCCGCCACTTAGGTTTTTTCAGAGGCTGTCCGTCATCATCCACAATGAAGTCATCGATGTCTGGGTAGGGAAGGAAGGGATTAGTGCTCAGAGGCAAGGGATGAGCCAGGACTGAATGGCTTTAGTTCCTACTATGTGAGTGGCCAGTGAGAAGAGTAGGGAGGCTCCTAAAAACGAACTTCTGTCAAATGTTGGGGGCCCGCAGGTGAAGAATGGTTTCCCATTCTGCTCCTAAGGGCTAGGAAATCCCAACACCCACCCAAACACTGGCTTTCTTGCCTGATGCCACATACCTGATTCCTCATCATCTTCTTCCTCCTCCTCTGGAGGAGCCATGGGGGCCTCCACAGCCTCCTGCCCTTCTTCCCCTTCCCCATCCTGGAAGATTTCCTCGGCAATAGCCTCTTTTTCATGTTCCTCTTTGCCATATTCCTCCTCGTCGTCATCCTCGTCATCTGACATTTTTTTGACACGTCGGTATTTTTGCTAGGGGTGGAAAAAACCTGTCTCAACAGGGTCTGAGAGGACCGGCCTAAGGGTGCCTGCTCTCTAGTCTCACTCCCATTTTCCCCACCACAGTTCTGCTGACCAAGGGAGATGGCAAAGAACACACTAAGACATGCTCTTTCAGCACCAAGGCCCACCCTTCAAACCCTGACAAGTCTTTCTCTAACAAGCGCCCAGACCTGGGATGCAAATCTAGTCTCCACAGCACAATGACACTGAGCAACTTTCTCATCCTCTATGCTTCCCACACTGTTCTGGAGGTGCCTCATCCCCCAGAAGTCACTGAATTTCAAGAGCTTTTTCCTTCATCCCCAGGGACAAAGAATGACACTTACTCCTCTTTTGACTTTGACACCCAAATTCTCCTCAATGAGGTCAAAATCATCATCCTCCAGGCGGTCGTCAAAAGATGCTGGAGAAAACAAAGTGTTACCAATGGTGATGGAGAGGCCCCTTGTCCACTGTAACTTCCACCCCAGCCTCACCTGACTGAGGAAGACTACTCACTGCGTTTTCTCTTCTTGTGGCCAACATCATCTTCTGAATCACCAGAGTCACTACCCTCATCCTCCTCCCCTTCATCTTCATCGTCATCATCATTGATAAAGCCTTTCAGATTGCCTTGCTCATCCTGATCATCTAGGTTCTCCTCCTCCTCCTCCTCATCTGGAAAATACACATGTTTGAGGCATGGAGTTTGGGAAACGGGCTGGGGTGGGGCAGGACCCCCTGCTTAACTGTGATTCTCCATCTGCTCTAAGCCTAATGATGTGGATGCCATGTTAACTCTTCAGCTTCATCTAAAGATGTAAAAAACATGGCCACTGAGTTTGAGCAGGAGCATCTGGAAAGGACTACCTCATTTCTACACTCCTCATCTGTCTTTAGGCAAGATAATCTTCCTAAGTACCATGGCTTTTCAAAATCATTACTAGGAGTTTTACAGCCACCAGTAATCTTTGTTTTCCTCTTAATTTATAAGTTCAGCGGCTACATTATTTCTTTCATCCATAATTCTTTTGATAACACTTAAATTTACCTTCCTGTCTTTAAAGCCATTTCATGGTTCTACTCTGCTGAGGATCCTAATGGTTGGGTTTGGCCAGAGAAATAGGAAACTGGGCTCATAAATACCAACACTGCGGGGTCTCTAAAAGAGGAAAACGTTACGCATGTATTTATTTGTTGGTTTCCTGTCTGTCCCCTCCCGCCAATGTAGACTCCATGACTGCAGGGTCTTCCTTTCACATTTCTAGCTCTAGGCGCAGGACCTGGCACATAGCAGACAGATGCTCAGTTAGGTATTTTCTATAAATGACTGAAAATTCTCAAGCTGGTACCTCATGTGTGATAACTTCTGTGCTCAGCCTGAGCCTCTCATCAGCAAGAATCCAACTATCCAAAGCTTAGCAATAGTGGGGAGAAGCTTGAGGCTGGGGCCTCCTCACCGTCATCCTCCTCCTCCACAAATTTCTTGGTGACTCGGGGCACCACTTCGCCTTCATCATTGTACTCTTCCTCTGACTCCTCGGCCTCGCTTTCCACAAAATCAGACATTTTCTCACGGCCTGCCTAAGATGCCTAGAGAAGGAAGGAAGATGGGGATAGAAAAAATGAGACACGTGACTTCACAGAGCACTTTAAACCTTTCCACAAACAGCCTTTTAGCCACGTGCCACTGCTCTGCCCCTCAATCATTTCCACCTAGGAAGGAGACAGTAAGAATCAGATGGCTTTCTCTCTTCCATTTTCCACTCTTCCCATGGTTACTCCTCTTACATGTGCCTTGAAAAAGATGACTGATTACACAGAACTTCTCTACATACAGTTGACTCGAAAACAGCAGGAGTTTGAACTGCACGGTCCACTTATAGGCTTTAAAAAAATTTCTTTTTAATGTTTTTATTTATTTTTGAGAGAGACAGAGCACAAGCAGGGGAAGGGTAGAGAGAGGGAGACACAGAATCTGAAGTAGGCTCCAGCCTCTGAGCTGTCAGCACAGAGCCAGACACGGGGCTAAAAATCCACGAGCCATGAGATCATGACCTGAGCTGAAGTCGGTGCTTAACTGACTGAGCCACCCAGGAGCCCCAGGTTTTTTCCAATAAACACAGCAGAGTACTGTAAACGGATTTTCTCTTCCATACAATTTTAACCTTTTTTTTTCTGGTTTAAGAATACAATATATAGTACATATACAAAATGTGTTAATTGAGGCTTTTGTAAAGTTTTCAGGGAGTCAAAAGTTATATGCAGATTTTCAACTGTGCAGGAGGCCAGTGCCCTTACCCCCTGCATTGTTCAAGGGTCAACAGTATACCAAAGAATTTTATTTCACTTATCATTTGGGAGCAGGAATGGGTGAATGACGAAAGAATTAGTGTATGGATAATTATATAGGTTGGCATATGGTAGCAGTGATGTTATATGGCTTCTCATAAGAAATTTGGGAAATGAGTGATAATGACAGGCACTTTCATGTACACTATACCTGGCTACTGGCAGAGCCAAAAGGAACATCCTTTTTAACGGATTAAACAACATTTCATGAACTTGAGCCCCCTTATGTGAGTAGTGGTTGGGAGCAGTAGTGGGGTGGAGAAAGGGTCTCTTTAGAACCATTAGAACCATAACCCTATTTTTACCATTGACCTCTGCAGCAAAAAAACACTTTGAAAGCAACTTCTGTGGCCTACAAAATAAAGGCAACATACTTAACTGCAAAGATTGCTGGGCTTAAGAGGAGAAATCAAATCCTGGTTCCACCATCTGCCAGATATGTAAACTAAGCAAATTATTCAATTTGTCTGAGTATCAGCTTCTTCATCTGGAAAAGAGGAATAGCACTACCTGCCTACCTTGGACAGTAGTTGAGCATATCACATGACACGAGGGAAAGAACCTAGTTTATGGCTTCAATACATGTTAACTGAGTTTGAATTTGAAACTTGGGCCTAATTTTCCTTAGCATTCTGTAATTCTGTACCAACTGATCCCAAATTTGTCCTTTGCTTCCCCATTTTCAGACTCATCCAAAGCCTGGAAATGGCAGTGGATAACCCCAGAACCCTAACCCTAACATGGAGTTTCCTGTGTCTTGTTTGACTTTAAAGGTTTTATTTATTTTTGAGAAAGACAGAGAGCATAGCATACATGTGCAAGCAAGGGAGGCAGAGAGAGAGAGACAGAGAGAAGGAGAGAGAATATCCCAAGCAGATTCCACACTATCAGAGCAGAGCCTGATGCAGGGCTCGAAGTCACAAACTGTGAGATCACCACCTCAGCTGAAATCAAGAGTTGGATGTTTAACCGACTGAGCCACCGAGGCCCCCAGACCTTGTAGGACTTTAAAAAACAGCACGCATCTCACAAATCATAACATCAAGATCTTATTCTGGAATCTTGAAGCTGGCTGCTGATAAACTCAACATCACCCCTCACTTTGTCCTGAATGATGGTCCACTGTATTTGTGCCCATTTTCCCCACTTAGACCATAAGCTTCTGGAAGTTAGAGACCATATCTAATTGAAGGGCTAATGAAAACCAAGAAAACATAAACGGCAACATGAAAGGCATTACAAGGCACTTGGTGACCCTGTACCAAATAAGCTGTACCTTCTAGGTGCTCTGTACAAAATAGGAACTGCTAAGTATCTATCATATAGATTACTTACTTTTCATATTAGTGCCACCTTCCCAGTGAAACATGGCAGTGGGATGGAAGAAAAGAGGAGGCTGGCTAACAGCTACTTGAAATGCTCTGAGCTCTAGAAGGAGCCTTAACTTCTGTGGCTCTAATTCTTCTGAAAATTACCCTTACTGGTATCAATTGATACCACAATCAATTAACCAATGAACTCAAAGAAACAAAACTGAAGGTACTGAGTTCTGTGTAAAGGGAGGGGCAATGATATGGTCTTATGTTCAATTTCAGGCTGAGGTTTCAGATGCCATTATTTTCAAGTTTTAATGAATGTCTACCATGTACATACATTTTGCTGAGACGTGGGGGTTTGAAGAGAAAAAGAATTGTTATCAAGGAGTTGACTTCTAGTAGAAAGACAGAGATATGAAAACAAATAAGGACCATAAAATAATTTTTTGTATTATATGCAGAGAGCAGGCATAGGAAGAGAACCAACCTACAACATTCACACAAAACCCAACCAAAACTAATATAGGCCTTTCCTTTAACAGTTAAAAAAAAAAAAAAAAAAAAGTGCTCAGAGGAATAATAATCACACACCTACCAAGTTCCAGACACTTTAGAAATACCAATTAACCCCTACACTGATCTATGAGTTACAGTACACTTCTCTCTCCATTCAACAAAGGAGAAAACAGATCTCTTCAACACAGATGAAGTCACTTGTTCAAGCTGACACAAATATCAACTGCAAGAGCTGAGATCTGGGTTAAGATTTGTCTGTCTCCAAAGTCACAGTTGTTCTACTCTATCAGTAGATCTCTATGTGTGGTCCAGGGACCACCTCCTCCCTTATCTCATGAGTGTACAGTGGAGTTTTCTAGAGGTAATATGATGTGTAGTATCACAACACTGAATGCAGAAGCAGGTATGAAAATCCAGCTATATTCTATTAAGGCAGACGTTAAAAAGAATTGGTGGGAAAAAAAGTAGAACAGTGTCACTCTTTTCACTAATTTTGAAGAGTACAGTTTCCATAAAAGTATTGTTTATGTTAAAGTGTAGTGGGCTTATTTTTTCCTCCAGCTTTATTACATGATAGACATATGAAACTGTCAGTTTAAGGTGTATATTGTGTTAATAATATACCCCTATACAGCAAAATAATTTCTTTTGTGCACTTGTTATAATTTCTAAATGAATTAATATGCCCAATTTTAATTTGTAATCTGGTAAATATCAAAATATAAAAATCTCATGAACAGTGATAGATACAACTCGGATACACAAAATGCCTTTGGAGTCTTAAATCATCTTTAAGACTACAAAGGGGTCCTGGGGCACCTGGGTGGCTCAGTCCGTTAAGCAACGGACTTCAGCTCAGGTCATGATTTTTGTGGTTTGTGGGTTCGAGCCCAGCCTCGGGCTCGATGCTGACGGCTTGGAACCTGGAGCCTGCTTTGGGTTCTATGTCACCTTCTTTCTCTGCCCCTCCCCCCTCACACTGTCTCTCTTTCTCAAAAATATAGAATTATATATATTTTTACTTTTGAGAGAGAGCGTGTAGGCTGGAGGAAGGGGCAGAGAGAGAGAGGGAGACAGAGGATTGGAAGTGGGCTCTGGGCTGACAACAGATGTGGGGCTTGAACTCATGAACTGCAAGATCATGACCTGAGCTGAAGTGAGATGCTTAACCGAGGCACCCAGGTGCCCCATCTCTCTCTCAAAAATAAAAAAATAAAAAATAAAAAATAAAAAAAAAAGAAAGAGAAAAAAAAAAAGGATAAAGGTGTCCTAAGATCAAAAAGTTTAAGAGCTGCTATACTATATGATTGTGACACACCCCACAGGGTGGTGATACGGAAAGTCTTACAGTTAGACTGATGCTTTTTTCCCCAAGAACTGTGTCCTTAAGGTAATTTACTTGAGTGCTGCCAAAAGTGAGTACCTAAAACTGCTAATTAAATCTGGTGCTCTAATTTTAATCTTGACATCCCCCCCCCCCCCCCAACTCTGAACTAAACCATTAAAAATAGATTTGGGTACAGCAGCCCCCACACACAGCTTACTTTAATTAGGCTATCAGACCCACAAATTCAGTCTGATAAAGTCTTAACATCTTCACATTAAATGCCAGCTCCTGCAGACCAGATGCCCTCCAGCCTACTTAACAGAGAGAAACAGACAGCCTACCTGATGAAAACAACAGCTTTCTTCTGTCCCGGGGGGCAGCTGGTGCTCTGTGCTACACGCAGCTTTCCTCCCAATCCCTAGGTTAGCAATAGAGTACATGCTGTGCCATAGCTGGGGAATGCTTCCAATCTAGCTCACTGCCAAGACTTCCAGCTAAAAGATGTGTGCCAGAAGCAATCCTGACTTGCTGCAGCTTGTGGGAGCTAGATGGGCAGAAGGTGCTGCAACAGCACTGCAGGCTGAGGCTGGCAAGCAGCAACTATTCCAGAACAAAAACATTATGTATTTTTTTAAAGTTTATATACTTATTTTGAGAGAGAGGAAGTATGCACACACACATGAGTGCAGGAGGGGCAGAGAGAAAAAAGGATGGAAAAAGAATCCTGAGCAGCCTCCACACTGTCAGGGCAGAGCCTGATGCGAGGATCGATCCCACAAACTGCGAGATCGTGACCAAGCCAAAACCAAGAGGTGGACACTTAGCTCACTGAGCCACCCAGATGTCCCCAAAATACTATTTGCTAGCATAGGATTATTATTAATATGATATCTGAGGTGGGCCCAGTGTAGTTCAGATTTTTTATTTAGTACTTGTGCTCTTGAATTTTCCCCATATTCAGACCGTAAGTTAAATCTGATACTGAAATAGGTCTGGAAGGGCCAGGGGTAGTAAAAGGAAGTTTCTCCAGGCAGAAGCACAGCTGCAGTACAAGATGTGGCTCAAAGGGAGAGGCTGGTTGTTACCATGACACTCTCAGGATGAGGAATGGAGCTAGGATCAGATTGCCACAGGGAGGCCCTTGGCAGTCCCTCCTTTTGAACAAGATGATGTTGGAGGCAATTAAAAGGAGACCAGACCAGAGCGAAGATGTCTGTTAATTCCCTCCACTGGCAGCTCAATTAACATTTACTTTTTTTTAAGGATTAAGCTCTGTGCTGGGACTTGGATATATGAAAATGAGTAAAATATGCCTTTTACCTTGGTAGAACTCACAATCTTTCTCAAAAACCTCGTAAATAAAGTTATGATAAAGCATAGTGAACATTGTATTACAGTTATATACCAGGACTATGAGAACAATATGAAGAGAGAGGTCAGAGAATGCCTCAGAAAAGGTGATGCCTGAGTTGAGAGGAGTTAAGAAGATAATCTGGAAAAAGGCAACATGAATAAAGGCTTAGGTCTGAAAGGGCCTAATGGTCTGGGGAATAGCCCCACAAGTCTGATGTGGAGTTTAAACTATAAGGCAGTCTGTATGTTATGAGCAAAAGCCTAGGACTACCCAATTTGAAATTCAAAAACCTAAAAGTTTAATCAATGAAGTATACAGAGTTCACTTATGACAAGTTCTTTTTAATTCAGAACTCTTAAAAAAAAAACCTAATCGCATCAAATCAAGATGTTAAAATAAAAGGTTAGGGGTGCCTGGCTGGCTCAGTCAGTAGAGCATGCAACTCTTGATCTCAGGATCATGATTTCAAGCCCCATGTCGGGTGCAGAGATTACTTTAAAAAATACAGAAAAGGTTAGCTCTACCTAAAATCATTTTAACGTGCACACCACATTTACAGAAAATAACAGCCTTATGATCTTTTCAAATACATAGTATAAAAAGCATTATCATTGGGGTGCCTGGGTGGCTCAGTCGGTTAAGCTAGATCTCGGCCTAGGTCGCGATATCACGTCATGGTTCCTGGGTTCAAGCCCTGTGTCAGGCTCTGCGGTGATGGTGCAGAGCTTGCTTGGGATTCTCTCTCTCTCTCTCTCTCTCTCTCTCGCTCTCGCTCTCTCTCTCTCTGCCCCTCCCCCGCTTGTTCTCTCCCCCCACCCTGCAAAATAAACTTAAAAAAAATTATGGTTAACAATGACTACTAATATTAAGTAATTTAAAATATCAGTTATCTCTTTTCTTTCCACATTTCCTTGGGGAATAAGGAAAGGGCAAAAGAGGAGCAGAAACAACTGAAACATGTAACCAGAATCAGAATCCCTGCAACACAGGGAGTAAGTTACTGAGCCTTGTGCCACACACACTGGGGAACATATAGTTCCTGTCCTAGCACAGGGGCTATCAAACCACAGAGGGCCAGATCTGACACTGCAGTACAAAATCAGATACTGATAATATATAAGTGAACAGGAGTGGCCTAATTTGGCCAAGGAGCTTTAGTCTGGTGACCCCTGAGCTACAAGTACAGGAGTCATTGAAAGAATTAGTGACCAAGGTACCATGGGAACCTGTGAGAGTAGACTCCAACTTGGGTCTTGAGGAAATGACTTTTTTTCCTTAAGTTTATTCATTTTTGAGACACAGAGACAAAGGGTGAGCGGGAGAAGGGCAGAGAGAGGGAGACACAGAATCCAAAGCAGGCTCCAGGCTCTGAGCTGTCAGCACAGAGCCCGTCGCGGGGCTTGAACTCATGAACCGTGAGATCATGACCTGAGCTGAAGTCAGACACTTAACTGACTGAACCACTCAGGTGCTCCTAGAGGAAATGACTTTGAATTAACACCTTAAGAGTGTGGAGGAGTTAGCAAAGGAAGGAGCTGGCTTCTTTGGTGTAAGCGGTGATGATGGAGAAGGGCACTTCCAGCACAAGGCCCAGAATGTGCTGTGGCAGGGACAGTGAAGGCCAGTTTGGAGAGATGGAGAAGGGTTCATAATGAATTGGGAGTATAGTCATAAGGGCCTTGACAGGATAAGTTAAAGATTTTGGACTCTAAAAGGTGCCGGGAAGTCCCTGTAGGGTTTTAAACAGAATTGACTTAATTTACTTACTAACTCAACAAAGATTCATTTGATGGGTGCCTACTACATGTCAGGCATGTGCAAAACAAAGTCCTTTCCCCTAAGATATCTGTATTCTGGTGTAAGAGACAAACTGCAAACAAAATAAGCCTCTTTGTAAGTACTAGGAAGGAAATACTCTCACCTCTGAGAGGGTGAGGTTAGGCTGAGATGTCAAGAATGGGTAGGATGTGGTATGAAGAGCCAGGGGAAGAGGTTCCTGGTAGAAAAGGTGGGCAAGAACTTGGCATGTCCTAAGGTCAGTGTGACCAGAGAATGGTGAAGGCAGCAGAATGGAAGGGGGTTGAGGGGCTGCACAAGTGGGGCTATCAAGGCCAAGGAAAACCACTGGAGTGTTTTAAACAGACTTGACCTGCTATGTGGAAAACGAACAGCAGGGGTATCCGAGTGGAACCAGGGAAAATTGAGGATACTATTGTTGGAGCCCATGCAAAAGACGATAGTGGCTTGGAAGAGGGTGGTAGAAGTAGAGATGGAGAACCTAAGATAGATTGGAAATATACTTTGGAAGTAGAAATGACAGGCCTTACTGAAAGACTTGGGGGAGGAGAGTGGTAAGGAAAAACATCAACAACAACAACAACAACAACAACAACAACAAGATAACTCTCAGAGGTCTGGCTTTGGTAACCCTGTGGATGACAGTTAACACTTAGAGAGGGAAGACAAGGTTTGAAATGATGGGAAAACTACAACGTTCTTTTTGTTATTAGGGACATCTAAGAGACATCCAAATGGAGCTATTAAACAGGAATTCTATGTACGATTCTTGAACACAGAGAAGGCTGGGCTAGGGGTTTGAACTTGAGAGTTGCCAGCTTTCAGATGGTTATTAAAGATATGAGACTGGATCACCTAAAGGATGCATGCAGAGAATCCAGGATTAAACTCTGAAGGAAATTCAACATTTAGACAGTAGGCAGAAAGCAAAAGTGGCTAGGAAAGGAGACTGAGAAGGAGCAACCAGAGAAATGGAGACAATCCAGGAGTAAACTGTGTTGCATATTCCAGGGATTGAGGAAGACAACGAGAACAAAGTATCCATGAGATCCAGCAATACAGAAAACACTGGTAACCTTGACAGAAATTTCAACCAAATGGTCAGAAGAGAAGACAAACTAGTATAGCCTGAAGAATGAATAAAATTCAAAAAAGCTGATACAAGTAGAAATCTGGCTATGAAGGGAAATAAAAAACTAGGATGGTAGTTGGAAGGGGATAAGCGGGATACCAGAGCAGAATGTGTATGTGATGGGAGCAGCTTTGGTAGGATTGGGTGACGAATTTTATCCAGGAGTAATAGGAAAAATCCAAGGATTTTACATAGAATTCTGATCATGGCACCATTTATTGATACCAAGAACACAGGATCAAGGGCAAATTTACTTGCCTCCAAAGACCATTTATTTCCACTATACTGGGTAGGCTTCTTGTGAAGATCTATTGAGAAACAACCGTGAAACACGCCTGAGCCTCTCTAGACTGCACCACTTCCAGATGTGATTAATCTCTTAATGAGGTTTAAACCTCTTAGGGTAACAATACTATCGCTAATCTAATCTAGTAGCCATACAAGATTGAAAGAATATATTTGTATTGGCTGAAGGAACACTAGTGATGGAAAAGGCTCTAAATTCGGCTGATAAGGGAGTAATCATACTTTTGCAATGAATACACTGAAGACTTTAAAACCAGTAACATCCAGATAAATAGTGCAGGTAGGCTTTTTTTCCCCCGAATAAATTAATCAAATTCAAGACTGTTTACATTGTCCATGTTCATTAATAGCAGCGGTGTAACTTAATACTCCCTTGCTACTTCTGATACTACAGTGAATTTCCACGGACGCATTTTCAGAGAGTTTAGGCCTCCTCTTAAATAAAAATAAGTATCACTTCTTCAAACAACCTAGAAAAAGAACTGCTCCTGCTGGTTCAAGGTACTGCCTGGGGAGAAAGGCAGAAAATGGAAGAAAATGAAGTTTTCACTTAATAGCTCATTCTGATGTTTGGGTTAGGCGGTTGATGAATGCAGGGATCTATATAAAAAGTTCTAATTTTATTTTCAACAATCGGAAAAAAAATACCATTTGGCATCACCCTCTAACTTGATGGTCGAGCTGCTGAAAGCTCCGTAGGTTTAACATCCCCAGAACAATAAATTCGATCACCTGATCCTGACTCAGAAGCCTTAAGTCCCTTCCATTCCCAATCTTTTGGCGTGGCCCAATTTTCACAAGCTGCGAGAGAAGGACGGAATCCCGGGAAGCCTGTTGATACAACAAGGCGACCAATTCACCGGTTCCGGGTAGCACAGGGTTGGGAAAAGCGCTGAGACTCTAGGCAACTACTCCGGTTTCCTCCTCCTTTTCCTTCATAGAGCAGTGAAGGCCGGGGGCCCCCCTTCTTCCCGCATACGGCTCCCCAATACCTCTTCCCTTACGGGACCAGGCCCTAGGAGCCTAGTTCCTCTCACCTGCCCCATTCGAGGAACACGCTTTCCAGTCCGAACTTTACCTGCCTGAAGCCCGCCGCTACTCCGGTGCGCTAAGCCCCCACCGACGAAAATGGAGTCGTCGAACCGAGACTGGGAAAAGATAGTACGGACCCACCGCACGGCCCCTCCGCCGCCACCGCCGCCGCTGCTGCGTCAACGTGCTACGTCACTTCCGGCTCCCTGTCACCGGGAGTGGGCGGGCCATTTCTTGCTCTCTCCTCTCACCCGGCTCTCGAGGCTTCGTTTGGGAGGGCGCGAAAACTGGCAGAAGTGGCTCAGGAAGAAAGTGTCGCAGAGACTTGGGGACAGAGCTTGGGGATCGAAAACGTCAGGCCTGGCTTCTTCCTCAGGCCGCTCTAGCCAAAGGAACCATAAAGACTAGACTAGGGCGTCTCCGTTTCCTCCTCTCTGTGGTTCCGCCTGCAGCTTCCGCTTCCGGGGAGGGGCCTAATTTTTCTTCGAAGATTAGGGTTTCTGCGCTATAGCTAGGATGGCCGTGGTGCCGCTACTGTTGTTGGGCGGTTTGTGGAGTGCTGTGGGAGCGTCCAATCTGGCTGTCGTTACATGCGGCTCTGTAGTGAAGCTACTCAATACGCGCCACAACGTGCGACTGCACTCACACGACGTGCGATATGGGTCAGGTACTGCTACCCGGGTTCGGGTGGGCTGGGAAGGCCTGGTAGGCTCCGGAGGGGGCGGGGCCAAGAGAATATCTGAGGGGTGTGGTCTGGGAAGGTTAGGGGATCCTGGGGTAGGTTCCTGAGGTTTAGAGGCGGAGAATCGGAGAATTGGGCTTAATAATTATACTAGCCTCTGTCTGGTGAGTTATGTACCGGGCACATTGCACGGATGCTTTTTTGGATTTATGACATTCTTACGAGGTAGAGACGATTGTTATCCTCATTTTACAGATGAGGAAACAAACTCAAATAAATCACATGCTCAGAGCCTTGCAGCTAGTGAATGACAGAGACGGGGTTCGAACCAAATCTGTCCAGTTTCAAAGCCTGCTTTCAGCTACTCCAGGCTGGCACTACTCAGTGCGGGAGAGACAGACATGTAGAAAATTACAGTAAGTGCTGTATCTCTGAAGTCTTGAACTCCAAGACCTCACTTTTTAACTATATTTCCTCTGTTCTAGCTATTTTGTGTTTTATACTCGCTCTTCAATCCTTTTCCTTTGTCCTCTTTTTACTCAAATTTACCCTTGTAGAGAATTTAAAGCACTCATTGGAATTGGGGAGGAAATCATTTAGAGGGCTTTTTAACGTAGGACATTAAAATGCTTAGTTGGTGGGTTCATTCAATAAAATTTTATTATGTCCCTAATATTGTTCTAGATACAGGAGATATAGTGAGCCAGTTAGCAAGTTACAGGAAAACAAAAACTGACCAAAAAAAGTTCAGCTAGTGAGATGTGAGAAGCATCTAAGATGATTGCTAGATTTCTGTCTTGGATGACTGATGATATTAGCTAAGAGAAGATGGGAGCTGGTCCGTGGCTCATGATTCTCAAAACTCATCTGACCAGTTAAACTAGGAAAGGAATTGAGTTGTCACTGTTGGGATGTTTTATAATCCTAGCAGCCATTCAGTGAACACCTACTATGTGCCAGCTTGTTACTTTTTAATTTGATGTAGTTTCCTAGTTTGGATCTACTAAATCAGAATGTGGGAGAGAGGCCTGACAATAGTAATGTGTAGATTTGAAAGTTTTTCAGGTGCTTCTAATGGGCAGCCAGATTTTAGAACCAGATTCAGTCCGGATCTCAAAAGAAAGATCTGTGCTGAGCCTGAGGTAGAGAGTTAAGTACAACATCATTGTACCACAGGGCGGGGAGTTGAAAATATCGGGAAAGTGAGATTGCTCAGGATGAACTGTGGTTCTTCTCAATCTGGTGTCAATTTGAATCCCTTGGAAGAACCTGTTGAAGCATGTATCAATGCTTTTGTCCTGACCTCCAACAAGTATTTAAGAATAGATAAGGATAGGGGCACCTGGGTGGCTCAGCTGGTTAAGCGTCCAACTTCAGCTCAGGTCATGATCTCTCGGTTCGTGGGTTTGAGCCCCGAATCAGGCTCTGTGCTGACAGCTCGAATTCTCGAATTCTGTGGCTCCTTCTCTCTCTGCCCCTCCCCTGCTCACACTCTGTCTCTTTCTCTCAAAAATAAATAAACATTACAAAAATTAAAAAAAAAAAAAGGACAAAGGTAGACTCTGGGTAATCCAAGATTTAAGGGTGGGAGAAAACTCTACTGGCCATACTACTCTGAACACACTCAATCCCATCTGATCTCTGAAGGATAGGAGAGGAAGTGGAGAGTTGAATGGAATATGAAAAAGTGGAAGACACCAAGTGTAGACCATGATTTAGTGAAGCATGGCAGTGATCCAGGACAAAGAGAGCTGTAAGGCTGTAAGGCAATAACCAGAAGTCAGGAGGGAGACTTGATTTTCTTTCTTTCTTTCTTTCTTTCTTTCTTTCTTTCTTTCTTTCTTTCTCTCTCTCTCTCTCTCTCTCTCTCTCTCTCTCTCTCTCTCTCTTTCTAGATGTAACAAAGTCCATTGTGAGTGGAAGAGGCAATAGCGAGAAACTGGTAGTTTGGCTACATATACCCAGATAACTGTGGTATAAGGCATAATGTGTTAAGTGGTAAAAGGCGAGTATCGCTAGGGTACTGAAGGCAAAGCTAGGAGGAAAGGTGAGAGTAACTAGGAAAGTGTCTTGAGTACCTTAAAGAACTGAGTAATAGATGAAAGCCTAGGGAAGAGAATATTCCTGGAGTTTATAAGAGAAAGTGGTCTCTGATATAACTTTACAGAAACTTGACAGGAAATGAAGCTTCATGGGAGGCCATGTGGTAGAGTGGTTAAGAGTGTGAGTTCTAGAGTTGGGCCATCTAGGTTCAACCCCGGCACTGTCTCTTGGTGCTGTGTGGCCTTGGGTGTACCTTTCTGACAATGCAGTGTAAAATGGAGATGATCGTGATGATAAGACCTACCTAAGAGAATATATGCATGTATGAAATAAGAATATTCAGGCAAAAGGTTTGGATTGGTATTTGATGTTAAGAAAGTGCTCAGTACACGTTAGCTACCTAGCAACTTTTACTGTATGTTTTACTTTTTCTTTATAACCTTGTAGCTATGTATTTTTAACCCATAGAATTGTACCTCTTGAGGCAGCATCAACCAAATTCAGAGGACTCAAGAATACTTTTATAACATAGATCACTTACAGGAATTAAGGAGCTGCAACAACCGCTTGGAGTAAAGTTGACAACAAAAGCTAATCTCCTTTTAATTGTGAAATGTGACAAAAGTAATACATTGTAACACGATGTGACAGTAGTAAACGTTGAATAATAGTAAATACGTTTCAATTGTATGATTAGACACCTGACAAATCCTAGGTGCTATCCAGGATATTATATATAGGTAAACAATACTCGTGCTTCAAAAAAATGAATGTAAGTGCATTTATTTAGTGCCCTTTGATGCAAATGCTTAGAGTTTTCTGACACAGTACACTGTTAATTATAATTTATCAGACAATACTATGTAAACATGTTTAGTATTTTTCACATATTTTTTAATGCTGTAGACAAAAAAATATTATCAAGCTCAGGGTTTCCTCTCTACTCCTCCAAACCTATTTTATGCACAGGGTGCATTATTGGCCTTAAGAAAGAGAGTGATTGGTTGAGCTCACCCTTTTCCTTCCTTTTTTTTTTTTTTTTTTTTTTGTTTGACTGCAGGTAGTGGGCAGCAGTCAGTGACAGGTGTAACCTCTGTGGATGACAGCAATAGTTACTGGAGGATACGGGGGAAGACCGCTACAGTGTGTGAGAGGGGAACCCCCATCAGATGTGGCCAACCCATCCGGCTGACACATGTCAACACTGGCCGAAATCTCCATAGTCACCACTTCACCTCACCTCTTTCTGGGAACCAGGTGTGGTGGCATCCTGTGCATTACTCCATTGAGTGGTCTGATATCTGGGTTCTTAGCTCTTTCTTTTTTAGGTGTAGCTGTTATTTTTGTACAGATCTGGAGAATTGGCTTTGTCTCAAAAGTGTTGAAGGACATTGTTTCTGGTCAAAGTAGAGATTGTGCATCTAGATGAAATCAAGAAATGAGGAAAGAATAGGTATATATTAGCATATCATAAGTCATCTTGATAAATCCTGCAATAAAGAAGCCCAGTGTTGACACATGAAAAGATGCTGAACATCACTCATCATCAAGGAAATGTGAATCAAAACCACAACGAGATATCCTTGGTCAGAATGGCTATGATCAAATAAGAACAAGCGTTGGCAAGGAAGCAGAGAAAAGGGAACCCTTGTGCACCATTGGTGGGAATGCCAACTGGTGCGGCCACTGTGGAAAATAGTACGGAGTTTCCTCAAAAAGTTAAAAATAGAAATATCGTATGATCCAGTATTTCCACTACTGTTTATCTAAAAAAAAGGAAAACAATAATTTGAAAAGATAGATGTACCACTATATTTATTGCAGCATTATTTGCAATAGTCCAGATATGGAAGCAACCCAAGTGTACATCAGTAGATGAGTGGGTAAGAAAGATTTGGCATAGACATATATACACAATAGACTCAGCCATACAAAAGGATGAGATCTTGCCATCTGTGACAACATGGATGGACCTAGAGGGTATTATGCTAAGTGAAATAAGTCAGAGAAAGACAAATAGCATACGATTTCACTTATATGTGGGATCTAAGAAAACAAACAAAAAGCAGAGTCAGACCTATAAATGTGGAGAACAAACTGATGGTTGTTGGAGAGGAAGGGAGTGGGGAGATGGGCAGCATGGGTGAAGGAGTGTGGGAGATAGCAAGCTTCCAGTCACAGAATGAATAAGTCCCTTTGACATGGATGAAAGCTACAGGATAGGGAATATAGTCAGTGGTATTGTAATAGCATTGTATGGTGACATGTAGTTACACACTTGGGGTGAGCATAACGATATATATAGACTTGTTGAATATACATCTGAAACTGATGTAACATTGTGTTTCTACTATACTTAAAAAAAACAAACACAAGGAGAGCCTGGGTGGCTCAGTTGGTTAAGTGTCTGGCTTCAGCTCAGGTCATGATCTCACAGCTTGTGAGTTTGAGCCCCACGTCGGGCTCTGTGCTGGAGCCTGCTTCTGGATTCTCTGTCTCCCTCTCTCTCTGACCCTCCCTAGCTCGCTCTGTGTCTGTCTCTGTTTCAAAAATGAATAAATGTTAAAAAAAATAAAAATTAAAAAAAAAAAAACCAATGTTTTCCAAACTTTGAATAAAAATTATTATTTTAAATGATGCCAACTAACCATATTAACAAAATGAATTAGGTTTTGTGCCACTTTCTTATTTTTATTTTTTAAGTAAGCTCTGTGCCCAGTCTGAGGCTTGAATTCATGACCCCCAAGATCAAGAGTTGCATGCTCTACTTAGTGAGCCAACCAGCTGCCCTAGTATCATGCTACTTTTTCAAGCCTTGAGCTTTTAGGAGATATGGACCCCTTAATGACTGCTTCCGTCCTACCCCCACTCTGCATATAGTTTTCCATTCTAGCATCTTACATTAGGTAAATTTCATGCAGTCTATAAAGTAGTATTGATACATTGATTTTTTTAAAATTCATTTATTTAGAGAAAGAGTGCTAGTGTCAGCAGGGAGGAGGGGCAGAAAGAGAATCCCAAGTAGGCTCCACACCCTCAGCACAGAGCCCAGCTAGGGGGGTCGAACCTGTGAAACGCGAGATCATGACCTGAGCTGAAATCACGGGTGGGATGCCCAATTCGCTGAACCACTCAGGTGCCTCTTGTTATCAACCAGAGTCCAAGGTTTATTTTGATTTCCTTAGATTTTACCTACTGTACTTTTTCTGTTCCAGGACCCCATTCAGGCTACCACATGACATTTAGTTGTCCTGTCTCATGCTACTCTTAGGTGTGATACTTTCTCAAATTCTTGTTTTTTGATGACCTTGGTAGTTTTGAGGGATGCTGGTCAAGTGTATTATAGGGTGCTCCTCTAGTGAGCTCTGTCTGATCTTTTTGTCACAATAGATCAGATTTACAAAGGTTTTTGGGAGGAAGGCCACAGGAGTAAAGTGGCATTTTCATAACAGAGTCAAGGGTACATACGGAGCTGCATGATTATGTTGGTAATTGATTACCTTGCTGAAATAAATAGTGTTTGTCAGGTTTCTCTAGTAAAGCTATTCTTTTCTTCCTCCTTTTCATATTGTGTTTTTGGAAGGAGGTCACTATGCACAACCCACACTTAAGGAATGGGAGTTATACTCCCTTTCCCATAGAATAGAGTAGCTACAAAATTTATTTGGAATTCTTCTGCATGGGAGATTTGTCTCTTTTTACTTATTTATTCAATCATTTATTTATATCAGTATGGGCTCATGAATATTTTATACATTGAGTTATGATCCCCTAACACTGCCTTTATTTTTTGCGCAAATTGTTCCAACTTTTGCCATTGGGAGCTCTTTCGTTTGTCTCCTCCATCCATTTGACATACTCCCATTTGTGTGTGTGTGTGTGTGTGTGTGTGTGTGTGTGTGTGTGTGTGTGTTTTAAACTGTCCTTTCTTTCTGGCACTCAAAGATACTCTAGGCTCATCTTGTATATTTCTTTTTAGTTTTTTCATCTTGTATATTTCTTGCCCCAGTCCTTAGAATCAGCTATTCCTCCAAGAAGGTCTGTTTCCTTTTATTGGAGGATGATATTAGAAACCATGATCTTAGCTCTTACATGAGTTTGTTGCTACTGGGGTGTGTTGGATCTTTTAGGCCTTCTCACCTGACAGAACAAAGAAACGTGTATATGTATACATGTATTACTAAATGTTTATATGCGTAAGGACCTGTATCTGTATTATGTTAAACATGAGTTCCTACTGACATCTCCAACTATATATAATCCATTACCACTTAAGTCATTCTAGCCTCTTCTCTTTACTTATTTGTAAATTTCCACGCTAACATAATCTGGCTCCCACCACTGTTAGTTATTACTTGTTCAGTTCCATGTGCAAGTATAGTAGAATTGTTAATTATGTATAGTTCCTTTTGCCTTTAGTCTTACAGACTCTGTTTCCAAATGACTGTTTATTTATTTAATCTTTTATTTTTATTTATTTTTAAAGAAATGTTATTTTGAGAGAGAGAGCGCGAAAGGGGGAGGGACAGAGAGAGAAAGAGGCAAAGAATCCAAAGCAGGCTCCAGGCCCTGAGCTAGCTGTCAGCACATAGCCTGATGCAGGTCATGATCTTGTGGTTCGTGAGTTCGAGCCCCGCATCGGGTTCTGTGCTGACAGCTCAGAGCCTGTAGCCTGCTTCAGATTCTTTGTCTCCCTCTTTCTCTCCCTCTCCCACACTCATGCTTTCTCTCTCTCTTTCTCAAAAAATGACTAAACATTAAAAAAATTAGGGGCACCTGGGTGGCTCAGTCCCTTGAGCGTCTGACTTCGGTTCAGGTCATGATCTTGCAGTTCGTGAGTTTGAGCCCTGCATTAGGCTCTATGCTGACAGCTCAGAGCCTGGACCCTGGTTTGGAGTCTGTGTCTTCGTCTCTGTGTCTCTGCTCCTCCCCTGCTTGTGTTCTCTCTTGCTCTCAGACATAAATAAACATTAACATTTTTTTTAAACAATTAAAGAAAAAAAGGACATGCTTAACCAACTGAGCTGCCCAGATGCCCCTGTAACTTTTCTATTGCACTAGAAATTCTGAATATTTGGCTTTAAGGGGAATGGGATTAGGAGAGAAGTGGAAGAGAGACTGCTATCACTTATTCTATTATTTCATTTAGTTCTTACAATTATTCTATAATGTGATACTGTCATCATTTTTTAGATGAGAAAATGAAGGCTCAGAGGAGTTACACAGGAAGGAATGGAGCTGGGGTTCAAGGTCTGCCAGTCTCCAGAGCCCATCTCCCTTTGTAACTGGTGTTGCTCACCAGGTCACTTAAAATGTAGTTAAGGGAATGGGGCAGGAATACTTCAAGTCAAAGAACAAGAGTAAGACTGTAATAGAAAACATAAGGCAAGCATTGGATTTCTTGTAAAGTAAGTGTTTGGAACATAATCCTAGGGCAACTGATTTCATGTTCTTTGTGTCTTTTTATTTATTTATTTTAATGTTTTTATTTATTTTTGAGACAGAGAGAGAGCATGAGCGGGGGAGGGGCAGAGAGAGAGGGAGACACAGAATCCGAAGCAGGCTCCAGTCTCTGAGCTGTCAGCACAGAGCCTGACGCGGGGCTCGAACTCACGGACCGCGAGATCATGACCTGAGCTGAAGTCGGACGCTCAACCGACTGAGCCACCCAGGCGCCCCACGTCTTTTTATTTTTAAATAACCCTGGAAAGCCTCTTATTTTTCACCTTGGGTAGCCTTAGTTTTCTTCCCATTCCCTCTCTGTCTCCTTCCCGAGCCTATGTGTCAGTCATGCTAATATTGCAACCCTTTGTGTCTTTCAGGAAGTGAGCGCTTTTGGTGAGGAGGGTGAAGGCGATTATCTGGATGACTGGACAGTGCTCTGTAATGGGCCCTACTGGGTGAGGGATGGTGAGGTGCGGTTCAAGCATTCTTCCACTGAAGTTCTGCTGTCTGTCACCGGAGAACAATACGGTCGACCCATTAGTGGGCAAAAAGAGGTACATGGCATGGCCCAGCCTAGCCAGAACAACTACTGGAAAACCATGGAAGGCATCTTCATGAAGCCCACTGAGTTGTTAAAGACAGAAGCTCATCACGCAGAGCTATGAGTCTGGAAGCTGTGAGCCAGTGCCACCGCACAGGGTTCATGACATTTGCTGCTGCTGCTCCACCTTGGGATCCCTGCCACAGGTTCCCCGGGCAGTGGCCTTGTCACCACTGAGATGAAGATGCATGACAGAATACAGTGGCTGTGGCTGGAAGCTTCAGCCCTTCACACTTGAATTGGTTGTTCTCCCAGACTTTGGGTCAGTTCTTTTTGAGTACAGGACTTGCTGGTGAAGGAGCACATACTTTTTGTTCGTATTGATAAAACAGAAACTGAGGGACACACGTCTCTTAGTTGGGAACTTTTTACTCCTCAGAAGCTTGGCATCATGCATTATTGATGTGTGACTTTTCTCCTACTTTCTCCAGAATGATAAAGAATTTCATTATTAGTCATCATGTTGTCATTTATTAGGTGTGCTATTTCATAATCTGATTGATCCTTGAGTCTTACGAGAGTCACCGCTACTACTCTTGAGATGCCAGAAACCTTTGGTGTGGGCCCTTTTAAGAGCCTTATTTGCATCCAAACTTTTTCTCTGTTTCCACTTTCCGAGCACCTCAGTTTTACTAGATTTTTGACTAATTATGGCTAAAGACCCTCAAGGAATACAGCTTAATAAATAGCCAATAAAATGTTTTACTCTGAATTTGTTACTGCAGTTGAGAGAAAGGGTTAAGGGTAGTAAGAAGGAACCAATATTTATTCACTGCTAAAACTAGATACCGTACTGTAGTTCTTACCTCATTTAATTTTCACAGAGGTATTGTAGGGTAGATCTTAACAGTTTTACCAATGCAGAACATAAAGGTTTAGTAACTGTGTGAATTTTTTTTTTTTTTTAAGTTTATTTATTTTGAGAGAGAGAGAGAGTGCAAGCAGGGTAGGGGCAGAGAGCGGGGGCTGGGCGGGGGGAATAACAAGCAGCTCTGTGCTGTCAGCGCAGAGCCTGATGCAGGGCTTGAACTCAGGAACCGTGAGATCATGACCTGAGCCGAAATCAAGAGTTGGACCCTTAACCGACTGAGCCACCCAGGCGCCCCAACTGTGTGAATTCTTAAAGCTAATAATTTAAGGATAGGAATCCAGCTGTGTCTCTTTTTTTTTTTTTTAACTGCATTACACTTGTGTTTCGCTCTTGGATGATAACTGCTTCGTTTTGGACAAATGTAGGGATATCTTTCTCTGAACGGGGGGGTAGAAAACTTTCGTTCTCTGTTTACCTCATTTCTTCCTTTTTGTTTCTGGGTCAATTCTAGAAAGTTTGCTCCTAGGTCTTTCAAGCATGGTTGTGGTGAACAGAAATGTCTGCCATCTGCTGGAATTTCAGTGACTAGCAGGTCTTTTTATTTTTAGAAACATTTTTTGGGGGGTACCTGGCTGGCTCAGTCCATGGAGGGAGGGTGTGACTTGATCTCGTGGTGGTGAGTTTGAGTCCCGTGTTTTTTTTTTTTTTAACGTTTATTTATTTTTGAGACAGAGCGTGAACGGGGGAGGGTCAGAGAGAGGGAGACACAGAATCTGAAACAGGCTCCAGGCTCTGAGCTGTCAGCACAGAGCCCGACGCGGGGCTCGAACTCACGGACCATGAGATCATGACCTGAGCCGAAGTCGGCCGCTTAACCGACTGAGCCACCCAGGCGCCCCTTGAGTCCCATGTTTTAAAAAGAAAGAAACATGGATTTTTTTTTTTCCTCCTTTGCTTTGGGGACTCAACATTAAACATTTGGGGATACCTGGTATGTGCCCATGACATTAAAAGGCTTGGTGTTTTTTACAAGGACTTATTTCAGTAAGTTGAGACCATGAACTAGTTGGGCTCTATCTCCATCTTCTCCCCCATTTTCCCGCTTCAGTTGCATTGATCATTTGAGATCTCTCCATGGTGACAGTCTGGGAAGAAAAAAAGAAAGGAAATGCTAGGAATCAGCTGAATAAAGGGAACAGATTGGACAAGATGAATGAGAGTAGGGAGGTTTGTTGCAAGGTACCCCTACATGGCTTGAACAGTGTTTTCACTGAGTCATTGGGCCTTCCCTTAGGGTTAACAGAATCTACCCTGCTGGGAAGCAGATTACAAGGAAGATGGCGGAGCGGTAGAGCTTGAGAGAAGTATGGATTTGAAACAAATGGTGGAGTCTTTGCAGAGATGTGACAGGCAAGAGGACTAAGAAACCAGTTGGAGGGGTAAAAACTATGGGCGATTCTATGTGAAAGTTGGAAATGGTGCTTTATCTGAAGTAGTGGAAAAGTGTCCAAGTAAAATCTTGAAGGGTATTTATGGAGATTAGGATGAGAGAGCAAAGGGATATGAAGTACTTATTTTGAAGTCCTCAGAATTTCTTTAGTTTGTATTTATTGTATTAGCATCACTGTATTAGAGTTGGAAGGGAATGTTGTCCAATTTCCTCATTTCACAGAGAAGGAAACAGGCAAAATAAAGTTGGTCCTGAATTATTTCTTGCAATTATGTTTGCTTCCCAGATAAAGTATTTGTTCCTCAGGGGCAAGAACAATATTCTCTATTTCTGTCATATTCCCCCAGCCCAGTGCCCAGATCGTGCTGTACAGAGAAGACACCGAAAACTTGTCCAATGAAGCTCACACAGGTCAATATGTAGTAAGTGACTAGAACAGTATTCAAATAATAAAATGAATGAAAAACTCATTCCTTTTTGGATAGAATGAGGTGGGAATTTTAACTGATGTCTTTTATTTAAAAAAAATTTTTTTTAATATTCACTTTTGAGAGACAGAGTGTGAGTGGGGGAGGGGCAGAGAGAGAGGGAGACACAGAATAGGAAGCAGGCTCCAGGCTCCCAGCTGTCATCACAGATCCCAGCGTAGGGCTCGAACCCATCGAGGGTGAGATCATGACCTGAGCTGAAGCTGGATGCTTAACCAACTGAACCACCCAGGCACCCCATAACTGATGTCTTTTAGTTCTTGGTTTCCTCCTTAAGGATTTTAAGATAAGGTTCTTGAGTAAAATATGACAGCTACTTCGTAGGACCCAGGGGTATAACTTACGCAGCGCCCTCAGCCCGGGCCTTCAGTGGCCAAGCCGACTCTATGCCTCCGGAAAGTGCTTTGAAAGTGGAACTCCCGGGCCGAAATGAGACAGCGAAGTCTGTTGCCAGCCAGGGTACGGGGCTCAGACTCCGGTCTCCTGCAAGCCCGCATTTCCGGGCGCGGAAGGGTGGGTCCACGGGCGGGGCCTCTGTGTCAGTCGGCGCGAGGTCCGCCCTCCCTCCTCCGGAGCCACGCCCGTACTTCGCGCAGGCAGCCGGTCGGCCCTGCCGGATCGCTGTCGCGGGGAGAAGTGGGGCAGGGAGACAGCGGGCTGGCTGGCGGGCTGTGGGGGGCGGGGTGCACGCGCTCCAACGCTTCCTTGTCCAGTGTTGTTCCTGCGCGTGCGGCTGGTCGGCCCGCGGCGGCGCAGAGCGGAGCCGGCGTGGGGAGGGGGGGCCCGGCAGGGCGGGGGCCAGAGCCAGGCCGGGCCGGGGCCGGAATGCCCCTGTTCTCCGCGCTGTTGGCCTTGCTGTTGGTTGCGCTCTGCGCCCTCTTCTTAGGCCGGTGAGGGGATCCCGGCTATAGCGGGCGGGGGCTGGGGAAGGAAAAGAGACTGAGGAGGGGGGGCGCGCTAGAAGGGCGCGCGGGAGGGGAAGGGGGCTGGGGGGGACGGTGTGCAGGCGGCGGAGGGGGAGGGCCCGAGGAGGGCCGCGGAGGGGTCGCGCGGCGAGGGGAGGGCTTGAGCGGGGGCGTAAGACCCGAGCTGGCGCCCAGGACCTGGGAGTAGGGGAGACTGAGGGAACAGGCGAGGCCTGAGGAGATGCTGAGGCTCGAAGCTGAATAGGTTGTGTGTGTGTGTGTGTGTGTGTGTGTGTGTGTGTGTGTAGAGGGGCCCCGGCTTGGTGGTCTCTCTTTCTCCCTCCACACACCCCTGAGTGTACCCTTCACCGAGTGCAGAGGGCACCTGCAGCCTCGCCCTAGGAGCCGGAACAGGTCTGGCTGCCCAGGAGAGAACGGCATTTGAGCCGGCCGGGTGTGACCCCACCGCCTTCTCTCTGACACCTGTCTAGAGGGCGGAGACATGGACTGTGTGGGGGAGTATTTGATGGCACATCTGACACAGCTGCCTGTACTTCGAGTCCTATTGGGGCCTCTTCTTTCTTCATCTGGGGTTCCTAAGGGTTGGAAGGATTGCTTTCTTTGTCCCCAACTTAGGAGGTGGACTGTAGTTTGTCTGATTTCATCTGGGTGAAGGGGACACTACAGAATTAGGGTCTTGATCTTTGTGGCTGAGTGTAAGTGACAGAATGCTGTTTTCGGAGACTGGAGAGTTGCCCAGAAGATCCAGCTTTAGGACATGACCTTTTTGCAAGGCCTTCTAGGACCAGCAAAGAATGAGGAAAGCCCAAATTGGGAGAGGGTCCTGTGAACTCACAAGGATTTTTCTGCAGGTGGTTTGTGGTCCGGTTGGCCACCAAGTGGTGTCAGCGGAAGCTGCAGGCGGAGCTAAAGATCGGCTCCTTTTTTTGGATCCAGAATGTCAGCCTTAAGTTTCAACAGCACCAGCAAACAGTGGTGAGTCTTGGGCAACTCCCTGGGTATGTGTGTGGGTGGACCCAGCTGAATTTCAACTTTTTATTACTTTTTAAAAAAATTCTGGGTGACTTTCCTGGTTAGCCCAGCCTTGGCACCCCTTTGCCAAGATGATCTTAAGAGTTAGTTTGGAAACGCTGGGATCAATGCAAGTTGTTGAGTTAAAAATCCTTATAAGGCACAGAGTGTGCAGGGTACAATAAGAAAGATACAGAAGTAAGGACAGAACAAAGATAACAGGAAATAGAAGAGCTTACTGTTCTAATTTAAGAGGGGAAACAGCAACATATCCATGAAAGAGAAATACTAACCCAAGTTGAGCCAATGTCATTGTGAGGAGCAGGATATAGTGCTCAGGAGAGAAGTTGGTGGAAATGGAGTGGAAAATATTTAGTGGAAGGGCTTCCTCCTCGTAGAACTTTTCCTGTCTGTCAAGCTGCTAATGGTTTACCTGGCAGCTAATGTACAAAGCTTTCTCCCACACTGTTTTAGGAAATTGATAGCCTGTGGATTTCCAGCAAACTCCTTAGCCATGATCTGCCGTGAGTACTCGACATCCTTACTCTTCCCTTGGGGAATCTTTTGGAATTGGAGTTTGCAGAATGACATTCTACAGAGGCCTCACAACCCAAGGAGGGGTTTTGCTGATGTCTCCCTCTCCCCCTCCCCTTTAGCCTGCAAGCTGTTATTTCGTGAGACAGATACTGATACCTACTATGAGACTGTTATCCATGATTTGAGCTGTATTTCTAGGGAGGTTGAGAGAGTGAAGGTGAGGTGGGGAGGAGACTGCTAGGGAAGGGTGGACCTGATGATAGTGAGGTTTCTCTTCTGAACAGACGTTATGTGGCATTGTGCTTTGGAGAAGTGCGTATCAGAACGGATCTACAGAAGGTTTCTGGCCTGTTTGCCCCATTTTCTCGGGGAACTGGGGTGCATCAAAAGGAACTGTCCTTTAGTCCATCCTTACTGAAGATCTTCTGTCAGGTGAGATACTTCTCCCAGTTTCCTGGACTGTAGTAGGGATGGCTGGCTTTGTAGTCATGGGTGGATTTTTCCACTCTTTTGGGAACATCATATCAAGAGCTACCTCTTATTCTTTCTCTGTTAGGAGGGAAAGGTAGTGCCTTGATATTAATCATTATTCTTCTTTGCTTCTTCTAGCTGTTCTCCATTCATGTAGATTCTATAAACATCATGGTTCTCAAGGTGGCTACTTCTGAGTCCTTGTGGCACATTCAGATCAGAGAAAGCAGCTTTCTTTTGGACAGTGATGGGAAAAGGTAACCATTGGGTAGAAGAGGGTCAGGTAGTTCCATTCTTGTCTTAAAATTGTTTTAGCGTGGGTGAATTTTCTTATTAAGGTGTCAGATTTTCATCCTGTAGCATTTGAGGAGAGGTTGAGATTAGGCACTTCTCCCTGCCTTGTTCCTTTCAGCCAGCAAAGCTTGACTGAACTTAAATGGTGAGGAAAGGGGCCAAGTACTCTAATTTTTTTTTTTTTTCCTTTCCCAGGCTGAAATGTGAGGTGAGCCTAAATCAGATCAACAGCAAAGTTCTAAAGAGTGGCCAGTTGGTGAGTATGTCATGGTCATTCAGATGCCTTGTTTCCTTCTGGGTGCAAGATACGAAGGAGCTTCTGTGTTCTTATGTGGATTCTCTCAAGGTGGTGTTCCAGACCATTGCATTTTGACCCCAAACTGCCTACTTCTTAACACCTCAGAGGCTTATCCTCCCTGTAGGAGGACACCTGCCTAGCGGAGCTCTCACTGGCCCTAAAGTTGTGTCTAGAGGTGGGCATCAGCAGTCGGCAACTGAAGGTGATCGCTGTGGATATGTGGACACTCCATGCTGAACTGCATGAGGGCCTTTTCCATAGTCAGCTGCTGCGCCAGAGCCCAAGCCTAGCACCCAAACCTGTTCCTTGTTCAGGTAAAGCCCCGGCCTAATATTGGGCATTGGGTTACCCTATTTTATGTGGAAGACGTGGCCAAAGAGGACAGGGCATTTTGGGAGACCTGAGTGTGTTCAGGATTCATTGCTCCTGTGTTATTCATTTATGTTTTCAGAGGTGACAGAGAACTTAGCTGAGCCAGCTCTGCCTGGCCTGTACCTCCTTCAGCAGCTGCCAGACCAGGTCAAAGTGAAGATGGAGATCACAAGTGTGGTGCTGTCCATGAACAGTCAAAAGAGGTGAGATCTCTCCTGGCACAGAAGTACAGAGAATGATAACTGGAGCTATATGCTGGGGTCTCTGTAACCAGCCTAGTAGCTGCACTGAGTTTGTCTGTGGGGAGAAAGGGAGTAAGAATGGCGTGTATTTCTTTTTTTTTTTTTTTTCTTTCTTTTTTTAATTTATTTTTTAATGTTTATTTTTGGGAGGGAGAGAGAGACAGAGTGTGAATGGGGGAGGAGCAGAGAGAGAGACCCAGAATCTGAAGCAGGCTCCAGGCTTCAAGCTGCCAGCACAGAGCCTGATGTGGGGCTCAAACTCACGGACTGCGAGCTCATGACCTGAGCCAAAGTCAGACGCTTGCTTAACCAACGGAGCCACCCAGTCACCCCAGAATGGCACGTATTTCTGAGCCAGAGTCTGTCTCTCATCCAGGCACCTGAATTGGACACTGAAGCTGCTGCAGTTCCTGTACCACCGTGATGAGGATCAGCTGCCTCTTCGAAGCTTCACAGCAAACTCTGATATGGCACAGATGAACACTGAACTCGTACTGAAAGGTTCACGGGTGGGGATGTCGGTACTGAGAGTACCAGACACTCTTTCCCCTGTGCCCCATTTGGTCTTTTTAGTTTAATATCAGTGTAACTGGAGATGGAGAGGAGAGAACATACTGAGAGAAAATAGCCCCAATTCATGAGTTTGGGTGATAATCTGTTCATCTGCTTGCCTGCCTCTGACCCTCTCCTAGTTTTATGTTTTGTTTCCCCAGTGTTCTCCTCTGATCTGCTCTTTACCCTTACAGATGGGTTGTTGCTGTCCCAGAGCCGCCAGCGCATTGTCTGTCTCAACTCCCTCAAGGCCAGTGTGCAGGTGTGATGACTGTGATACGAAGAATCGTTCCTTTCTCTACTCTCTCCCTGTATCGTTGCATTGTGAGCTAATGAGATAAAACCCAAGCCCACAGTTCTGGTATTTATTTTCAGGTGACCACCATCGACCTCCTAGCCTCCCTGGTTTTGAATACTTGCATTATTCATTACCGGCACCAGGAATTCTCTCACTGGCTGCACATGCTAGCACTGGAGACCCAAGGGTCTAGTTCATCTGTTCTTACGCAAAGAAAAAAAAGGTCAGTGTAATCTTTTTCAGCCACCATCTTACCAGGTGGATTCTCAGATTCTTTTGGTCTAAAGTGGCATATTGTGTTAAACGTGTATTTGATTACTTCAGTAGCAATTCTGTTTTATAGATCTTCCCCATTATACTAGGTTCTTTGACGGTAGGATGAGGTCCTTTTTGTTTCTATGTCCTTATTGCTCAGCATAGTGCCTTATTATACAAAATAAACAATTGTTGAACTGAACTTAAATGATCCACAGTGTCTTGTCTGTCTTAGATTTTAAGGTGGTCGGTCATGTCACCTTCCATGGCTTGGAAGAAATGCCCCTTGGTTGTATTAGGTTGAATCATACGATATGCTGATGTCTATATTTGACATTCATATCTGACCTATGAAATGGCAGTCTCATGTGGTTCAACCTAGTAACTGTGGCATTCCTGCAGATTACTGTTGGGAGTAGCAGTAAACAGCAAACTGACAATTTCAGTCTTTTAATTTTCTGGTTGTTTTCCATTCCAAGAATCACAACCAAACTCACCCTGACTTTGGAGAGCTTCAGGTGTCTCCTCCATAATAGGAGGCTGGAATTCTTTCCTTACCAAACAGTGATGTCTGTCCCTTTGCAGAACCTTCCCCCAGATCCTGGCTCCCATTATCTTTAGCACTTCCATCTCCAATGTCAACGTTTCCATTCAGCTTGGTGATACACCACCCTTTGCCTTGGGATTCAATTCCATCTCTCTAGGTAAGGCTCTGGTATGGAAAAGGAGTAAGAATCTGTCCATTAGTGAAGCTGGGCCCACTTGATGGCCACAGTGGTTCCACAGAACTCCTGTCTCCCACCTTCTTTGTTCAGATTACCAGCACCTGAGGCCACAGAGTATCCATCAGCGCGGCGTCCTAACTGTGGACCACCTCTGCTGGCGGGTGGGCAGTGACTCTCACATTCAGCGGGCACCCCACCCACCCAATATGCATGTTTGGGGTGAGGCACTTGTCCTGGACTCCTTCACACTACAGGTAGGTGGGGACTTTGGTGAACAGGAGCCCCGTATAGTTTCCTTGTCCTGCCCTGCTTTAGAGCGTGGAGCCCCTTTTTGCCAGAATATGATGCATCAGGGTATTATAGAACTGTGTGTCTGCATGCTCATAATGGGGCTCCCTCTGCTTCTTTTCTAGGGCAGCTATAACCAGCCTTTGGGCCTGTCTAGCACCCAGTCAGATACCCTGTTTCTTGATTGTACCATTCGAGGACTGCAGGTAGAAGCATCAGATACCTGTGCCCAGTGTCTCTCTCGCATTTTATCCTTGATGGACATACAGTCTGGGAAGTCCGCTGTCTCTAGAGAGTCTTCATTTGGGGAATCTGTGTCACTACTGTGGAAGGTGGACTTGAAGGTGGAGGACATGAACTTGTTCACCCTTTCTGCCCTGGTTGGTAAGTGGGACAGGAAGTCTTTACCGAAGTGGGTAGTTTCTAACCTAAGCAGATTATGCTGGTTCAGTCTGTGCCTTTTCATTTAATGAAGCTGACTATGTGAATTTTTCTATTCTATTTATTTATTTAATTTTATTTTTTTAATGTTTATTTTTGGGAGAGAGAGCAAGTGCATGTGCATGTATGAGCGGGGGAGGGGCAGAGAGAGAGGGAGGCACAGAATCTGAAGCAGGCTCTAGGCTCTGAACTGTCAGCACAGAACCCGACGTGGGGCTGGAGCTCACCAACTGCGAGATGGTGGCCTGAGCCGAAGTTGGAAGCCACCCAGGTACCCCATGATTATGTGAAAATTTTCTAAATTAAAGGCATGAGATACTGGAAGGTCTTACACAACTATTGGGTTTCTTGATGTTTCTTAAAGGTCTATAGGAGATATTAAATATTAAGCAAGATTTATTTAAGAAAGGGGGTGGGGGAGAGGGAAAAATGGGTGATGGGCATTGAGGAGGGCACTTGTTGGGATGAGCACTGGGTGCTGTATGTAAGCCAATTTGACAATAAATTGTATTAAAAAAATAAAAAGTCAAATCATTATTAAAAAAAAAAAGCCTTGAGGCACCTGGGTGGCTCAGTTGGTTAAGTGTCCAACTTAGGCTCAGGCCATGATCTCACAATATGTGAGTTCAAGCCCTGCTTCGGGCTGTCTGCTGTCAGCACAGAGCCCTCTTCTGATCCTCTGTTCCACTCTCTCTCTCCCTCTCCCTCCCCTGCTCAAAAAGAAAATAAACATTTAAAAAAAAAGCCTTGATAGTTGATCAAGAAATTGATTTTTTTTATTTCCGTGTGTGTTTAGTTCTAAAAAGTAACTGGTACGTCTCCGGGCACTTTGTAGCAGTTAGGGAGCTTCTTTGGGTCTGCCAGATTTAGGTAGGTTAATTTAGGAGAGGAAAAGTTTCCCTGAAATATGAGGAATGATCTTAGGGAGGTATGGGTAACACAGAAAGCTAGAGTGGAGGGAATAAATAAGAAAGGAGAGTGAAGGCTGCGGTTGCCATTTGAGAGCTGCGAACCGATGCTGACATGGTTTCTGGATGTTAGGTGCTTCCGAGGTCCGACTGGACACACTGACTATCCTGGGAAGTGCTGAAACCTCCACTGTGGGTGTCCAGGGACTTGTGCTTGCGCTGGTGAAGTCCGTCACAGAGAAGATGCAGCCGTGCTGCAAGGCTCCTGACATCCCCACTCCCGTGCTCAGCCTCTCCATGCTGTCCATCACCTACCACAGCAGCATCCGCTCCCTGGAGGTAATGCTTCTTTGGGGAGGTGGAGTCAGGTTGGCTTCTCCCTAGGCTTAGAGCATTTCCCAGTCTTTTGAGTCTGGTGTGAAACTCAAACTGTGAGAAATAGGACACTTTGTGTTATTCTTTTTGTCCTTGCTTGTTCTGTACATTTTTAACTCTTTATTGTGGGATGTAAAATATACACACAATTAGAACATATGAACTTGTACGTATCCATACCCAGCTTCAGTAATTGCCAGCTTAGGACCAATGTGTTTTAGCTACATTCTGCCATCCACCTCCCGCTCTGGGATTATTTTGAAGCAGACCTATACCAGACGTATAATTTCAACCGTAAACATTTCAGTGCATATCTCTGAAAAATAAGGAGCTTTTTTTTTAAAGATCATGATCTGGTGTTACTTTCCTGAAGCACCCAGCTCATTAAAAGGCTGGAAGGGAGGGGTGCCTTGCTGACTCACTTGCTGGAGCATACATCTCTTGATCTTGAGGTTTTAAGTTCGAGCCCCACGTTGGGTGTAGAGATTACTTAAAAATAAAATCTTTAAATATAAGTAAATAAAAATAAAAGGCTGGAATGGCTCTAAAGATGGAGGCACTGGCAAGTTTTAAGAGGCTTTCCAAGATTTTTCTCCTCAGACTATCGGGTGGACATGGAATGCTCTTAGGAGAGGTGTGGGATATCTTCCTAATTGTCAGGCTTCAGCTTCCCTTGGAAACTGAAGAGTTGCCTTTTTAGAGGCTGGAACTCAAAGGAATTTTTCTGTTCTGGAATTTAAATTTTCTCTGCTTCACTATTCAGAATTGATTTTGTTTTCCAAGCTGACAAGGACTCCCTTCTTTGAGGCATACTTTTGTGTAAATCAATCGCTGTATTGATTTGTGTGGTCAGTCTTTTTTATATTTAAGAATTAAGATGCAATCAATGCATAAAACATTTTCAAATTGATTGTTGCAGTGGTTATTATGCAGAGTGAGCCTGTTATAGAAAAATAACTCATAGACAGAAATATAAAGCCAAATGATTAACTGTCTGCTGTACATAGCTGATATCCTATGGTAGATATTAAAGAATCAACACACATGATCTCTACTCTTGGACAATTTAGAATCCAGTTGAGAATTCAAAAGTGTGAGTGCTCTTACACATGAACAAGAACCGTTAGCTTAGCACATTCGTGCTAAGGGGAACAAGGCAAGGGAGTAACTAATGAGGCTACTCAGGAAATACTTCCTAGTGGAGATGGTTCTTGACCCAGGTGTGCTTGTATAATATTCCCGGTCAGCTCTCCTATTTGGGGATATTGTAACTGACAGATTCTTTTCTCTTGTTCCCTGAAGGTTCAGTGTGGTGCAGGGCTGACCTTACTTTGGAGCCCCCCAGATCACATGTACCTGTACCAGCACGTCCTGGCTACCCTGCATTGCCGAGACCTACTAAGAGCCACTCTGTTTCCCGAGACTGTTCCACTCCTTGCACTAGAGACTCCAGAGGCTGCGTCTGAGCCAGAAGGTCATCTCCCTGAGCCATGTCCTCCAAAGCGGCTCCTAAACCTCACACTAGAGGTGAGCACAGCTAAGCTGACAGCTTTTGTAGCTGAGGACAAATTCATTACCCTGGCTGCAGAGAGTGTGTCGCTGAGCAGGCATGGGGGTTCACTGCAGGCTTACTGCCCAGAGCTGGCTGCCGGCTTTGATGGCAATAACATCTTCAACTTCAAGGAGGTGGAAGTACAGCTGCTACCTGAACTGGAGGAGATGATCCTCCACCGGAACCCCTTCCCTGTGCTGCAGACCCTCCGGAACCGTGTTTGGCTCCTGTCCTTGGGATCAGTCTCAGTGGAGTTTCCTTATCAGTACGATTTCTCTCGAACTCTGGATGAGGCTGTGGGAGTTCAGAAATGGCTGAAGGGGCTGCATCGAGGAACTCATGCTCAGGCTTCTCCAAGCCCTGCCCCACTCCCACCGGATCTACTCTTGAAGGTTCAGCACTTCTCATGGGTTTTCCTGGATGACATTTTTGAGGTGAAACTTCGTGATAACTATGAACTGATGAAGGATGAAAGTAAGGAGAGTGCCAAAAGGCTGCAGTTGCTGGATGCCAAGGTGGCTGCCCTTCGGAAGCAACATGGGGAGTTACTGCCAGCCCGCAAAATTGAGGAGCTCTATGCCTCTTTGGAACATAAAAACATCGAAATCTACATTCAGCGTTCCCGTCGTCTCTATGGCAACACACCTATGCGCCGGGCCCTGCTCACTTGGAGCCTGGCGGGGCTAGAGCTGGTAGCTCTGGCAGATGTCTCCTTCCATGGCCCTGAGCGTGTGGTAGAGCAAGTTCAAGAGCTTGATCCAGGCAGCCCTTTCCCTGCTGAGGGAGTAGATCTTGTCATTCAGTGGTGTCGTATGCTCAAGTGCAGTGTTAAGACATTTTTGGGTAAGTAGTACTTCCTTATTTGCAGAGTCTGGTGTTTGCCCTCCCAGCTCCAGGAAGCTCTTTGAGTGGATGCAGAGGAGCTCAGTTATATTGGGAACTCTGGTGGTTGTGGGATGGGTGGAGTGGGATGGGTGGGCTCCTCTTCCCTTTCTTTGTTCCTGAATTTCACCCTGAAACTGCTTGGCTAACATAAAGGGACAGCTAACACAGTCGTCTTCAGGGTTGGTGTACCCCTTGGATCTCAGTGGTATTCCCCTCACCATCTGCTTGGTGTCTCCATGCCCTTTTTCAGCTTTTCTGTCAATTGCCAGCTCTTGTTCTCTCAGTTGACTTTGTTAAATAGCTGGGTAAAAGTAGTGGTGGGGGAGAAAAATGTTTGAGAATATTGAGACAGTCCTCTGAATAGCCATTGTATATCCTCCCTGTAATAACAGTTCGGATAAGAGATTATCCCCGATACCTGTTTGAGATCCGTGACTGGAGGCTGATGGGTCGACTTGTGGGCACCGAGCAGAGTGGTCAGCCTTGCTCCCGGCGGCGTCAGATTTTGCACTTGGGGCTTCCATGGGGTAATGTGGCAGTAGAGAGGAACATGCCCCCACTCAAGTTCTACCACGACTTCCGCTGTGAGTAGAGGAAGGCAGTTGGTTTGGCTGAGGGATGTTGTGGTGGCTAGGATGGGAGATGAGCTGAGGCCCTTCTGGAGTGAAGAAAGAAGTTGTGTAACAACCTGTACCCTTTGCCCCTCTGTCCCAGCGGAAATCTTCCAGTACACAGTGGTATGGGGCCCGTGCTGGGATCCAGCCTGGACCCTGATTAGCCAATCTGTGGACCTCTTGACCAAGCCTTCAGCTGACCCCAGCCCACCCTTGCCCTGGTGGGACAAGAGCCGTCTACTGTTTCATGGGGACTGGCACATGGACATAGAACAGGCAAATCTGCACCAACTGGCTACTGAGGTGAGGGGTTCCAGAGGAGTTACTAGGATGGTATGGTTGGGGCCTGTGTAGCACATGGTAGGGAGAGAAAAAGGTACTGATTTGGGAGATTTGGAGGATACTTGTATCCAGATCTCACCAAGTTGTTGGGGATGGTTATAGGACCCGTACAACACAACTGAAAATATGCACTGGGAGTGGAGCCACCTGTCTTTTCATTGGAAACCTGGTCAGTTTGTGTTCAAGGGTGACTTGGATGTCAACGTGAGAACAGCTTCTAAGTGAGTGGAGTAATGCCTCAACGGGGTGAGGGACTCAGGTTGGGGGGAGTGGGGAAGGGCCAGGGGGTTGCAAGTGACCAGGGCACTGAGGGCTGGGACTCTGTTGTGAGACAGGTATGATGACTGCTGCTTCCTTCACCTGCCTGACCTCTGCATGACACTGGACCTGCAGTGGCTGTGCCATGGGAACCCCCATGATCACCATGGTGTCACTCTGCGGGCTCCAGAGTTCCTGCCTGAGGTGCCCTTGGGCCAGCTCCATGACTCCTACCGGGCATTCCGCTCTGAGAACCTCAATCTCTCCATCAAGATGGATCTGACCCGGCACAGTGGGAGTGAGGCTTGGGTCTGGGGCAGTGGGAGGAAGGGTTGGGAGGATGGGCTTAAACACCGAGGACTTCAACTTGACCCTTGGGGGAGGGGATAAGGAAAGCAAGGGAGGATTTGGATTAGGACCTTTTCTGAGAGAGAGTTGGTGAAAACAAAGCTTAGATCTTTAAAAGGAATAGGTGTTGGGGATAGTGTGAGGTTGAATGCTGTTTGGATTTTTAAACCTCTAAAAGCTGAAGCTAGCTTTATCTCTGTGTTTTAACCACAGGTAGGAAATGTCTATCCTTTCTTTTGCAGCGATATCCCAGCCCCGGATTCTGCTATATAGTAGTACCCTGCGCTGGATGCAAAACTTCTGGGCAACTTGGACTAGTGTCACAAGGCCTATCTGTAGGGGAAAGCTCTTTAATAACCTGAAACCTAGCAAAAAGAAACTCGGCCAGCACTACAAGCAGCTTTCCTATACTGCACTCTTTCCCCAGCTACAGGTCAGGCTCTGACAGCCCTGGTGACATCTTCAGTTCTTTCCCCTTCCCTCGTTTTCGTGTTTTTTCTCATCTTAATCATCTGATGCTATTCTTTGTTCAGTGTTATGCTCTCTTGTTGCCAGGTGCATTATTGGGCCTCATTTGCCCAGCAACGGGGCATCCAGATTGAGTGCAGTCAGGGCCATGTCTTCACTAGGGGAACTCAGCGGCTTATACCTCAAGGTAAGGTCAAAGACTGCCTTCATTTTTCCTACCCTCTTTGCCCTTCACATTGCTCTTCCCTCTATGTGTCCCACACTGTTCTTCTGTACTGGTCTGCATGGGCTCTGTATGCCTCCTTTTCTCAGCGGGCACAGTGATGCGGCGTCTCATCTCTGACTGGAGTGTGACCCAGATGGTTAGTGACCTAAGTCAGGTGACTGTTCACCTGATGGCTTCACCCACTGAAGAAAATGCTGATCACTGCCTTGATCCCTTGGTAACAAAGACCCACCTACTGAGCCTGTCCTCTCTCACCTACCAACGGCACAGCAATCGCACGGCTGAGGAGGTACCGCCTGACACAGTCTCTTTGCTACCTTATTTTTATCAGTAGGTGTTTTAGTCTGCTGTTACAGGGCTGCTATAACAAAACACCAAAGAATGTGTGGCTTGAACAACAGAAATTTATTCCTGACAGTTCTAGAGGCTGGAAAGTCTAAGATCAGGGGCCAACATAGTCAGATTCTGGTGAGGGCTCTCCTCCTGGCTTGTAGACAGTTGCCTTCGCTGGGTCCTCACATGGCAGGAAAAGAGAGGGAGAGAACACACTCTCTGGTGTCTCTTATAAGGGCACTAATCCCATCACAAGGGCCTCACTCTTGTGACTTCATGGAAAC
The DNA here is from genome assembly GCF_007474595.2 of Lynx canadensis. Classification (NCBI taxonomy): domain Eukaryota; kingdom Metazoa; phylum Chordata; class Mammalia; order Carnivora; family Felidae; genus Lynx; species Lynx canadensis. The sequence goes on from NC_044316.2 coordinate 17,659,783, forward strand.
TTAATTACCTCCTAAAAGTCACATCTCCAAATATTATCACATTGGGGATTATGGTCTCAACATATGAATTATGGAGAGGGACACAATTCAGTCCATAGCAGTAGGTTTTAAGCAAAGTCCCGGGTAACGTTTCTAACTGTATTCCAAGTATATATATCATTACTGTCTGATGAACTCACTGTTATCATTTGTATCAGCGTACCTCTTTTTGAATATTCCTTCTCTCCCTCTCCTAAAGATAGTCTCTTGCCTTTCAAGAAACAGTAAAACTTTTTTCCTAGCACCTTCTTTGGTATTTTTTGTTGTTGTTTTTTCCTAATTAAGGAAAGATTTTTTATGTTGAAATTTTCTTTTCTTTTTTTTTTTTTTAAATTTTTTTTTCAACGTTTTTTATTTATTTTTGGGACAGAGAGAGACAGAGCATGAACAGGGGAGGGGCAGAGAGAGAGGGAGACACAGAATCGGAAACAGGCTCCAGGCTCTGAGCCATCAGCCCAGAGCCCGACGCGGGGCTCGAACCCACGGACCGCGAGATCGTGACCTGGCTGAAGTCGGACACTTAACCGACTGCGCCACCCAGGCGCCCCTGTTTTTTTTTTTTAAAGTAGGCTTCACACCCAAGGTGGGGCTTGAACTCATGACCCGGAGATCAAGAGTCGTATACACTACCGAGTGAGCCAGCCAGGCACGCCCCATGTGTTGAAATTTTCTAAATCATTGAAATACAGCGGATGTAGTCAGAATGCAATCTAATGCACAAACTAAGACCACTTAGTTTTTCTTTCTCCAGGGTCTTCTTTTCTCCCCCAGAACAGATTTCTTGTTCAACAAGCTTGTTTTCTTGCCTCTGCTTTTGTGGTCCAGGAGAAATAGTGGGAATTTCCATGCTACCTTGTGGTTCTTTTCCTGTTTCTTAGGAGCTCTCTACTCGAGTTGGGGATCCTGCCTTTCATACACACCAGCTGCACTTGGTAGATTTACGGGCTTCCTGGACAACCACCAATCGGGACATTGCCTTTGGTTTATATGATGGCTATAAAAAGGCAGCTGTACTCAAACGTAATCTCTCTACGGAGGCCCTGAAGGGGTTAAAGATTGATCCCCAGATGCCAGCTAAAAAGCCAAAGCAGAGTGTTCTGACCAGTGCCCCAGCCCCACCTCCTGTCAGCACTCCCAGCTTTAGTGGACAGCCTGATAAGGGGTCCTCAGGAGGTAAGCTGGGGGAAATAAGACTTCATAGAGTTAGATGTAGGATATGTGCATAGGATTGAACAAGAACTGGGAGGACTAAATCATGGCTGGTTCCATCTAGATGTAGAGATGAAAACTATTCTTTTTCCATAGTAGGTCACCTCTGACTTACATAGCCGTGATATAGGGGCATTTAAAGGGTGTCATCCTGTGGGAAGGAGGAGAGGATCATGAAGGAGTGATGGGGCCAGAATGGGATGAGTAAGGGAGAAAAATGATTAAAGAATTGTTATGTGGTTTGATGAATTAATTTGTTCAGTTAACAAATATTGAGTACTTAACAGGCGTAAAGCACTGTGCTGGGTTCAGTGAGAAATGTAAAATGAATGACATTCTACTTGCCTCAACAAGTTTATCATCTCTGGATGAGCTTAGTTCATTCATTCACTCCCAATCACTCATTCATTCATAGATTCATTTTAGCTTATTGTGGGTTTATAATGTACCAGACATAACCCTAGACGTTAGGGATATAAAAATGAGGAGAAGCTCAGAAACTAATAGACATGTAAATTATTATTTCATTATGAAAATGCTTTTTAAGAATGTTTAAGAAGAAAGTATTTAAATCAGCATAGGGAAATCTAGAAAAGCTTCCCAGAAAAGATCATTGAGATGGGCCTTAAAAAATAAATAAGAGTTCGGCAGGCAAGAAAAGAGGAGAGGGCATTTTAAGGAGAGGGAATAAGTATAGAGGAATGCAAGTTCGTGGTAAATTTAAGAACAAGGTGGAAAGTGATATCAAAAGAAATCAAAAGAGAAAAAAGTATATGGGAGTTCTTGACTGGAATGAAGGAGGGAGTGCAATCAGGGAAAGGTTTATCGAGGAAAGTAGCATTTGAGCTGGACCTTGAAGGCTGAGTATGGTTTGAACCTGTGGAAATGGGGAGGAAAGGCATTCAAGGCATCCTGAATAGGAGTAGATTTGGTAAGGCTCCGTATGTTCAAAGGAGAGCGAACAATCTGTTTCAATTGGCATAGAGAGTAACTAAGGCGAGGAGCGAGGGAAGATCCTGGAAAGGAAAGCTGCACATAGACCATCACAGGTAGACCATCACAGGTCTTTTATACAAGGCTAAGGAGTTTTTGGTCCTTATTCAGTAGACAGTGGTGAACTACTGAAAGTTTTTGAATGGGGATGTGTCATCATGAGACTTTACTTTTAGGAAGATAAATCTAGCAGTGCTGTGGAGGAGGACTGGAGAGGAGAAACTGGAGGTGGAGACACAGATAAGGAAACTATTATGGTGTCCCAACAACATGTAATGAGGGCCTGAACTTGGTAGAGGCAGTGGGAATGGAGATGAGGGGATGGGTAGAAATGTTATTGTACTAAGAAATTTGACAACTGGTTGGAAGAAAGAGTTAAGATAGAAAGCAATAATGACTGAGGCTTTGAGCCTGGGACTAGCATGATGGTAACAGTAATATCAGAGATAGGAGAGCCAGAGGATACTAAATACTAAAGAAGTTCGGGGAGGAACAGGGTTGTTGAGTTCAGATTTGGACATGCTGAGTTTGTGGTGCAAGTAGTACATCTAGGTAATGTCTAACCAACAGCTGGAAATGAGGATCTAAAAGCTTAGTACTAGAGGTGAAGACTTTGAGAGTTTCAGCATAGAGCTAAAAGTTAATCCCAAGTAGATAATAATAGTTGCTTACTGTGTGGCAGGTACTCTGCAAAATACTTTTATATGTTATTGCATTAAATTCCCTCAACAACCTTATGAGATAGTTATTATTATTTTACAGACAAGGGGACTGAGACACAGGTTAAAGCAAGCTGCTGAAAGTCACAATCGAGTAACTGGCAGAGATAGGATCTTAAATACAGGCAGACAAGTCTGATTCTGGATGCTGCTAACCATAACACTCTGTTAGAAAAACTCATTAGAAGAAAGAGGAAGAGAAGGGAACCCGAGGAGGTACTTATTTCTAAGACATGGGAGAAGAGGATTTAGAGGCATAATCGTAGGAAGCAGTAGAGCTATGAGAACACAGTGGCACTAATGGCAAAGGAGTGGTTTCATATGGAAAGGAGTGGTCCACAAACAACATTTAAAATAATATAAAATGAAAAATATAAGGAACAAAATGAGAAGAAAGATCCTAGAGTAATCAGAGGTTGATATACCTAAGAGAAAAAAATGCTGCTATTATATAGCGCTCTTGGGAATCTGTTATTTTTGTTAAAATTGAGGAAATGAAATGACAACCCTTATTTTGCCCTCAGAGATCAAGGAGGGGAGTGGGTGGGCTGGAGTTGCAGGTTGGAGAGAGTATTTTCTAGAGAAATTGAAGGAAGATTGGTTTGGCCCTAGATGTATTGCCCATATTCCTTTGAGACTGTGACTTTCTTCCACTTCCTATTTCTCTGCCAGGTGCCTACATGTTGCAGAAGCTGATTGAAGAGACAGACAGGTTTGTAGTGTTCACAGAAGAGGAATCAGGTGTGAGTGATCAGCTGTGTGGCATCGCTGCCTGCCAGACGGATGATATATATAACCGAAACTGCCTTATTGAGCTGGTTAATTGCCAGGTAACTTCTCTTTACCAGAGCACCCCAGCATTGGGCTAGATCCTAATCATATGTGTTCACCTTCTCCCAGCGCCAAATAAGAATGGGCAGATAGAGCTCCAAACAATTATTCCTTCCACCAGGTATCCAGGATAATCCTTCCATTTCTAAAACCATAGTGTAAGCCAGAATTAGATCCAGCTGCATTCATTGATACAATCCTTTCACTGACCTTCTCATCTTCCCTGGTGGCCCTTGTGCTATGATTCTGCTCCTGTCTATGGCATAGATGGTTCTTCGTGGAGCGGAGACAGAAGGCTGTGTCATTGTGTCAGCTGCCAAAGCTCAGCTGCTGCAGTGCCAACACCATCCAGCCTGGTATGGTGACACATTGAAGCAAAAGACATCCTGGACTTGCCTACTGGATGGCATGCAGTACTTTGCCACCACTGAAAGCAGCCCCACTGAGCAGGATGGCCGACAGCTCTGGTTAGAGGTTAGTCAAATACAGGAATTGCAGGCAGTCTCTGATTTGTGGTCTGTGAGCACATAGTGCTTTTTTCTTTTTTTTTAATCTCTTGCTGTTCTTTTTTATTGTGAGGGAAATTCTTGTTTCCCAGCACTAGAATAAAATGGGTTGGAACTTTTTTACGTTTGAGAAGATTGCTGACCTCTGCTAATAAATCACACTAATCAGCAGGCAGCCAAGAGAACAGGCAGTAAGCCTGAGAACTTTAGATAAATTCTTTATCTGTCCTTTCTCTGATTTCTCTTAAGAAGATGTTTGATTAGTTTCAGCAAAGCAGTAAGGTTGAATACAAGGACTGCTTGTCTAGGACTCAGGTTATGTGAGTTCTAATGCCACCTTTGCTGTTATAGTAGCCATGAGCCTTTGGGCGAGTCACCTTTATTTACTTTGCTTAAGTCTATCTATTTATTTTGAGAGAGAGAGGAGAGTAGGGGAGGGGCATAGAGAGAGGGAGAGAGAATCCCAAGCAGGCTCTGCGTTGTTAGTGCTGAGCCCGATGTGGGGCTCAAACTCACAGCTCTGAGACCATGATCTGAGCTGAAATCCAGAGTCAGAGGCTTAAACTGACTGAGCCACCCCAGAGCCCCAAGTCGCCTTTATTTGTAAAATTGAGTTAATACTTCCCCCTCACAAGATTGTTGAAAGGATCAAGGGTGAGAAACTGCTTTGAAAAATACAAAGCTTCATTTAGATGGAAAATAATTACACCATTTTTAAAAAGTTATGTCAGAGGAGGTCTAAGTGTGTCAAGATAGCATTTTGTTAGATGGTGGAATTATGAGCAGTTGGCAGGGACTAGGCTATAGATTTTCTTTTCAGTGTAGTAAAACTGAATTTGCTCTATAATTTCTAGGATATTCTCCCAGAATAATAGGAGATCTAATAGTTATAAGATGTACCTAATACTCAGCATTGTTACTTCTTTTTTTTTTTTTAATTTTTTTTTTCAACGTTTTTTATTTATTTTTGGGACAGAGAGAGACAGAGCATGAACGGGGGAGGGGCAGAGAGAGAGGGAGACACAGAATCAGAAACAGGCTCCAGGCTCCGAGCCATCAGCCCAGAGCCTGACGCGGGGCTCGAACTCCCGGACCGCGAGATCGTGACCTGGCTGAAGTCGGACACTTAACCGACTGCGCCACCCAGGCGCCCCAGCATTGTTACTTCTTAACCGGTGTGAAGTGTCCACATTGTGCTGGGCATGGTACACCCAAATGAGTTACTGGATCCAGCTACATCTTTAAGGACCAATAGGATAACTTCATTTACCATTCTCCTCAGTGGGGAAAAAGCTAATCCCTTTTCTGTCCTCCCTGCCTGGTGCTTCTTACTCCAACAACCTTAGGGCTCAATCTAAGCAACCTCAGGTGTAATTACACACAAGGTAATCATTTAATCAGATGTCAAGCCAAGTAAGGGTCAAGTTATTGGTACTATGAGAGGTCATGCTGATATATTACATCTGTGATTCAGTCAAGCAGTGCTCTTTACCACTAATCTCAGGAGGTAGGCATAGAAGGTATACTCAGGCAGAGGTGGGCAGGATGAGCTATGCAAGATCTCTAGCATTTTCCGGGCCTCTGCTTCTTTTAGGCATGCACTCTTTTACATGTGAACCCTTTTTTTCCTCAGGCTGTGATATTAGCATTAGAGTAGAATATCCTAGGGGTTTTTTTGTTTCTTTAATTGAAGTATAGTTGACATATTAGTTTCAGGTGTACAACATAGTGACTTGACAATTACAAACATTATAAAATGCTCACCAGGGTAGTTACCATCTGTCACCATATAAAATTATTACAGTATTATTGACTATTTCCTGTACTGTACTTTTCATCTCTGAGTTATTTTATATCTGGAAGTATGTACCTTTTAATCCCCTTGATTTATTTCAACTATTCCTCCCACCCTCCTCCCCTCTGGCAACCACCAGTTCTTTATGGGTTTATTTCTGTTTTTGTTGTTTGTTTTTTAGATTCCCCATATAAGCGAAATCGTATAGGATTTATCTTTGTCTGATTTTACTTGGGATAATACCCTTAGGTCCATCTGTATTGCCAAAAATGGCAAGATTTTATTCCTTTTTATGGCTAGTAGTATTCCATTGTGTATATATAAAATACGTCTTTATCCATTCATCTGTTGAAGGACATTTAGGTTGCTTCTGTATTTTGGCTATTATAAATACACATAATAAGCATTAAATATAGGGCTTTTCGAATTAATGATTTCATTTTCTTCAAATAAATACCCAGAAGTGGAATTATTAGATCGTATGGTACTTCTGTTTTTAGTTTTTTGAGGAATCTCAGTATTGTTTGCCAGAATGGCTGCACCAATTTACATTCCTGCTAACGTTGCACAGTTTCCCTTTTCTCATCGTCCTTGCCAACATGTGTTATTTCATTTTGATACTAGCCATTTTACTGTGAAGTGGCTTTGATTTGTATTTCCCTGATGATTAATGAATTTGAGGATCTTTCCATGTGTCTGTTAGCCCATCTGTATGTCTTCTTTTGGAAAAATGTCTACTCGGGTCCTCTGCCCATTTTTAATTGGATTAATGTGTTTTTTTTGGGTTTTTTTGGTGTTGAGTTGTAGGAGTTCCTTATGTATCATTTGCAAATATCTTCTCCCTTTCAGTAGGTTGTCTTTTCGTTTTGCTTATGATTTCCTTCACCGAGTTTGGTGGGAGTACTTTGATCTTGCCTTTCCCATATGAAATTTTTTGTGACTTGGCAGATCTGCTTATGGTCTTCATATCACTCATTCTACTATTCACTTTGACTTCAGCTTGGCAGAGAGACTCAAAAGAATTCATTCCCTTTACCCCATGGGCAACAGTGTCAGAGTGGTTGTCTGAAAACAGAAAACAGCAAAACCACAATTGCATGAATATCAAAGTGGGTGGGAAAGTCACTGGTTTTGATGAAATTTTTTGTGCTTGACAGGATTGACTTTTTCCTCAAAAACATTTTTTTTATTGTGGTAAGATATAAAATTTACCATTTTAACCATTTTTTAAGTTTATTTATTTATTTTGAGACAGAGTGTGAGCAGAGGAGGGGCAGAGAGAGAGAAGGAAAGAGGGAATCCCAAGCAGGCTCTATGCTGAGCGCAGAGTTCGATGTAGGGCTTGATCTCACAACTGAGATCGTGACCTGAGCTGAAATCAAGAGTTGGATGCCACCCCTGGTTTTAACCATTTTTAAGTGTAAAGTTAAGTTTGTATTAAATACATTCATAATGTTGTTCAACCATCACCACCATCCATTTCCCTAACTCTTCATCTTATAAAACTGAAATTATACCCATTAAACAATAACCTCCCTTCCCCTTTCCAGTCCTCAGCAACCACCATTCTACTTTCTGTCTCTATGATTTTGGCTGTTCTTAAGTACCTTGTATAAGTGGAATCATACAGCATTTGTCTTTTTGTGACTGGTTTATTTCACTTCCTATAATCTCTTCAAGGTTTGTTCGTGTTGTAGCATCTTCCTTTTTAGGATTGGATTCTGTTGTATGTACAACAAATTGCTTATCCATTTGTCTATCAGTGGATACTTGGGTTGCTTCCATATTTTAGCTATTGTGAATAATACCATGTGAACATGGGTGTACAGATCTCTTCAAGACCTTGCTTTCAGTTCTTCTCAGTATATATCCAGAAGTGGAACTGCTAGGTCACATAGCAAAAATTCTATTTTTAATTTTTTGAGGAATTGCCATACTGTTTCCATAGTACCATTGTACCATTTGACATACCCCAACAGTGCACAAGGGTTCCAATTTCTGCACATCCTTGGCAACACTTTTTTTTTTTTTTTTTGATTGTAGCCATCCTAATGGGTGTGAGGTGGGATAGGATTTTTTTTTTTTTTAATGTTTATTTATTTATTTTGAGAGCACAAGTGGGGAAGGAGCAGAGAGAGAGAAGGAGACAGAATCCCAAGCAGAGCCTGATGTGAGGCTTGATCCCAAGAACTGTGAGATCATGACCTGAGCTGGTATCAAGAGTCACTTAACTGACTGAGCCACCCAGGTGCCCCCAGATAGGATATGATTTTAACCTAGCTTGCTTTTCTGGTCTCAGGCCTGCAGGCATGTAACTCATCTGGGTTTGGAGAATTTAGGTGGTGGGCCAGGAGGGAGTCATGTATGTCTTCTACCCTGGGAGATCCTTCAAGCTGTTCCAGGCAGTGGAAATTTAGATAGTATTACTTGCATCATAATCATCTGTGTCCCAGTTGGCTAGGAGTTAAAGGTGCCTGTATCTCTGTCTTCAGGTAAAGAATATTGAGGAGCACCGGCAGCGTAGTCTGGACTCTGTGCAGGAGCTGATGGAGAGCGGGCAGGCAGTGGGAGGCATGGTTACCACCACCACAGGTCAGCTCTCCCTTATTCCCCATCATGTTGTTAGGTGTGCATTTTCTTACATACTCTTAAAATTAACATATGCTGGAATAGGACCATTTTGTTTTAGGCTAGGGGGAAAGCAAGTGTCTGGAGTTCCCTAAACATCACATATGGCTGGGAGGTTCTCACAATACCTCCATTGAAAATGTCTTTCTCTTATCTTTTTCCCACCTCTTCCCAGATTGGAACCAGCCAGCTGAGGCGCAACAAGCCCAGCAAGTCCAACGGATCATTTCACGCTGTAGCTGCCGAATGTACTATATTAGTTACAGCCATGACATTGATCCTGAGCTGGCAACTCAGATTAAGCCACCTGAGGTTCATGAGAACCAGGAAAAGGAAGATCTCCTAAAGAAACAGGAAGGTATTCAGGGCTTGAAAGGCTTTTAGAAGGGAACTAGAGAATTTTTGAAAGTAGCTGTTTCCTTAGTGGTTTTGAGTTAGTAGTGTTATTAGAAGTCCCACTGTGCCCTGGGCATTAACACTTTCACTTTGCTCTACATTGTGTAAGTTCTACTATAAGAGAATAAACTGGACTGTTGGAGGGAACTGGGATGAATGGATATTGTTTAATTCTAAAATAAGAAAACCTATTTCTACCCATGAGCATCTCTCACTAATACCAAATATGGGTTAGAAGATGGGGTCGATATTTAGAGAGAAACTTGAGTTTCTTACCTAGCTGCTATCAATTACCTAGGAGCTGTGGATACCTTCACCCTTATTCATCATGAGCTGGAAATCTCCACCAACCCGGCTCAGTATGCCATGATCTTAGACATCGTCAACAACCTGCTGCTCCACGTAGAACCTAAGCGGAAGGTGAGCATGGGCCCTAATAGAATGCCAGTTAACCTCACAGGAACTGACAGACCTTGTGCTTTATTTGGGGTCCAGTAAGAAAAGCTATGCTTCAAACTGAAAAAGGACCTTGTGGTGAGTACATCCTGTGTTAGTCAATAGCAGCAGTTGAAATTGTCTAGAAAAGGTCTGAGTGTTTCTGAGACTGCAGAGCTTGTTTATGTGTGGTTTTTCTTGGTCAGTTCTCCGCTGAGTCACTTTAATACCTCTAAAAACAGTAACTGGTCCCCACTATCACCTCTATCCCTACCCTGTGGCACTGGCTTATTGTGAAATCTTTATGTCTTCTGCATTGGCCTACCCTTTATGCTTGCTACTAATGGTAACAGATACAAGTAAGCTTTCCAGAAGAGGTCCCTGTTTCTTGTTCCTTTCTGTATTTCACCGTACTACAAGACATGTCTATCCAGAAACCTTGCTCATTTCCTTTTCCATTCCTTCAGGAGCATAGTGAGAAGAAGCAGCGAGTCAGGTTCCAGCTTGAGATCTCTAGCAATCCTGAGGAACAGCGCAGCAGCATATTACACTTGCAGGAGGCCGTGCGGCAGCATGTGGCCCAAATACGGCAGCTGGAAAAGCAGATGTATTCTATCATGAAGGTAGTCACCAGGGCAGTTTGAGGAGAGGGTGTTCTCCTAGGACAAAGGAGATCTCCTCTCAGTTTCTCCTGCCTTGGTTCCCTAGTCTTTGCAGGATGACAGCAAGAATGAGAACTTGCTTGACCTGAACCAAAAGCTTCAGTTGCAGCTAAACCAGGAGAAGGCCAATCTACAGCTGGAAAGTGAAGAGCTGAATATCCTCATCAGGTGCCATAGCATCCTTTCCCTGCCCTTTTCTAGTGCCCCAGCTGGAATTGATTTCTCTTCCTTGCTTTAGATCTATTGTGCATTATCAAAGGCTGATGTAGATTTGGGCACTTCCCGAATGAGCGTTGCTGGTCTTGGCCAAGAGATTGAGAACTGGAGAGCCCCTGCTTTGGCTCCTCATTAGAGTACCTCCTGGGAAAGGAGAAAATCAGCTCAGAAAGATAGCTTTTGTGGCCCTGGTGCTATGCAGGTGAACTGAAAATAAAATATCTTGGAAGTTGGTCAGTAAGGAGCACAATTGCAGATACAATTGTAGGGGTTTATTAGTGGGCAGAGATTACTTTATTAAGAAGCACCTGGAGGGCACTTGGGTGGCTTAGTCGGTTGAGTGTCCAACTTTTGACTTTGCCTCAGGTAATAATCTCACAATTCCTGAGTTTGAGCCCCACGTCGGGCTCTGAACTGACAGCGGGGAGCCTGCTTGGGATTCTGTCTCTCCCTCTCTCTCTCTCAAAATATACCAAAAAAACCCAAAATAAAACCTTGGAAAAAAAAAAAACAGCACCTCTATGGCTCAGTCAGTAGAGCATGTGACTCTTGATCTCAGGATCATGAGTTCAAGCCCTATGCTGGGTGTGGAACTTACTTTTTTTTTTTTTAACATGGTTAGCATGTGACATAGCGCATATATATATACGTGTGTGTGTGTGTGTGTGTGTGTATACACATATATACATATATGTGTATATATATTTTTATAATTTATTGTCAAATTGGCTAACATACAGTGTGTGAAGTGTGCTCTTGGTTTTTGGGGTAGATTCCCATGGTTCACCACTTACATACAACACCCAGTGCTCATCCCAACAAGTGCCCTTCTCAATGCCCATCACCCATTTTTCCCTCTCCCCCACCCCCCCGTCCACCCTCAGTTTGTTCTCTGTATTTAAGAGTCTCTTATGGTTTGCTTCCCTCCCTCTCTGTAACTGTTTTTTTCCCTTTCCCTTCCCCCATGGTCTTCTGTTAAGTTTCTCAAGATGGGTGTGGAACTTAAGAAAAAACAACAACAACAACTGTGGAATTGAAAAATTTGGAAGATAGGATTTATTCTCCCATGGCCCAGGGTGTGAGGAGCATGAATCCAGTGAAAAAAAATAGGGAATAGCTGTCCCAAAATAGGTCCATCTCTGGGTTTACCTCCTGCATCATTCTAGAGCATTCTACCCCACCCCCAACCCAAATGCTGTTACCCTTATTGGCTTTGGCCCTCCTGTCCATTTATAGGTGTTTTAAGGATTTCCAATTGCAGCAGGCCAATAAGATGGAGTTGCGAAAACAACAAGAAGATGTGAGTGTGGTTCGTCGCACTGAGTTCTACTTTGCTCAGGCACGATGGCGTCTGACAGAGGAAGATGGACAGCTAGGAATTGCTGAACTGGAGCTGCAGCGGTTCCTCTACAGCAAGGTATCGGGTATATACAGTCACATAAAGGCAGCTGTATTGAGAGACATTGACCTATCACAGGAGTCTTAACTCGGAGAAACAAAGAGGCTAATTATTATATGATTACTAATGCTGGTATTAATGGTTATTAATGATGATACATGAGCAGAGTTCCCTTTAGACGTAGTTGTTTGTAATATTAAATAATACAGATATAGATGAGCTTGATCAAATGCTTCTTTCATTGAATAAGATTATCCCTAGAAATATGGCCCAGAAAGAAGTAATCTTCCAATACCAGCTTGGAATAGAATTAATTCTATACTGACATTCAGCTTTCCTGCAATAAATGGAGGAGAAGACATGATTCATTATTCCACACTCCTTCCCCCTGGGAGTTTGGAAATGAGTGAGACCATTTTTGACTATCACAGTAATTGGGAAGGATTACTGGCACTTAGTGCTCTTGTTAGTAGTGTCCATGAGAAACACTGGATTAAAGGGTGAATTGACTGTATGGAGATGAAAGGGATACCAAAGGTTGGGGTTAAACATATGGAGAACCTGAAAACAGGATATGTAGCAATTCTCTAGCAAGCTCCTGAGAAAGACTTATAATAGTGTGTGGGGTGGGGTTGGGGGGCAATCTGTCTTTATAGGTGAATAAGTCTGATGACACAGCAGAACATCTTCTGGAATTGGGCTGGTTCACTATGAACAACCTCCTCCCCAATGCTGTCTATAAGGCAAGTCTTATTTCCCCATTCCTGCCCCATTCTCATGCTTCCTAACACAGGGCATTTGTAATGGCCCTTCCCCATAAACCCACTAAGGGAAATACTGTGGTGATCTGAGAGGTGAAAGCTTGTCTAGCTTAGCAAGACTGTTGCTTTTCCTCTTAGTCTGCAGGGATTTGTGGGTAGATTTATCACTCTTTATCTTACAGGTAGTCCTACGGCCCCAGAGCTCCTGCCAATCTGGGCGACAGCTAGCCCTCCGCCTTTTCAGCAAAGTCCGGCCCCCTGTTGGGGGTATTTCTGTTAAGGAACACTTTGAGGTTAGTAAACAGTCCTTTGGGGACCCAGGAACAAAGGGCACTCAAAAGCTATCTGTGTGTCAATGTTACATTAGGGGTAGGTAAACTGAGGGATGATGTCTGAGCTTAATTGCTTCTTCAGCCTTTTTCCTCTTTAGGTAAATGTGGTGCCTCTCACCATCCAGCTGACACACCAGTTCTTCCATAGAATAATGGGCTTTTTCTTTCCTGGCCGAAGCGTAGAAGATGATGAGGTTGGTGATGAAGAAGATAAGTCCAAACTGGTGACTACTGGTGAGAACTTTTATGGTGGAGATCCGGAAGACTGGGGTAGCAGCCTCAGAGATAGCTGAAGCTTCAGAAAGAGGACAACAGCTGGTGTGCTTGCTTTTTCATAGGAATACCAGTGGTTAAGCCTCGGCAGCTGATTGCAACAGATGATGCAGCACCACTGGGCCCTGGGAAGGGTGTTGCACAAGGCTTAAATCGGAGTTCTGGTGTCAGAAGATCATTTCGGAAAGTACCTGAGGTACCAGACATGCCCCTAATGACAGAAAGATGGAAGAATCCTAGGGTTCTGTTTGGGTCAGCTGAAGATTTCTTCTGTTTCCTGAGTCTTTTCCAGGGATGAAAGGAGATGGAGATGTTTGGGGTTCTAAGTTTCTTCTGATGGTTTCAAGAACTCATATTCGTTTCCTGCCTTTCCTAGCACCCTGTGGATGATATTGACAAGATGAAAGAGCGAGCTGCCATGAACAACTCCTTCATCTACATAAAGATTCCACAGGTTCCTCTCTGTGTCAGCTACAAGGTCTGCTCCTCCCTAGTACTTTCTAGAACAGGGCGGGAAGAGAACCAGATAAGATCAGAGATTAAAATTAGGCACGACAGTCTAAATTGTGAAGATGGTCTTTGGGTAATAATCTGCTGTTCCCTCTGCTGCCTTCAGGAGTCAGTACTGTTACAGGATGAGGTAAAGGGAAATCAGTATCTTTAGATTGCTGCTGCAGGAAAGTGCTAGACTTGGGACTCAAGTATTAGATTGGACTGTGTGTTCACTTCAGCAGCACATACATTAAAAAAGTATTAGCTTTGGACTAAAAATGGCAGCTGATCTTTTCGCTCTTCTTTTCTCTCCCCTCTCCCTCCTTCTCTTGCAGGGTGAGAAGAATAGTGTGGATTGGGGTGACCTTAACCTTGTGCTGCCCTGTCTGGAGTACCACAACAACACATGGACATGGCTAGACTTTGCCATGGCTGTCAAGAGGGACAGCCGCAAAGCCCTGGTTGCCCAGGTATCCTGCCAGAGTTCGTGGCTGTTTGGTTAGCAGGGGCTGACAAACAGGTCCTGTGCTCAGGAGCATTTCATTGTAGGACATATGTAGGACAAGTAGCCTTGGCAACGGGCAGGTGAATGAAGTGAGCAACTTCTATCCCTGCCCTCTCCATGACTTTGGTCAGATGTTTAAATGTTTACACTTATATATGTTAACTGCTGTTGAGTTTTAGGGAACTGAGGGCTGACGCAACTTCAGGTTTAGAATAGGTTCTAATTAGACTGTAAGCTTCTTGAAAGCAGAGATCATTTTATAATTTGAATTGCCACATTGTGCCTTCATGTAAGCTTAACAAATCTTTTTTGACTTGGTTCACAGTGATTTATTCTGCCTGTTCCACTAATATTTACCTTCCCTTTTACTCCTCTCTAACCTACCAGGTAATCAAAGAGAAGCTAAGGCTGAAGCCTGCAACAGGGTCTGAGGTCCGGGGAAAGCTAGAAACTAAATCAGATCTCAACATGCAACAGCAGGAAGAGGAGGAGAAAGCCCGACTCCTCATCGGTTTAAGTGTGGGCAACAAGAACCCTGGCAAGAAGTCCATCTTTGGCAGGCGCAAGTGATCCAGCATGCAAGAGTGGCTGCAGTACAGGATCTGACTTTGGCTCAGGCCCCAGGGACTTGTGGGGTGGGAGGCGCTTCCCCTCATCCATCAGGATTTGTGGTGGTCAGGAGCTCACAGGGTACTGTGGAGAGAGGCACTGCTCTTTTAGCAGCTGGCCTGTTCCCTGCAGAACACGGTGGATAATAATGCTGAGTTCTACCTCACACTGATCAGCAGGGCCAGAGAGGCATCAAGAGAGCAAGACCCAGGGATTGGGCCCAGGATCAGGATCTGGTTCCCTTGGGGCCAACTGAAAGGGTGGGAGGGACAGTTCTGATCAAGTGTGATAAATTTTTATAGACCTATATATAAATATATACATATATATTTCTAAGTGTAACTGCTCTCCCTCTGTGCCAGAAAGTTGAGAGGAGGATCCGCTCTCTCCCTCATTCCACTGCCTTGTACAGGAGGTATTAGGGTTCTGGGGGGAAATCAGCCCCTCCTCAATCTGTGCCAAGTTCACTTGGGAAAATGGCAATAGGAGTCAGGGCTGGCCATGGATCCCCCTGGGGCATGCCCTGGAGAATGGTAAGAAAATGACTTAAAGAGAAAAAAAATCTATTTTAGTTATTAATTTTTTTTGGTGTGTTAAGTACATGGGTTCAACCTGTGTCCTTCCCTCCCCATCAACCCAAGACACATCCTCTAGCTGCCACTCTAATGAGGATGGCCTCTTCCCTCCTCCATGAAGCCCTATCACAGATACTTCCCAGCTCTGGTGTGACACTGGCCCCATGCTGATAGGTCTCTGCACATTTTAGTTCTGGCTATAAGCTTATTCATAACTGGGGTGGGCAGATAGGATTTGAGGATGAGTGGGGTTTGGCTGCATCCACTTGCATCTCTAGTCATGAATAGCAGGGAAGAGGCGGGGCTCATGTGTAATGTAGCATCAGGGGGAGGAATCGCTTATGTAACTGGGACAACAGATTTAGCAGGTAGAGGAGGCAGAGGCTTTGGATGGGAACAGTAAGCTGTCGGCAGGGGCAACATGCCCGGGTGGTTGCTTCTCATAAGGTAGGCTGTGGGGCTCTGGCAGCCTGTTTAGGGGAGGTGAAGGGGGGACATGGGCTTGAGGCCTGGGAACTGACCAGTGAGGAGGATGTTAGTGATGCCCACTGTGGAGGTGAAACAGGAGGCTATACGGTGAAAATATCCCAACCCCATACTGAGAGGTACAGGACGAATTTCTGATGCTTCATGGAGAAAATGTCTACATACTGATTTCCTAGAGGATTTGAATCATGTCCAGGAAATCTAGGCCTTGGCCCAAAACAAGGGTAGTAGCAATTTTGCCTGGTGCTCAAAAACATATCTCTAAGGTTAAGATTTGAGGGTATGCCCTCTAAGATGGGCAGAATTTGTAATGCCTCAAGGGCAGAGGTTTAGAGTGGCTCCCTTGGTTCTCAGCAGGGTGGCAACATCCAGGGTCCCTGGGTCCGAGGCTGGAAGAGCCTCTGGTCAGGTGTGGGAACTACCAGGTCAGGTCTGGAAGAGCTGTGGGGACTACGGGGGCATCAGTGCCTACACCAGGAGCCCCTGGAGCCGACCCCGTTGCTAATAGAGAAGCCTCTGTCTGAGTGGCCAGTGCCTCAGTTCGTCAACCTTTTTCTGCCGGAGTTTCCCATTAGGCCTCTTACAGGGCATCACCAGCTGAAGGTAGGTCAGTCCCTGGAAGGGGTCTCAGTCTTGGGGAGACATCTAGAAATGACCAGAGTTTCAATCACCCTATTCTTAATTTCTCTGTACAGATTTTAGGACTTGTGGCTAAAGGCTCCTTTGGAACAGTCTTCAAGGTGCTAGATTGTGACCAGAAAGCAGTATTTGCAGTGAAGGTAGGGACCTAGGTATTCCATATCATTCTCTAGTGTCTGCTTCTATTCTTGGTTTCAGAAAGGTTGGGAGGCATAAACAACGCATAGGAGTCATCACTCCTCTCCTTTTATAGGTGGTGTCCAAGGTAAAGGTCCTACAGAGGGACATCCTGAGGCAGTGCAAAGAGGAGGTTAGCATCCAGGTATGCACAGAGCCCAGGAATGGAGCCTAGGAAGAACTAAACCACAGATGGAGAAAGCACCTTTCCTGTCCAACTGCCCTGCTCTTCCTTATTCTGCCCCCTCCCTCTGCTTCAACCAAAGCAGATCCTGGGAAAGGTAGTTAGCAGCAGCTAATTCTAGGTCCTTCCAGGGAAACCTCTCTAGCATGTCCTGGTGTGTTCATAGTATCATGCTGGTTTTGGGATTACCAGACAGGCAGTCCCTACTGTTTTGTTCACCTGAACTTAGAGGTAGGGCAGCAGCTCCCTTTCTGCACAACTAGGTTAAATCCTGACTTCTTGGCTGTCTTGATCCTCAGTGCCCTTTTTCCTCCCTAACTTCCTGTTTTTTCATCCCTAGCGACAGATCAACCATCCTTTTGTACACGGTTTGGGGGACAGCTGGCAGGGAAAACGACACCTCTTCATTAGTGAGTGACTGGTCTCTCTCATTTCCAAGAGTCGTCCCATTGTACTCCACCTGAGATTACCTATCCCTTTGGCTTGTTCTCCCTTGGCTGTTTCCCTTCTCTGAGTGTTTCTGTCTCCCAAAGGGAGGGAACAACATGTGGCGTCAGTTTGGGCAAGAGGCCTAAAATGCCTTTGAGCCCAGGCACATTACCCCCCAATATCACCTAGACTTCTGGTCCTTTGCAGTGTGCAGCTACTGCAGTACAGATCTGTGCTCCCTGTGGTCCTCTGTTGGCTGCTTGACTGAGGCTTCCATCCGCCTCTTTGCTGCTGAACTGGTTCTGGTGCTGTGTAAGTGAAACAGAAATGGTAATGGAAATGAGGGAAGACTTAAGGGGGAGGGGCAGAGAGAAGGGGTATTAACTCTGGAGGTCAAAGAACAGGAATAGGGATGGGATGGGAACTACCAGGGAAACTGGAAAGACAGGAGAGCTTTAGCACACCCCATTACTTGCTGTCATCCACAGGCTATCTCCATGATTTGGGCATCATCCACCGAGATGTGAAGGTAGAGTTAAGCACTTTTTCTCTGTCTGAAGTGGGGCATCAGTAAGAAGTACCAACAGATCTAAGAAGGGAGAGGGGAGATGAGGATAGCTGACCTTGGGGCCCTCAAGGGTGCTAAGGATTTGGGCAAGAGCCCTCAAAGTATAGACTTGAATGCTGAATAGGGCATCTTCCTCAGCGGACAGGTATATATGATAAAAGAAGGTCAAAAGGAAGATGAATAACCTCTCACTTGTGATTTTTCAGATGGAGAATATCCTTCTGGATGAACGAGGTAAGTCCTTTTCTTTTCCTAGCCCCAGAATTAGAGGTACTGTCAGTTTGGGAATATGTCATGGCTGACAAGGGGTGGAACAGAGTGGTGCTGTTGCCTTATCTTTCACAGGCCATGTGAAACTGACAGACTTTGGTTTGTCCCGCCATCTGCCCCAGGGAGCCCGAGCCTATACTATCTGTGGCACCCTTCAGTACATGGGTGAGACAGGGGCTAAAACTGGTGGGGAAGCATTGGCAGAGGATAGCCAGTTGATGTCAGTGACACCTGTCTTTCAAATTTAGCCCCAGAGGTCCTGAGTGGAGGGCCTTACAACCATGCTGCTGACTGGTGGTCCCTGGGTGTCTTGCTTTTCTGTCTGGCAACTGGGAAGGTGAGAAGATGGTAGGGATGTTGGGCAAAGAGAGGAGCTCTGCCCTGTAGTGGGAAGAACTTAGGAAATCTTGCCTTATTCCTACTAAACAATGCTACCACTGCCCCCCACCCCCATTCCCCACCTCTTAACTCAGTTCCCAGTGGCTGCAGAGAGGGATCATGTGGCCATGTTGGCAAGTGTGACACACTATGATTCTGAGGTCCCAGCTTCTCTTAACCAGGGGCTCTCACTCCTGCTCCATGAGGTAAGAGTGAACACTACTTTCCTTCTTGACTACCAAACCATTCAATTCTCTCCTTTCCCTATTATTAAAATGAGATTTCCCCATTCCTCTAATAATTTGGTGAGTGTGTGTATGTGTGTGTGTGCACGCACGTGCTCTAACTTGATCAAGTACCATCCTCCCCATGCATAATCAGTCACTTCTGAGAGAGAGGGCCAGTGCTGCTCTCTTACCAGGACAGTGCCTCTATTCCCACCTCTGCCCCCAATAATTTCTCCCTCTTTCAAATCCTCTTTAGGATTCTTCTTCCTGCCCTCCACAGCCCATGAACTTCTTCTTTTCCAGCTTTTCTGGTTAGCCCCTCTCCTATCTCATCTATCCTTCATGCTCTATTTGCCTTCAGCTCTTATGCCAGAATCCCCTCCACCGTCTACGTTATTTGCATCACTTCCAGGTCCACCCTTTCTTTCGGGGTGTGGCCTTTGACCCAGAGCTCCTACAGAAGCAGCCAGTGAACTTTGTCATGGAGACACAAGCTACCCAGCCCAGTCCATCGGAGTCCATGCTTTTCAAGAACTTTGACTGTAACCTGGAGTCCTACCTGGTCCATCCCAGCCTTGCTTGAGCCCCTCTACTGTAGATCGGGGCCTGAGAACCCAAGGATCTCCTCCACTGCCAACTCAGTATGACCACTTTGATGATCTAGTTTGTTTTTACTCTGTAGCCTCTTACTATTCTGTTCTTCTAGTTGTTGGACCAGAGTTCAAATCTTGCGCATTCTGCTATTGGCAGCCACAATTGGCCCTACCCCTCCCTACTCCCTAATACAACTCACCTCTCAATTCAACATCTCGGATCAGTGTTGACCTTTTCCTTCGCTGCATTTCTCCAATGCTCATACCCTGAAGCTTTCAACCAGAGGCTTATTCTACTTTTCCCTTTCCTTGTTTCTCTGCCGTATTTCCTTTCTTGAGAAGTAACACTTCATGGAGTCTCAAGGTGCTGTTTATGTGTTTTATAGGTTTCTCAGAAGTAGTATGAATGTTTTTCAAAAGTCTCAAAAGCTGGCATTTTAACCCCTAAATATGTAGCTAAAACATGTGATCTGGGGGCTCAAAGCCAGTCTGTGATAAATCTAATGTTTAAAAATTTCAAAAGTGAATCTAATAGCCTAAATGTGAGGAATAAGAACTGAAATATGGATGGGTTAAATGTCTTTTCTAGGGCTAATTGGAACAGCTATTGAATTTTTTTTCCAAAACAAAGTCTCCTCGGAAGACACAAGGATTATTAAACTGAGTATTTCCCTAGATGACCTGGGATTCAGTTTCTGATGGGGAAACCAAGGGATTAAGAGGCATGACATCAGCCTTAAGATCTAAGGTTAGAGATGTATTTCAAAAACCTTTTCCTTTTTATTTTTTAAATATATATTTTTTAATGTTTGCTTTTGAGAGAGAGACAGAGCGTGAGCAGGGGAGGGACAGAGAGAGAGGGAGACATAGAATCCGAAGCAGGCTCCAGGCTCTGAGCTGTCAGGACAGAGTCACATATGGGGCTCGAACTCACAAACCGTGAGATCATGACCTGAGCCAAAGTTGGACACTTAACTGACTGAGTCACCCAGGTGCCCCTCCTTTTTATTTTTTTAAAAAAAGTTTATTTTTGAGAGAGAGAGAGAAGGAGAGCATGCAGGGGTGGGGCAGAGAGAGAAAGAAGAGAGAATTCCAAGCAGGCTCCACACTGTCCCTGCAGAGCCTGATGCAGGGCTCAAAGTCACAAACCAGGAGATCATGACCTGAGCCGAAATCAAGAGTTGGATACTTAACCAACTAAGCCACCCAGGCGCCCTGAACCTTTTTCTTTAGTAAGGAAAGTCATCTGGACCTTAAATTTTATACATTTCTGGCATTTATAACTTGTTTTCATTTTTCTAAACTTCTCAAAACCTTCATTTAAAACAAATTTTTTTAAAAACTCTGTTTATTGAAGTAATCTCTACACCCACTGTGGGGCTCGAACTCAACCCCAAGATCTAGAGTCACGTGCCTTTCTGACCAAGCCAGCCAGGCACCCCTCAAAACCTTCATTTTATTACCCTTCAGTTATATTTGATCTCTCTTTACAAACCAAAGAGAGTCTGGAAAGTACTCTGTGTACTTGTGTTTATTAATTCTGTCCCTGGATTAAGCCAGATTTTCCCTGTATAGCTGGCATTTTATTGGCCTCTGCAGAATTGCTTTTTCTGGATTGTACTTTGGCAATCCGTAGGAAAATCCCTGTGAAATTTAATAGCTGTGGCTATTGTAAAGGGTGTTTATCATTACAATTCATAATGTTCTGTTTAAGGATGCATGGGAGAAATTTCCTCTGAATTCAGCTGTGCTTTTCCTGAATTGCTGTTTGATTTTACCTTAAAGACACTAAACATTCAACTGACTGTAATTTTTTCTTCATATCAGTGCTATGCCACTTAGAGCCTAATTTGTGGTCCATTTCCAGCAAGTGTTTAGGACTTCACATCGTATATTTTGTATGCTAGCCACATTCTTGGTTCCATCTTCCTTTCCTATCTTTATTTTCCTTATTTTCATTTTTCTGTTTTAATCTTTTTTTCTTACTATATTATCTGCATCTTTGTAAGCCTTTTTTGGAATGAGATTGGGATATAAATGAATAAATAAATGTAACAGTAGCCCTTTTGATTATCTAATTTGTTTTTCTTCAGACATTTTTTTTCTTTTTTAGCTTTACTACATTTTTTTTTTAAGTTGTAGTGACCAGAACTGCACATTGGATAAAAACCCTGAATACTTGTAATAGGAATTAATGGTTTCTAAAGTAGTTAAGAATATTAGACTGGTGCCTGGATCCACCAATAACTATTTTAAGAGTCTTTACACAAGTTATCTTAACTTCTCTGAATTGTAGTTTCCTACATATAAAATGAGGGGGGTTATAATCACTGATTCTTAATTGTAGAGAATGGGCTTCTGAGTTCTGTGATGCTTTTTCAAAAAGCAGATGCTGATGATTTTATGATACTGTGTGTCCTGGTCCAGAGTTAATGTTCAGGTCACCCAACATTATATAGCCTCTCTGATCACAGCAGCATATTGGGTTAAGGTCTTTAGGACATGGTTAACAGGTCACTAGGGTCCCTTTCTTAGGTCACATCAGATAGCTTTGAGACCATAATCATGTAAGTGCAGTTTGAATTATTTCTTATCAAGTGCCATTTTTAACATACTCTCTTCAATCAGTGGGGCACTATAACAGTGATTCTCAGGGTAGAGTGGAGGGGATGATAGAAAAATCAAAGTTTCAGAAAGTATAATTTAAAAAAGCACTGTCCTCACCCATAGTTTTGGTATGCTCATCCCTGGAAGGTAGTCTTTCCTGCCACCCCTGACCCCCACTTAGAATCACTGACCTATGAATACCTTTTACTTATTCATGATAAAATTTTTTATTAGAATTTTATTTAAAAAATTTTTTAAGTTTAGTTATTTTGAGAGAGAGTACACACATGCACACCCGTGAGCAGGGGGGAAGGGCAGAGAGAATCCCATCACAAACTGTGAGATTATGATCTGTGCCAAAATCAAGAGTAGGATGCTTACTTAACCAACTGAGCCACTCAGGAGTCCCTAAAAAATATTTTTATATACAGCCTGAAATCATCTTTTAAATTTAACCCTATGCTTTGATTTTTCATTACCTAGAAGAAATCAAATATACCTATCAAAGTGGATATTTTATGCTGTACTCCCTTGTATCTTTTCTAAGAATGTAAGATTATCTTTTCTAAGAATGTAACACCAATCTGTATATTCTCCTTCTAAAAAAGTGTCTTTGTAGTTCTACTCATTGTTTCTTACCTCTAAGTTTCTTTACCACGTATCGATCTGTTTATTAGTTCATGCATTTAACAAACTGGTAATCACAATTCCTTAGTTACTTCTTTAAATTCTTCAATATAAAAATCTTGTCAAAGCTTTTTAAAAATAAAATCCTATTTAATGCATTATTAATCCCTGTTACGCTGAATTGTGTCTCCACCATACCCCCCCTTTTTGCATTCATACATTGAAATCCTAACCCTCAGTACTTCAGAATGTGACTGTATTTGAAAAGTCTTTAAAGATGCAATTAAGTTAAAATGAGGTCATATGGGTTGGCCCTAATCCAATGATAGGTGTCCTTATAAAGAAGAAATTGGCAGGGTGAGGGGGGGCGCCTGGGTGGCTCAGTCGGTTAAGTGTCCGACTCTTGGTTTTGGCTCAGGCCATGATCTCACAGTTCATGAGTTCAAGTCCCATGTTGGGCTCTGTATTGACAGTGCAGAGCCTGTTTGGGATTCTGTCTCTCTGCCCCTCCCCTGCTCGCGTGTTTTCTCTCTCTCAAACATAAATAAACTTCAAAAAAGAAGAAGAAATTAGGACACAGACATACAGAGGGAAGACCATGTGAAGATACAGGGAGAAGACAGCTATCTACAAGCCAATGGGAGAGGCCTCAGAAGAAACCAACTCTACTTGGTCTACCTTGATCTCGGACTTGTAGCCTCCAGAATTGTGAGAAAATAAATTTCTGTTGTTTGAGCCACCCAGTCTGTGATACTTTGTTATAGCAACCCTAGCAAACTAATACAACCACTATGATGAGTTCTAATATATTAATCAGGACATTTTATTTACAAAAAAAGCATGCTACCTTCCTCCCTATAGTTTGGTTTTGTTTATATTCTGAGGAACATATTATTTCAGATTTCACTGGCCTGAGTTTTGCTGGTTTATGGAGCCCCACTGATTAGCAGCTGTTACACTGCCTCCTTTGTTCAGAACTCCCATCATACAGGGGCGCCTGGGTGGCTCAGTTGGTTAAGTGGCCGACTTCGGCTCAGGTCATGAGCTCACAGACTGTGAGTTCAAGCCCCGCGTCGGGCTCTGTGCTGACAGCTCAGAGCCTGGAGCCTGTTTCAGATTCTGTGTCTCCCTCTTTCTGACCCTCCCTTGTTCATGCTCTGTCTCAAAAATAAATAAACGTTAAAAAAAAAAAAAAAAAAAAAAAAAGAACTCCCATCATACATATCATACACATACTGCATCATATATACATACACCATTCATTGAAGCAGGGCTACTAATTCCACAGTTTCATCCTTGAGTTCACTTAGAACTGCCTGGTGCAGTTCTCAGAGTTGCTGATTTGGGTTATGTAATTGCATTTTTACAAAATAAGTAATATCTAATCCTAAAGTTAAAAACTACAAGTGTTGCACCTGGCTGGCTCAGTTGGTAGAGCATGCAACTCTTGATATTGGGGCTGTGAGTTCAAGCCCCACAATGGGCATAGAGATTACCTAAAAAGAAACAAAAACCCAAGTGTTTTAAATATTTGGACCCCTACTTAATATTATATACAAAACTTAATTCCAGATACATTAAGGATTTAAATGTGATCAAAACATAAAAATTTTATAAGAACATTTGGGAGATTAGATCTACAATCTGTAGGGGCACCTGGGTGGCTCAGTCGGTTAGGCATCCGACTTCGGCTCAGGTCACGATCTCACGGTCTGTGAGTTCGAGCCCTGCGTCGGGCTCTGTGCTGACAGCTCAGAGCCTGGAGCCCGTTTCAGATTCTGTGTCTCCCTCTCTCTCTGCCCTTCCCCTGTTCATGCTCTGTCTCTCTCTGTCTCAAAAATAAATAAACGTTAAAAAAAAAATTAAAAAAAAGATCTACAATCTGTAATGCCCCCGATTTCGAATCCGAGAGACCACCAAGGAACCGATACCGATGCAAACGCACGAGGGTTTATTTGCAAGCTCGAGCTTGGGCCCAAGTATACCTGACACAGTGGAGCAGGGACTTGGACCCCTAGATTAAAAGGCGTAGCAGTTTTATAGGGGCCAGTGGCCAATGAGATTGTAACACACACAGAAAGTTGCATAGTCTTGTCAGTGCACATGCAGGTGGCCAATTGAATTACAATTTACCTTACAGTAACTGAACTAAACCATCACTGGTCAGAAGTGGCGCGCAAGTTTGGCGGGCAAAAGGCGGAGTTTACATTCTTTGGCGGTTAGGGGTTCTGCATTCCTATATGAGCCGGTTTCCAGTAAGGGTGTGCTCAGCGGCTTGACTAGGGTGGGGGAGTGTCTTAAGCAATAAGTAGGTCATGTGGGGGTTACACATGACATGGTGGGTGTAGCACAAAATGGAGTTAGTCTTGCCTGCTTGTCCAGGGGTAGGGGATTTTTGTTAAATTCCTTGGGTCCCACATTCCCCCTTTTTCAGAGGATACTATGCAGGACCCAATCATGGGTTCTGGGTTTCTGTGGAGAGAGTCAGTGGTTGGTATTGTTGCCTGAGTACCATGAGTTGAACTGTGTTGACTAGGTCCCTGACAAAAGCCACTAGTCTATTAATGAGGCAGGGCCCAAAGGTCAGAAGGAGGAGAAGGATGATCAGGGGACCGGCTAGGGAGGACAATAAGGTAGTCAGCCAGGGAGAATGATTGAACCATGATTCAAACCATCCCTGTTGCTGCTCTCGCTCTCGTTTTCGCTTGGCTAATCCTTCCCTTACCTTAGCCATTGATTCTTGTACTATCTCTGAGTGGTCAGTGTAGAAAAAGCACTCTTCGTTCAGGGCAGCGCAGACTCCTCCTTGTTGTAGAAAAACTAGGTCTAATCCCCTCCTATTTTGGAGCACCAGTTCAGACAAAGACATTAGGGATTCTTGGAGGTGGGAAATGGAGGTTTCTATGTGTTCTAGGTCTATATCAATGGCAGCTCTAAGGCTACTGTAGTGGGAGGCCTGGGTGGCTAGTGAGGCAATACCCGTCCCTATGCCAGCCAATCCAATTCCCAGTAGGGAGGTGATGGTGATAGCGGAGATGGGCTCCCTTTTATTTCGCCCGTGGGTATCTGCGCCCTTCCACTGAAGTACCCGCTCATCTGAATGGTAGATGATTCTAGGGAGTAGCTGAGCCAGCACACAGAAGCCCCCAGTTCTGTTTATAACCTGACCGTGAGCACAGGGAGTTAAACCCTCAGAACAAGCCCACCAACTGTCTTGGGGCGGTAGATAATACCCTGTATTATTTGTAGGCTGTGTAATGTTGCACAGAGCCTGGTGGTGGTGTGGAGTGCCTATACAGAGTCCCTGGCCAAACACGGACTGCAAGGTGAGGCCTTTACTACCAGGCTTTGGGTTCCACCTGCAAGCATTAGGGTCCGTGGTTGTGTTATATTGACCCATTATTACGATACCCTCATAGAAGGGGGGGCGGACGTCATAGCACAGCCAGCAGGATTGGGTAAGATTGGGCTTAGTTGCGTTGAGGAATTTGTAAGCCTTGGACATCAGGGCCCAAAGAGGGTGCTGAGAAGGGTCGATGGGGAGGAGAGGAGAGAGGAGAGTTGGGACTGGGGTGCCACCACCGGAGGTGTTGTGGGCAAGATTCAGAGGGTGTGCTGCAGGTGTTGCCTGAGGTTGAGGAGGTACTAGCACAGTGTTGGGACCTATCCCAAGGGTTTCCCTTAACCTTTCGGTTTCTCTAGTTGTCTGATCATGAATAGGACTCCGTTATCATACCCGCTTTGGTGAAGCCGGAGTCCCCACAGAAGTCCTACCCCCCAATTTGTTTCTTG
Source organism: Lynx canadensis (assembly GCF_007474595.2). NCBI lineage: Eukaryota > Metazoa > Chordata > Mammalia > Carnivora > Felidae > Lynx > Lynx canadensis. The sequence goes on from NC_044316.2 coordinate 17,686,135, forward strand.
TTTCCCGGTCTCCGTGAAGGAAATGGTGACTGGATTACAGTAAGGGCGTTCCGAGCATGAGGGGTGCGTAGTATTCAGTTGCATTTTTATGAGGCCGGATGGGTTTTGTGACAGCCAATTGCATGTCCCAGTTTGTTCGCAACCCCATGTTTTGCAGAAGTAGTCTGTCCAGCCACCGCATTTGGAGGCCTTATTATGGTCAGACTGAGAGGGGGCCGGACACACATAAAAACAGGTATCTTGGAGGGCCATCTTGGCCCTCTCGGTGCCACATCCTGGTATTCCTATTCTGCCTTGGTGCCAGGGGTCCTGACTGAATAGTTCACACAAGTCAATAGTCAGATTAGGCCACCAGGTCCCTCTAGGGTGTAGCTCAGACAGCTGGGTTACTACCTGATTAGAGCTTGGGGTGATGATTTGCCAGGTTAGATTAAGTGGTTTGGGGTTGGGTTTAGCCGCGAGGGGATACAGCGCAAGTAATATTAGCGGGGTAAGTGGGAGCGACGCAACCTTAGCTTTAAGGGATTGTCCTTGTCGGGCTGACTCTTCCATTCCGGAACAAAGTCCTTGAGGACGGCGTGTGGATCAGCTGGCCGGACGTGGGTGTAGTGGACCCAGGGAGTTATTCCGTTGACCTTGAGAGCGGTGGGCGTGGTCAGGATCACAATGTAGGGTCTTTTCCAGCAAGGTTGGAGCATCTGCTGTTGGTGCCTCCGCACGTACACCCAATCGCCTGGTCGATACTGATGGGGGTCAGGAGGCAGCCCGGTCTCGTAGAGGGCCCTCAGCTTAGGCCACACCCGCTCATGGGCTCTTTGTAACATTTGGAGGGAGAAAAGAAATTGTTGGTCATTGAACTCAGCAAGCACTTCGGGTTTCAAGGCAGGAATGATAGGTGGAGGTATACCAAACATGATTTCGTAGGGAGTCAGTCCCATCTTATATGGTGAGTTTCCCACCCTATATAGGGCAAAGGGGAGGAGAGTGACCCAGTCCCGCCAGTCTCCAAGGCTAATTTAGTTAAGGTCTCTTTTTTTAATTTTTTTTTTTTTTCAACGTTTATTTATTTTTGGGACAGAGAGAGACAGAGCATGAACGGGCGAGGGGCAGAGAGAGGGAGACACAGAATCGGAAACAGGCTCCAGGCTCTGAGCCATCAGCCCAGAGCCCGACGCGGGGCTCGAACTCACGGACCGCGAGATCGTGACCTGGCTGAAGTCGGACGCTTAACCGACTGCGCCACCCAGGCGCCCCGAGTTAAGGTCTCTTTTAATGTCCTATTCATCCTCTCTACCTGACCTGAGCTCTGGGGTCTGTGAGCACAATGTAATTTCCAATCTCCCCCCAGTATTTGTGCTACTCCCTGTGTTACCTTAGAAATGAACCCTGGTCCATTGTCGGATCCGATCCTGGCAGGAAATCCATACCTTGGCAGAATGTCCTCCAGCAGCTTTTTGGTCACGGTTTGCGCTGTTTTGTGCTTGGTGGGGAATGCCTCTGTCCACCCTGAAAAGGTATCTACGAAAACTAGCAAGTACTTGTACCCATACTTTCCAGGCCTTACCTCAGTGAAATCTACTTCCCAGTATGTTCCTGGGCGGTCTCCCCTGAGTTGGGTTCTGGGGTTAGACCCATGGGTGGTGGCGTTGGTTAGCTGGCATGCATGACAGCTTGCCACAATCTGCTTGATCTTTGCTCGAGAGTCTTTAATAATGATCTTAGCATGTCGTATGAGGTCTTCCATCTTTCTTGTTCCCATAGGAGTACTCCGATGCATTTTGGATAGGACTTGTCATCCTAGTTCCTCTGGCAGGATGATGCTGGAGTCTGCGGCCCTCCACCAGCCATGCAAGCATTGGGTCATAGGCAAGCGTTTAATCCATTGTAAGTCAGTGCCAGTATAGTTGGGGGTGTCCAGCAGGGTCGGTGCCCCTGGATCGGGTAGCATGGTTGTTAAAACCTTAGTCACCAAAAGGGCTGCCTCCTTTGCTTTTGAGTCGGCTAGCCGGTTTCCCCTGGCTACTGGTGTGTCTGCTTTTTGGTGTCTTGGACAATGGATGATAGCTAGTGCCTTGGGCAGCCAGAGGGCCCTTAGGAGTTCAAGAATCTCTGTTTTGTTTTTAAGTCTTTGCCTCTGCTGTCAGAAGCCCTCTCTCTCTGTAAAGGGCTCCGTGGATATGAGCGGTAGCAAAGGCGTACCTGCTGTCGGTGTAAATGTTTATTCGTTTACCTTCTCCCATGGTTAGTGCCTCGGCCAGGGCGATCAGTTCTGCCCGTTGAGCCGATGTTCCGGCTGCCAATGGCTCTGCCCAGATGATCTCCATCTCTGTGGTTATGGCTGCCCCCCGCGTATCTGGTTCCTTCTCGGACAAAACTGCTGCCGTCCATATACCAGGTGGCGTCCACGTTCGGCAGTGGCTGGTCCCGGAGATCAGCCCTGATTCCGTGCACCTGTGCCAAAATCTCTTGACAGTTATGCAGAGGGGGGTCCCAGTCTGAGTTAGGGAGTAGTGTTGCCGGATTCAGGGTTGTAGGTGGCTTGAATAAAATTCTGGTGGGGTTTAGCAGTAGGCTCTGATAATGGGTCAGACGAGCATTGCTGATCCAGTGGTCTGGGGGCTGTTTGAGTACCCCTTCAATAGCATGTGGGGTGGTAGCATATAGTTTTGGCCCCATGGCTATCTTGTCTGCGTCCTTGACCATAGTGGCCACCGAGGCAATAATTTTTAAGCATGGGGGCCATCCAGCGGCCACCGTGTCCAGCTTTTTAGAGAGATAAGCTATGGGTCTTTTCCAGGGACCTATGTACTGGACAAGGACCCCTTTTGCCACCCTGTCTTTCTTGTCTACATACAGGTAGAAGGGCTTGGTTAGGTCAGGCAACCCGAGAGCCGAGGCAGACAGCAAGGCCTGTTTAAGGTCATTAAAGGCCTTGTTCATGGCCTCTGTCCATTCAAAATTTTGTTGGTGCCTGGTAGCGTCATAGAGGGATCTGGCCATCTCGGCAAAACCCAGAATCCATAGTCGACAGAACCCTGCCGACCCCAGGAATTCACGTACCTGACGGACGGTTTGCAGCTGTGGGATCCTTAGGACGGTTTCCTTCCGCGTATCTGTCAACCATCTTTGTCCATCCTTTAATTTGTACCCCATGTAGCTCACCTCTGCTCTGCAGATTTGGGCCTTTTTGGCTGAGGCCTGGTATCCTAGAGCTGCTATAGTTTGGAGTAAGTCCTTGGTGCCTTGCAGGCAAGTGTCCTGGTCCTCCGCCGCCAGCAGGATATCATCTACATATTGCAATAAGGTCAAATGAGGGTGCTCAGAACGGAACTCACCCAAGTCTTCGTGTAAGGCCTCATCGAAGATGGTTGGTAAGTTTTTGAATCCTTGTGGTAGTCGAGTCCAGGTGAGTTGGCCATTGATGCCTTTCTCGGGGTCCATCCATTCAAAAGCAAAAAGGTCTTGGCTCTTGGGTGCTAAAGGCAGGCTGAAAAAGGCATCTTTTAAATCTAATACCGTATACCAATTTTTGTCTGGAGGCAAGGTGGAGAGGAGGGTGTATGGGTTTGGGACCGTGGGGTGCACATCCATTACTCGCCGGTTGACTTCCTTTAAGTCCTGGACTGGCCTGTAATCATTAGAGTGCGGTTTTCGCACCGGCAGCAAAGGAGTGTTCCATACCGACTGGCAGAGCCTTAATATGCCTGAGTCTAGTAGTCGCCGTATGTGGGGCGTGATTCCCGTTCGCGCCACGAGAGGCATGGGGTATTGGCAGACCCTGACAGGGTCTGCCCCCGGTTTTAGTTCTATGTATATAGCCGGTTGGTGTCGGGCCAGCCCAATTCCCCCAGTTTCTGCCCATGCCTGAGGAAATTCCTGTAGCCAACAGTCAATGTCAGTTAATTGGACTGGGGGCGTTTGGTGGAGACGATATTCGTCTTGCAAACTCAGGACAAGCACCTGAATCGGTTGCCCTTCTTTGTCTAGGATTTTTGCCCCTCTGGGGTGGAAGCAAATTTGTGCCCCCATCTTGGTGAGCAAGTCCCGACCTAACAACGGGTAGGGACATTCAGGGATGACCATGAAGGAGTGGGATACCCGGCCCATGCCTAGGTCCACAGTTCTTCGGGTAGTCCATGAGTACTGTTTGGCCCCCCGTGGCCCCTTGCACCCATGAGGTCTTGCTTGCCAATTTCTCCTGGGGTTGTAGTAAGACCGAATGTTGTGCCCCAGTGTCCACTAGAAATTCAACTGGTTGCCCCTCCATTCTGAGAGTTACCCTGGGCTCGGGGAGGGGTACCGAACCCCGACTCCCCTAGTCGTCCAGGTCCTCCATCTCCAATATCTTGGCAGGGGCCTTAGATCTTTTGTTAGGGCAGTCTTTCACCCAGTGGCCCTCTTCCTTGCAATAAGCACATTGGTTTTTGTTTAGTTTAGGGCGCTCCCGTCGGGGACCAGGGCCATCCTCCTTACCTGTTCTTGAAGTCAGCTTCTTGAGGTACCTCCGTTTTTCCTGTGGGTCATCCATGGTTGTAGCCAGCAGGATCTTAGCCAGATTTCGGGTCTGCCGGTCGCTTAGTCTGTTGCTCCTCCGGGCTTTCTCTATTATTGTAAACTCTTTCTGCTACTATTATTAAGTCCTGCAGGCTCTTCTCTCCTAGCCTCTCCACTCTTTGTAATTTCCTTTTGATGTCTGGAGCAGCCTGATTAACAAAAGCCATGATAATTGCGGCTTTTGTTTCTGGGGCTTCTGGGTTCAGAGGGGTGTACTGCCTAAAAGCCTTTGTGATTCTAAGAAGGCTGCTGGACTCTCATCCTTACCTTGTCTTACATCATATACCTTGGCCAGATTAGTAGGCTTGCGCACGGCAGCCTTGAGACCTGCCATTAGAGTCTGGCGGTAGACCCGGAGTCTCTCCTTACCTTCAGCCAAGTTGTAGTCCCAGGTAGGGAGGGATAAGGGGAAGGCAGCGTTTATGAGATCTGGGTTTTGAGTCGGCTGTCTGTCCTCTCCCAGGACAGACTTCCGAGCTTCCACCTGTATTCGTTCTCTCTGTTCGGTGGTGAAGAGAACCTGCCAAGAGCTGCTGACAGTCATCCCAAGTAGGCTGGTGGGTAAAGAGAACAGTATCTAAAAGCCCAATTAAATCTTTTGGGTTATCGGAGAACTTTGCATTTTGAGTTCTCCAATTATATAAATCACTGGTGGAGAACGGCCAATATAACACTGGTTGTTCTCCAGACTCGTCGGGAGGCCCCATGGCGCGGAGGGGAAGGGTGGTGGAGTCCGCCGGCCCCATATTTGAGGGTGGGGTCGCCCGGTGGTTCTGTCCACGTGTCCCTGCTGCTGGCCCACACACAGGAATTCCTTCATCAGGGAGGGGTGATGCCCTTCCTGCAGCCCCTGGTGCTTCCAATGGAGGGGCGGAAGGGGGAGGGGGAGCCTGGTAGGGCGGCGGATGAATCAGGTCTTCCGGAGAGGAATCCTGCAAGACCGGATAAAGGGGCGTTTTGGCCTTTGTGTTCAGTCTCCTTCTCAGCTTTCCGCAGGGCTAGAATCTTGGTAGGTCCTGCTTTGGGGGGTAAGAATGGTTTTAGCCAAGAAGGGGGGTTTTCAATCATGTCCTGCCAGACCAGGATGTAGGGCACCTGGTCAGGGTGGCCGTCCGGTTTGTCCTTGAAGATTACGGCCTTGACCTGCAAAATAATAGGTAGGTGGAAAGTTCCTTCTCAGGGCCATCCCACGTCAAAGGTTGGCCATTCTGACATGCAGTAAGTCTGAAATTTCCCTTTTCTTATGTCTGTGCTCAAATTATGAGCCCTTTCCTTAACGTCCAAGAAGTGGGAGAGCATAAGAGACAGGGGGCTGGTTTGGGTCTGCCCCATTTCAATCCACACCAAGAAACAAAGAGTTATGACGGTTAACAAGGACACAATAACACAGACAAACGTTCCAGCGCGGCCACAGAGACAAAACAGAAAGTAAAACGAAGGGCTGGCTGTCCGTAATGGCAGCCGGCCCCCTTCACAGATGAGGACTTCATCCTCCTGGCGGGGGCAAGGGACATCTCCCAAGACCTCCGGTCGACGGCTCGCCAGCATGTCCGCTTAAGCCAATGCCAACCCAAAGACAGTTTGGAATTCCTACAGGTAGAGATACAGTATAGAGCTCTCAGAAAATATGTGCGCTAAAGGTATAAGCTGAGTGCACTCACCAGACGTGGGACCCTCCGGGTGGGGTCCTGGGGGTCTCTTGAATCCCGGGACGAGCCCCCAAATGTAACGCCCCCAATTTCAAATCCGAGAGACCACCAAGGAGCCGATACCGATGCAAACGCACGAGGGTTTATTTGCAAGCTCGAGCTTGGGCCCAAGTATACCCGACACAGAGGAGCAGGGACTTGGACCCCTCGGTTAAAAGGCGTAGCAGTTTTATAGGGGCCAGTGGCCAATGAGATTGTAACACACACAGAAAGTTGCATAGTCTTGTCAGTCCACATGCAGGTGGCCAATTGAATTACAATTTACCCTATAGTAACTGTTTGAACTAGCCTATCACTCTGGTTAGAATTGGCGCACAAGTTTGGCGGGCAAAAGGCGGAGTTTACATTCTTTGGCGGTTAGGGGTTCCATATTCCTATACGAGCTGGTTTCCAGTAAGGGTGTGCTCAGCGGCTTGACTAGGGTGGGGGAGTGTCTTTAGCAAAGTAGGTCATGTGGGGGTTATACATGACATGGTGGGTGTAGCACAAAATGGAGTTAGTCTTGCCTGCTTGTCCAGGGGTAGGGGATTTTTGTTAAATTCCTTGGGTCCCACACAATCAAGGGATGGAGGAGACGCCTAAACCAAGACAGAAAATGAAAGCACTATAAAAGAAAAATATATTTATGTAAAAATTTGATGAATGACTCAATCAACTATCTTTAAGACTATCAAGATAGTCTTAAAGGAAAGATAAACAACTTGACCACATAAAAGTATTATATGTATGGCCAAAGATACCATTAATAAAGTCAATGGACAGGGGCACCTGGGTGGCTCAGTTGGTTAAGTGTACAACTCCTGGTTTTGGCTCAGGTCATGAGCTCAGAGTTTGTGAGTTTGAGCCCCAAGTTGGGCTCCACGCTGACAGCATGAAAATAAATCAATGGATAAAACTAAATCTAAAAAAATTTTGCAGTGTGATGACAGTTAAGGTCTATAATATAAAACTCCTACAAATTATAATAGAGAACCTATTTTTTATAAAAGGGCAAGGTATATGAAGTGACAAATCAATTAATTACATCTCTATCAGCTGAGGTAGAAGGCTGTATATAAGGACACCTGGTTGGCTCAGTTGGTAGAGCACATGACTCTTGAGAGTTCAAGCCGCACGCTGGGGACAGAATTTACTTAATGAAACAACTCTATACAAGACACTGAGTGAGGGGAAAAAAAATGTCAGTGTAAGAAATAATGCCATTTTTGTGAAGAACTCAATGCCTTCTTCCCCTCCGTGTGTGTGTGTGTGTGTGTGTGTGAGAGAGAGAGAGAGAGAGAGAGAGAGAGAGAGAGAAAACATGAAAAAATGGGAGAGAAGTGGAGAAAAAAAAAGACACTAGAGACCCCATTCTATGAATCAATTAATTTGGGGTGGGCGGAAATGTGTGTGTAAATAAAGACATACAAAACTTCTGTGTGTATGTGTATGCATATATGTTTTTACAAAGGTGTACACACTATTGATTACCTCAGAAAGGTAGAATGGACAGGAGGGGAGGCTTTGTCTTTAATATATCTTTGCATTGCATTGTTTCACTTGCTATAAAAAAAATCGAATACTTTTATAATTTGAAAAACACCACATTTAAGAAGTTATGCAAAACACCACCAACAAACATCCTATTTATGTTTATGTTACCTATTTATAATGGTATTTTCCCACTCATCTACCCTTCCATATCCCTCCTCATCTGCTGCTGGAAGCACCATATCATTTTGGCTACTCACCTAGCATCTGATACACCAACTGCGACAAGAACTAAGCATTCCAATACACACATTTCTATAATACAAGCTTTTACCCCTTGCACTTGGTTTTGTTTTGGTTTTTCTGCCATTTTCCACCCTTGTTTTATTTGCTGAATCTTTTTGATGGAACAGAAGTACATACACCTTGGGATTCTCTCTGCTGAGTCTTGGGAAACCCCAGGCTCAAGTCTGTGTGTGCTCTTACATTGTCCTTCTTCCAGTTTTCCATTCAAGCAACTGTTCTCTGTAGTGCCTGCACGCTGGGACTCTTATGTTTCTAGAGCAGTGCTGTCCAATAGAAGTACAATATAAGCTCCCATACGTCATTTTAAATTTGCTGGTAGCCACATTAAAAAGGTAGAAAGAAACAGGTGAAATTCATTTTAATGCATTTTACTGAACCTAACAAGACCTAAAATAGAATCTCAACGTGACATCAATATTAAAAAATATTTTATAATCTTTTTCTCAAAGTCTTCGAAACCCAGGTTTTGTATTTTACACCTATAACACATCTCAATTTGGACTAGCCACATCTGAAATGTTCAGTAATCACATGTTGGCCACATGGTATCAGACAACAGGGTTCTAGAGAAGCCCATCCCCTGAGGGCCCTGCAGTTCATGACAGATTAATAGTTCCTCCTCTTTGGATGATTTCCTTTTCCAATTCATTAAGACTCTCAAGAGTGTGAATAAGGCGCAGTGAGTGTTGCAAAGAACACACTTTATCATAAACTATTAATTTTGAATACCTACCGTTAGGCTGTTTCCAAAAATCAATTCCACCTTCCATAAGGAGATTTCCCACGGAGGGGACTCAGGCTGACATGAGAATATAGTACTTTATTGGTAACGCGGGTTGAAATCTCGACTCTTGCTGTTTAACTACCTGCGGGGCACTGGGCCAATTTCATTATGACTGCGTTTCTTGTCTGTAAAAGGGTGGTATTTACAGTACCTACTTCACAGGTTCCCGGGAGAATTAAAGCAGTTAATAGATAATAAAGCATTTGGAACAGTGCCAGGTACATAACAAATGTTCAATACTCGTTAGCCGTGGTTCCCGCAAACTTGTTGCAGGCCCCGAGGGAAGTCCCAAGAAAACACCAGAAACCGTGAGGAGGCTCAGTGACAGCGCGGGTGAATTCCGCCTCAGGCCACCACCGCCGCCGCAGGGCCTAGGCGCCAAGGCCCCGAGGAAGCCTGATTCCAAAACGCTCCACTCACCTCTCCCCTCCGCACTCGCGGCCGGCTCCTTCCGGTCGAGCCTGAGGCGCCAGGTAACTAAGGGAAACCTGAGGAGGGACTTCCTGAGGCCAGGCAACCGAGACAACTTTTCTTGACGGTGTGTGTGGGGGGTGGGGGGGGTCTACCGGAAGCGGGAGGGACAGGATACTCGACTCTCCAGCTGTCAGCGGTACCCTCTCCTCAGGGTGAAGCAGCCCTCCAGCCCACGCCCGAGCTGCTTGGGGGAGGCTTCGGTCAAAGGAACGAGGGCGGCCCGCGGGCCGGTGGGGGCGGGGCCGGACCAAGCCCCGCCCCCTGCCCGCCGGGCTCGAGCCCTGAGCCGACGCGTCTGGCCGACGCACCGAAGCCCCAGCAGCCAATCGGGAGGCGTGGAGCGGGTTCAAATAAAGAAGGCGGGTGAAGATGGCGTCACCTCTTGGGTCTGGGAGGTGATCGACCCCGTATTCTGTGGTGAAAATGTGGCGGGTGAAAAAACTGAACCTTAGCCTGTCGCGTTCGCCCCAGTCGGTGAGCAGGAGAGCCTCAGGGACAGAGAGAGCTGGATCGGGGCTTCGGTGGGGGAGACGCCGGCGACGCCGAGTGTCGGGGAAAGCTGGGTCCAGCCTGGGGACCGCGATGTGTGTGGAGTCTTATTGGTCCCGCAACTTCAGCGCCATTGGGGTGGAAGTCTACTCTTCCTATTGCCCCCAGGAGCTTATTAGAGAGGGAAGACCCAGCTCAGGCTTTCTCACACTCTGTTCTTTCTCAGGGAAAACCAGCTATGAGAACTCCTCTTCGAGAACTTACCCTGCAGCCTGGTGCCCTCACCAACTCTGGAAAAGGGCCCCCCGGATGCTACTCGCCGACTTCATCACTGTGCAAGCTGGGACTGCAGGTGAGATTCGACTGGGCTCTCTGCCGAGGCCGAGGGCTCAGAGGAACAGAGGGCCAAGGCTGGAACATAATTAATAACGGTAATGAAGTCTTCTACCTTAGTGACATCCATTTACAGCTATTCAGGCCAACAGAGAGGTGCCCTAGGGTGGTTAAAGGAAATCCACTGAGAACCCGGACCTCTATTTGGCTGTTAGTTTTTCTCACGTCTTCCCCCGTTAAACTTTTACCAAAGTACTGAGAAATACTATCGCTTTGATTAGTGGTTTCCCCCTAAACGTGGGCTCACTCAAGCAGAGATCAGTTAGTTGGCTGTGGTAGTGAGGCAATATTCATATCCATTCCAAGAAGTAGTCAGAACTCTTTCTGGAGTCAAGTTACCCCACTGGAAGGCAGGGTACTTGGATCATCTTCACTTAAACTAGCCCCTGGTAGAAGTGCCCTCACTGAGTTGTCCATGTGTCAAAAGTCTTGAGAGAAGTACCCATGTATAAACTGCTTTTCAGTTGCTGTAAAAACTTGCCAAAGAAGGAGATTGACCCCTCTATAAGGTTCCTTGAAGAAATTTCTTTTAGAACTTAACTGCCTGGGAAAATTGTTTTCCTGAAGAAATCACTTTTTCTTTCTTTCTGATAATGAGAACTAAGCAGGTTACCATATTTTCCCTTTTGCTCTGGCTTCTAAAAAGCTCAGGGTCAAATTTGATCATCAGGTGTAGCTACTATTACTCTTTGAAATACGAAAATCTGCTTTCTTTTTCTTTCTTGACTATGATTTTGTATTCATTAAGTTGATCTGTCCATCTATCTTCTTTTTTATGCAGCCTGAACTATTTTTGGAAGATGGGATATAAACAAAATAGGTTAGAGGAGGAAAGAAGAAAATGTAAAAACAGAATCTTAAGCGGCCTGAATAACAGATGTATGAGGGTAGCAGCCTTTCTTGAAAACACTCTAACACCAATAGAACTTTCTGGGATGAAAGGGGTCCCTGGGTAGCTCAGTCAGTTAAGCGTCCAACTCTTGATTTCCTCTCAGGTCATGATCTCATAGTCATGAGCTCCAGCTCCATGTTGGGCCCTGTGCTGAGCCTGGAGCCTGCTTGGGATTCTCTTTTGCCCGCATGTGCGCTCGCTCTCTCTCTCTCTCTCTCTCTCTCTCTGTCTTTCAAAATAAACGTACATTAAAAAGAAAAAAACTTTCTGGGACGATGGAAATGTTTGATAATCTGTGCTGTCCAGTCTGGTGGCTATTAGTTATGTGGGTATTGAACACTAGTAGTGTTGCATCCACACGACTCCTGAAACAGAATGCTACGGGCACCAGTGACAGTCACAACAAAGTTTATTACAATGAGAGGCAAGGCCGACCGATCGGGACCAACACTCTTGATAAGAGTGCGGCCCCGAACAGCCGGGGTACAGAGTTTTTATAACCGATCACATCGTTTTATCATCACCTGGGAACAGAACAAAGAAACAGGTTCCACTGGAGAGTGTAATGCTAAGTGAAATAAGCCATACAGAGAAAGACAGATACCGTATGGTTTCACTCTTATGTGGATCCTGAGAAACTTAACAGGAACCCATGGGGGAGGGGAAGGAAAAAAAAAAAAAAGAGGTTAGAGTGGGAGAGAGCCAAAGCATAAGAGACTGTTAAAAACTGAGAACAAACTGAGGGTTGATGGGGGGTGGGAGGGAGGGGAGGGTGGGTGATGGGTATTGAGGAGGGCACCTTTTGGGATGAGCACTGGGTGTTGTATGGAAACCAATTTGTCAATAAATTTCATATATAAAAAAAAAAAAAAAAGAAACAGGTTCCAGATGAGTTAGAAACAGTTGCCTAATGAGGTGTTTACTTTAGACTTTCTGCCTCTAAGTTGCAACCAGTGGATCTCCTTGACCCTGCCTCTGATGCTCTTTTCTTTGAACTTTTGTTTCCTTAATTGGTGAAGCCTAATTTACAAGGGTATGAGGCGTAGTTTACCAGAGCAAAGCAAGGCTTAACCTTCAGTGTCAACACAAAGCTGTTATTTTTCAAGCTAAGCATTAGCCCTACACTACAATTTAACCCTTACAGTAGTTAATGTGACTGAGGAACTAAATTTTTAGTTTTATTTAATTTTAATTTACCAAATTAGATAGTATAGCTTAGACAAAAAGAAAAGTACCTAGTGGGAACTGATCTTCATAGAACTTGATAGAATGTAACCATAGCCATTTAATCACAGTAGTAGAATAGAATGGAATGGAATTTAGGTCTCCCTTCTGCTACCTCCTGATACGCTCAGCTACATAGACAAAAAGAGTTTTTCTCCCAACAAAATAACTATTTATTGCTAAAAAAAATTTTTTTTAATCTTTATTTTAGAGACAGAGAGAGACAGAGACAGAGAGACAGTGTGAGTAGGGGAGGGGCACAGAGAGAGGGAGACACAGAATCTGAAGCAGGCTCTAGGCTCTGAGCTGTCAGCACAGAGCCCAATGCAGGGCTCAAACTCACCAACCGTGAGATCATGACCTGAGCTGAAGTTGAACGCCCAACCGACTGCGCCACCCAGACACCCCACTATTTTTTGCTTTTTAAATTTTTGATTATTTAGGGGTACCTGGAGGGCTCAGTGGGTTAAGTATCTGACTCTTGATTTCGGCTCAGGTCATGATCTCACGGTTCTTGAGATCCGGCATTCCTGTTGGGTTCTGTTACAGCTCAGAGCCTGCTTTAGATTCTCTCTCCCTCTCTCTCTCTCTCAAAATAAACAAACATTAAAAAAAAGACAATCCTTTTTTTTTTTTTTTTTTTTTTTTTTTTTGGCGAGGGCGTGGGGTGGGGTGCAGTACAGGGGAGGAGAGAGCAGGGGAAGGGCAGAGAAAGGAGAGAGAGAATCCCAAGCAGGCTCTATGCTGATAACCCGAGGGCAGGGCTTGAACTCCAGAACCGAACTGTGAGATCCTGACCTGAGCCGAAATAAAGAGAAGCTTAACCAACTGAGCCACCCAGGTGCCCCCTTTCTTGCATCTCTTTATGTGTTATCTGTCTGTATGTGTTTATATCCACACACATCCATATATTATCATACTTTTATTTTAGAGGTAGAGTGAGCAGGGGAGAGGGGCAGAAGGAGAGAGAGAATCTTAAGCAGGTTTCCCACTGAACGCTGAGCCAACTTGGGCTTGATTTTACGAACCTGGGATCATGACCTTAGCTGAAATCAAGAGTTGAATGCTCAACCAACTGAGCTACCCAGGCGTCTCTCCTTAAGTGATATTTAAAAAGAATAAATAGGAACTTGATAAACACAGCAAAAACTGTAAGGTGCACTTTTGCATTCCTAAAAGTCTTTGGTTTGTTTAGTCTCTGGGCTATTTAATGCAGACTGATTTATGTTTTGTATATCCTATCTTTCTTTTTGTTGGTTTTTACCTCATATCTTTTTGACATCCCTTTTATTTTCTACTTTTCCTTTAAAACACTTTGAAAGAAAAACTTCAAAATTGAAATAAAATATATGAAAGTACATAAAACATACAACTTAACAAATTTGTATAAAGTACCCATCATAGTAACCAACACCCAGTCAGTATTTAGGACATTGCCAGCATATCGGAAGCCCATTTTAGCTCAACCTTATTTTTTAAAGCTTCATCCACTGCTGTAAATGAGATTTCATGTAAGTCTGATTTTTTTTTTTTTTTTAATAATGGGTCTTTATATCAAGCTTCTAAAATGGTTTTTATCTTCTGGGGCTCCTGGGTGGCTCAGTCGGTTAAATGTCTGACTTTGACTCAGGTCATGATCTCGCAGTTTGTGGGTTTGAGCCCCACTTCGGGCTCTCTGCTGTCACCGTGGAGCCTACTTCCAATTCTCTGTCCCCTGCCCCTCCCCCACTCATTCTCTTTCTCCTTCTTTCTCCCTTTCTCTCAAAAATAAATAGACATTAAAAATATTAAAATAGTTTTATCTTCCTTATGGTTCAGAAATTTTATTTTTTCTTATCAATCTTGCTTGGAACTTGGTGAGCCATTTCAATATGCAAACTCTGGTCTTTACCTCAGAGACATTTTCTTCTTTTTTTTTTAATTTTTTTTTTTAACGTTTATTTATTTTTGAGACAGAGAGAGACAGAGCATGAGGGGGGGAGGGGCAGAGAGAGAAGGAGACACAGAATCGGAAGCAGGCTCCAGGCTCTGAGCCATCAGCCCAGAGCCTGACGTGGGGCTCGAACTCACGGACCGCAAGATCGTGACCTGAGCTGAAGTCGGACGCTTAACCGACTGCGCCACCCAGGCGCCCCGACATTTTCTTCTAATATTTGTTAATTAGTGCCTCCTATAAGTATTCTCTTTTTTTCTTTTTTTTTTTATTTTTTTATTTTTTCAACGTTTATTTATTTTTGGGACAGAGAGAGACAGAGCATGAATGGGGGAGGGGCAGAGAGAGAGGGAGACACAGAGTCGGAAACAGGCTACAGGCTCTGAGCCATCAGCCCAGAGCCCGACGCGGGGCTCGAACTCACGGACCGCGAGATCGTGACCTGGCTGAAGTCGGACGCTTAACCGACTGCGCCACCCAGGCGCCCCTATTCTCTTTTTTTCATGGAACTTCTTTTCCTCGTGTGTTAGGTTTAGTGGGTTTATCTTCCAGTTCTTTTAGCTTTTCCCTAAGATATACATTTCTTTGCATTTTTGTCTTTGCTTTAAAATACTCTTCCACTTGGGCGTCTGGGTGGGCTCAGGCAGTTAAAGCCTACTCTTGGTTTCCGCTCAGGTCATGATCTTGTGGTTCGTGGATTCAAGCCCACATCAGGCTCTGTGCTGGCAGTGTGGAGCCTGTTTTGGACTCTCTGTCTCCCTCCCTCTCTGCTCCTCCCCTGCTTATGTATGCTCTCTCTCAAAATAGATAAATAAACTTTTAAAAATTATAAAAATAAAAAAGATATTTTTCCACTTGATTACCCAGGCCAGTAATTTGAGCCTCAACTCTGACCATCCTCTTTCAGTTCATTTAATGAGTTTTTTTTGCTTAAAAGTTCATTTTTGTTGTTGTTGTTTAAAAGTAATTTTTATTATTTTCAGAAGGTCTTGGGGCATGTGAGTGGCTTAGTCGGTTAAGTGTCCGACTTTAGCTCAGGTCATCATCTTGTGTTTCGTGAGTTTGAGCCCTGCATTGGGCTCTGTGCTGACATCTCAGAGCCTGGAGCCTGCCTTGGATTCTGTGTCTCCCTCTCTCTCTGCCCCTCCCCTGCTCATGCTCTGTCTCTCTCTCAAAAATAAACATTAAAAAAAAAAAAAAAAAAGTCTTTGTGTATGTGTGCTGTATTTGAATTGTCTTACCTTGTCGTCTGTTTCTTCCATCAGCTGTTTATTTTTTTTATTTTTTTATTTTTTTTTAACGTTTTTTATTTATTTTTGAGACAGAGAGAGACAGAGCATGAACGGGGGAGGGGCAGAGAGAGAGGGAGACACAGAATCGGAAGCAGGCTCCAGGCTCCGAGCCAGCAGCCCACAGCCCGACGCGGGGCTCGAACTCACGGACCGCGAGATCGTGACCTGAGCTGAAGTCGGACGCTTAACCGACTGAGCCACCCAGGCGCCCCCCATCAGCTGTTTTGTTAGGGTTTACTTTACTATCTTAGGGTTTGCCCTTTCTCCGGCTATTAGATCCATTTAAGTACATTCATATTTTCTTTTTCTTGTTCATTGAGTCTCAGGTACCAGCAACCCTGCAGGTGGTAGAAGGTACAGTGGGTCTTTGTCCCTGTGAACCGGCATATGGGGGTTATCAGTCCTTTATGAGGGTACCAGCAGGAAGTCTCTCTGCTTTTCATTTTCCTCTGCTACAAAGGTTAGAGCTCTTCAAATCCCAAGGGTTGAATGGATTCAACTCCTGTGTTTAGGACACATTCAGCTCTTGGGGCCAGGGAGACTAGGTCACTAGTGCAGGTTGACGTTGCCCTTTTTCCTAGGGTTTGTGGATCTCTGTGGGCCCCAGCAAGACATTACACTAACTCTGGTCCCCAGTTTTTCATCTGTTCTAGAAGAGAAAATCTTGTAGCAACTCTAGAGTCTGGCAGAGCTTACCTCAGGATCCTCTCTCAAAGGAATGGGAGGGAGGGGTTGGAGACAAGTGGGGTCACATTCAAGCTACCATCTCCCCATGATATGAATAGATTATCTCAGCCTTGTTTATACTGTAGACTGATTCACTTGGAAAAAACCTAAGATGACTTCTCAGCTTTAGTTAGGGTTTAGTTTAGGTTTAGGTTAGGGTTTCTTTAGTGAGCAGCCAGGCTTAGCCAATTTTTACCTAAGCAGAGGTAATGAAAACTCTTTGTGTTCAGACAGTATCCTATACCCGTAATTATATGTTGGGAACTAGAAATGACTGCCTTGGCCAACTACTTCTGTTTCTTTTGGCAGGAAGGCAACAACAATGCATCACCAGTGGATTTTGTCAATGCCAAGAGGACAGATTCCCCTTCAGAACAGTTCAGCCATCCCTCAAAGTGGCTAGAAGCTTGTCAGCATGAATCAGATGAGCGGCTCATAGATCTGAATCCCCAAACCAACTCTACTCCCAAAACATCTGAGGAAGCAGTAGACCCACTGGACAACAATGTGGTTAAAACCATGGTCCTCGTATCCTCTCCAGTGGGGCAACAGCAAGTTACCCTTGAGGCTCATTTAGATTCCACGACAGAGACAAACAGCTTCTCTCCAGATGAGTCTTTGAGGCCAGGAGATCTGCTAAGAGAGGGGGTGGCGGCCTGCATAGAAGACAGCTTTTCAGAAGTTGTTCCTGCTACGTCTGAGAAATGTACATTTCAGCGTCCTCCATCCCATGTCTTGGAGTGTCTGCCAAATCCCTGTTCTGGGCAACAGCCACACTGCTCCAAAGAAAGCCTCAGGGATGACGGGACTGAGGCTGTGCCTGAGGACTTAGTCCCTTCCGAAAGAAATACCTTCTTGCCTTCCTCCAGGCTCTGGCTCTCCCCTTCAACTGCCTTAGCAGCAGATTTCCCTGGCACTCATGTGGACCCAGGGGAGGAAATTGTAGAGCACAGCGCTGTAGAGGAAAGAGAACTGAGCTTTCCCACACTCCCTGAGGAGGGTGAATTAGGAGAACAAGCACTTGTCTCAAATATGGAAGCTATTCCATCCACATGCCTGACCCCAAATCCAGGAGAAATGGAATCCCAGGCTGCTCCAAGCCCAGCAGTAAAAGATGCTGGTAGGATTCTTGTCTCTGATACAGGGCCGTGGATGTCCCCACTGGCTTGGCTGGAAAAAGGTGTGAATACCTCGGTCATGCTGGAAAATCTCCGCCAGAGCTTATCCCTCCCCTCTGTGCTTCGGGACGCAGCGATTGGCACTACCCCTTACCCTACTTGCTCGGTGGGGACTTGGTTTACTCCCCCAGCAGCGCAGGAAAAAAGTACAAACACCTCCCAGACAGGCCCAGTGGACATCAAGGATGGTACTTCTGAGACAGAGCACCTCCTATGGGGGTAAGTGTCCCGGTAACTTTGTGCCTCCTGGGTTCCATTAATCTGGACCTGCCACTCCCATCCCTTTCCCTTTCTTCTCCTCATGTTCTTCTCTTGCTGCAGCAGCCATCCTCCAGATCTGACTGCCTTATCTCGACATGACCTGGAAGATAACCTGCTGAACTCTCTTGTCATTCTGGAGGTTCTCTCCCGCCAGCTGCGGGACTGGAAGAGGCAGCTGACTGTCCCTCACTCAGAAGTTCAGGACAGTAGCACACAGACTGACACCTCTCCCAGTGGGGTAAGAAAGCTCTTCTTCCCAGTGGGCCCTTTTCCTTAGAATATGTATGCTGAGGATCTGGAAAATCCCTTAAAGCTGTGGGTACTCACTTTACTCCTGGGATACATCAAGACTTTCCGAGGGAATATATGCAAGGAAAATTTTAAAGGAATCAGTTTCTAGGTCTTCATCTTCCACATGTACTTTTGACCAATTTTTTTTCTTTCCTACTTTCCCATTCTCAACTGCCCTTGCCCCCTTTACTGAAGAACAGCATATTTACTACCTATCCTGAATCTTACATTGTCAAGGAATAGCAATCAAAGGACAATAGAAAATGTTTGTGTACATGCTGAGAAAGCAAATGACTGCAATGGTTATGTAACACCATTTTTGCATGCTTTCAGCAAAATTGAAGGAAGACTTTAATTATATTTGTGGATCATTAAAAATTTTTGATGAAAGTTTACTATGAGATTTTTGGCATGGATCTCCAAAGGAGCTCGTAGATTGGGTGACACGCCCTCCTCTCTTTCTCCATTCCTACCTCCATTCCTCCCATTATTTATGTGAAGAAGAGTCTGAGTGCTTATATCTATAAGAAAAGAAATAGGTATAGAATTGTCACTGAGCCATGTTTTATTGTAGGAATTACAGTAATCCACAGACACATGAACTAATATGGGGAAGGAAGCTATATCCATTTCATTAACAGACGATTCCCAATAAAATTTTTACTGAGTAAAATGGACTTCTGCTGTTGCAGTGATATTGATGAATAATAGACTTTAAGTATGTTACAGACTTAAGATATATTACATTAGGATAAAAGTCTGAGAGGAGTAAACATGCAATTTTAAGGAGAAGGGCTGATAAAAAATGTCTGACTGTTTAAGAAGAGTTTGTGCATGGGTGCCTGGGTGGCCTAATCGTTAAGCATCTGACTTCGGCTCAGGTCATGATCTCACGGTCGGTGAGTTTGAGTCCCTCATCGGGTGAGCTCGTGCCCACTTCAGGTGAGCATGAGCCCTGCATCCGGTGATCACCAACCCCACTTCAGGTGAACGCAAGCCCTGCTTCGGGTAAACAAAAACAAAACATGAGCCATGTTTCAAGTGAGCCCTGCTACTCTCTCTCTCTCTCTCTTTCTCTGGGTGCTCACTTGCACCCTCTCTCTCTCAAAAAAAAAAAAAAAGAAGAAGAAGAGTGTACATTTTTTTTCAAAATATTTTTTTAAGTGTATTTATTTATTTTGAGAGAGAGAGAGAACGCATATGGGAGGAGCAGAGAGAGAGAGAGAGAGAGAGAGAGAGCGAGAATCCCAAGCAGGCTGCACACTGTCAGCACTGTGTCCGATGCAGGGCTCTAACTCATGAACCATGACATCATGACTTGAGCTGAGATCAAGTGTCAGACGCTCAATTGACTGAGCCACCCAGGCGCCTGGTTGGTGCATTTTTTTAATGGCATCAAATAGGCTTTAAATCATTATGCTAGATGTAGTATACCACTGGATATATTTAAGAGTGATCTAACAGTTTTATTTCAAATTATCAGTGTTTATAATATGGTTGAAATTATAGCCTTTGTAACAATTTAAAAAATTTTTTTTTCAACGTTTATTTATTTTTTTGGGGACAGAGAGAGACAGAGCATGAACGGGGGAAGGGCAGAGAGAGAGGGAGACACAGAATCCGAAACAGGCTCCAGGCTCTGAGCCATCAGCCCAGAGCCTGACGCGGGGCTCCAACTCACGGACCGCGAGATCGTGACCTGGCTGAAGTCGGACGCTTAACCGACTGCGCCACCCAGGCGCCCCAGCCTTTGTAACAATTTAAACTTAAGCGTACTCAGTCTTTCAAAATTATTCTGAGAGATCTGAGAGAAAAATAGTTTAAAGACTACTGTTCTAGAGGATTCTGGTTGTGACAGCACAGACTGAGGAAGGAAGGGAATGGTGTCCAGGGAAGGAATGGAGAGCCTCAGTACTGGGGCCTTTGGGGTAATGGGTGGCTGCTGCTAAGAAGAGATGGTCTCCAGACGCCCAAAGACCTTGGGTTGAAAATATCCTCAAAATAAGACTTTACCTTTTGCCAGAATCCTGACCTTGTTCCCCATCCCCATCCCCATCCCCATCCCTATCCCTGAGTCGGCCTTTCCCTGAAGCTTGCCAAATCCCTTTGGAGGCAACTGAAGCAGAGCCAAAGAGGGGAAGTGACAGCACCTTCAGCCATTCCCCATCACAATGCCCTGTCCTTGCCGCTTGGGTGCCCCCTTCACGCTAATCTCATCACTTGCCTGACTGCCCACCTCTGAGCACTAGTTGTACTCATAGAATACTCCGTGCCCCACTGTACAATGCAGGAGGGAATGATGACCGCCTCGCTGGGGAAGGGAGTGGTGAACTCCTCAAGATTATCTCCTTAAATCCAGACTTCTGTAACATCGTGACTCAGCACTGCTGCTCCGGCAGTGGGTTTTGTCTCAGACGATGGCTGCCTTTCAGCGGTAATGATGGCTCCCTGCTTTTCTCAGAACTTGAAAGTCCTCTGCATAGCATACTAATTTTTATCTGTGCCAACACAGTGAATAGACAGAGAACGAGAAAATAAAAATGACTAATAAATATTTGAGAAAGTTACTGGTAATCAGAGAATTGCAAATTGAAACAATGAGATGCTATTTTTGTCTAACAAAATAGTAAATAATAAAATAGATAATGCTGGCTAGTATTGTCCTGTTGTCAGTAGGATATATAAATTGGTTCAAACTTTTTTGAAAGTAAGACCCTTAAAGCATTTCAAACTTTTTGACTCAGTAGTTCTTCCTCGGATATATCCTTTTTTATTTTTTTAAAGTAATATTGTTCTTAAAAAATTTTTTTTTTAATGTTTATTTATTTTTGACAGAGAGAGAGACAGAGCATGAGCAGGGGAGGGGCAGAGACAGAGGGAGACAGAATCTGAAGCAGGTTCCAGGCTCTGCCCTGTCAGCACAGAGCCCGATGTGGGGCCCGAACCCACAGATCGTGAGATCATGATCTGAGGTGAAGTTGGACGCTCAACCAACTGAGCCACCTAGGCGCCCCAATATTATTCTTTAAAAACATTTTTTTTAATGTTTATTTTTGAGATAGAGAAAGAATTAGTGGGGGAGGGGCAGAGAGTGAGGGAGACAGAGGATCTGAAGCAGCTTCAAGCTGACAGCAGAGAGCCCAGTGTGGGGTTCGAACTCCCAAATCATGAGATGATCTGAGTTGAAGTCGGACACTTAACCGACTAAGCCACCCAGGTACCCCCCCTTTTTTTCAAATTTTAAAAAATGTTTATTTTTGAGAGAGAGAGAGAAAAAACGCAAGAGTGAGTGGGGGAGAGGCAGAGAGAGAGAGAGAGAGAGAGAGAGAGAGAGGGAGAGGGAGACACAGAATCTGAAGCAGGCTCCAGGCTCTGAGCTGTCAGCACAGAGCCCAACACAGGGCTCGAACTCATGAACTGCCTCCCTCCCCCTGCAGTCATGGTTTTTAAAGAAAGGAAATCAGAGTTCAGATAATCTCTGAGAAGTTTCAATGTGAGGTAAAATACCAGCAGAAGTTAAAAATGGGTGGTACTCTACTTTGATAGGTCCCCCTAAGCAGATGTCCCAGTTTCAGGCTATTCCAGTGAGGACAGTAAATAGAAATTCAGGGCTAAATAGGGGCGCCTGGGTGGCTCAGTCGGTTGAGCATCCGATTTTGGCTCAGGTCAGGATCTCACAGTTCATGGGTTTGAGCCCTGCATCGAGTTCTGTGCTGACAGCTCAGAGCCTGGAGCCTGCTTCAGGTTCTGTGTCTCCCTTTCTCTCTGCCCCTTCCCCACTCACGCTCTGTCTCTCTCTGTCTCAAAAATAAATAAACATTAAAAAAAATTTTTTTTAGGGGTGCCTAGGTGGCTCAGTAGGTTGAGCATCCGACTTCAGCTCAGGTCATGATCTCATGCTCCGTGAATTCGAGCCCCGCGTCGGGCTCTGTGCTGACAGCTCAGAGCCTGGAGCCCGCTTCAGATTCTGTGTCTCCCCCTCTCTCTGCCCCTCCCCTGCTCATGCTCTGTCTCTCTCTCTGTCTCAAAAATAAATAAAAATTAAAAAAAAAATGTTTTTAAAGAAATTCAGGGCTAAATAACAGTATAATAAAATTAAATAATAAAAGCAGGACCACACATTCATTTTTATGTTATAATCTCAATTGTAGTTTTCTTAAGCATTACTGTCATTTATCATACCTAAAACACCATCAATATTAAGATATATACCAATTTCAGTGGCATTGTGTAAAAAGATAATCATCTTAAAATTCATTGAATATGGTAGTTTCTTTCTAAATCAGTCTGCAACTTTTTTTCTGACACCTGAGGGAAGTAATATATTCCACTTCTAGCAAATCCCTATAGTAAGGAAATCTCTGGAGTTATGTGGAAACCTTTTGGGGGTGGCTGCTATACTGTTGGTAAGATTCATTGCTCCAGGGGCGCCTGCCTGGATGGCACAGTTAAGTGTGCGACTCTTGATCTCGGCTCAGATCATGATCTCATGGTTCCTGAGTTCGAGCCCTGCATTGGGCTATGCGCTGATGACGTGGAGCCTGCTTGGGATTCTGTCTCTCCTTCTCTCTGCGCTTTCTCCTCTTGTGTTCTCTCTCTCTCTCTCTCTCAAAATATAAGTAATCATTGCTCCAGGTGGTAAAACTAATGGTTTCTTTTTCCATTTTATTCACTCTATATTTCCAAAATTTTACAATAAATGCATGTCATCCTTATAGTTAGAAAAAAAATAAGGTTATTTTGAAAAGGAATTTTTATGTGCCTCGATTTTTTTTTTTTTTTTTTTTTTTTTTGCTTGGCCTCATTGAGCTGTGAGCTTTGCTCTTGCTTTTAATAGGAGAGGCTCCTGTGTCTCAGTGGGTGGGAGGGGGAATGTGGTGCTGGCTGTGTATGATGCCTATGCAGAAGGCACAACTTTGTTTCTCTGACTAGCTAAGTAAGAAACCTCAGCATCTTCAGGAGAGTCAAGAGATCGGACAGGCTCTGCAGCAGGCCAGGAATGCCATGGTAAGTTTTGATTATACCATCACTGGGTCTCCTGTGAACATCAAGCATGGAAAACCTTGGGTGGTTAGCAAATGGTGATACTCAGCTATGGTAGTAAAGGGAGGTTTCCAAACCTTTGTTAAGCACATCTCCTTCCTGGGAGCTTGAAATTGGGGTCAGTGGTTTTCCTCCCCAGTGTCCCTGTTACTTCCTACTTAGTGACTTTATTTGATCTAGCCTAACCACCTTTCCCTCTACAGCAGTCATGGGTGCTGGTTTCCAAAGAGCTGATATCCTTGCTTCATCTGTCTCTGTTGCACTTAGAGGAAGATAAAACTACCGTGAGTCAGGAGGTAAGCAGCATGAATATGAACGCAGAGGCCTCTGGTGAGACTGAAAGCCAAAAAAAGGAACTAGACACCATGTCTGAGTCTTGTCTTATAGTCTCGGCGTGCAGAAACCTTGGTCTCCTGCTGTTTTGATGTGTTGAAGAAAGTGAAGGCAAGGCTCCAGAGCCTCAAAGCAGAAAAGGAGGAGGCGAAACACAAAGAGGAAATGGCCGTCAGAGGCAAGGATGCGGTAAGGTGTCAGGCTTTTGTTCTTGGATGTGGGAGGTGTCTTCCCCAGGGTTCCTGCAGGAACATAAATTTCGCTTGCGACACAGGTGGGTGGCCTAAGAACTGCCAGCTCTGAGGAGTAATGAACTAAACTAAACTAAATAATAGTGGAGAGTTATGGCTTTTTGCGCTTTTTCACTCCTCTGCCCACCATGTCCTCGCAACCTCTCCCCTTAATAGGCAGAGACTGTGCTAGAGGCTTTCTGTGCACGTGCCAGCCAGCGCATCAGCCAGCTGGAACAGGACATGGCTTCCTTGGGGGAATTCAGAGGCCTTTTGAAGGACACCCAGACCCAGCTGGTAAATTGAAGGCATTTTCTTTCCTGGGGTCCATACTGACATACCGGGAGGATGGCCATTATTTCCCCACTTTGTTCTTTCCAGAGGAAAGGGTCTCCATAGGCAATCCTTCTTGTGTAGGTAGGGCTTCATACTGAGCAAGAAGAGTTGGGTCAGCAGACAGCGAGTCTTACATCAAACTTACAACAGGACTGGATATCCATGCAGTTGGATGTGAGTATTTGGGGCCATCATATCACTCCTTTATGCACAGTCAGCCCTGTTGGGAGCCTTGCCTCAAACGTGCTTCCCTGACCTGCTTGCTTCCCCCGGTAGTATAAAACATGGACAGCTTTGCTGAGCCGGTCTCGAAAACTCACAGAGAAACTCATAGCCAAGAGCCGGCAGACCCTGCAGGAACGTGATGCTGCAGTTGAGGAAAAACAGCAGGTACAAACCAGGAGTGGGGGACTGCTTAGGCCTAAGGCCTAGCTAGTTTCCTCCTTCTCTTCAGAAGGACTTTCTAATGAGTGGTATCGTTAGCCTCTTACGCTGGACCTGTCTTTTTTTCCACTCTGGGTTTGGAAACCAGCCAGGTCCCTTCACTATAGATGGCCTTGGGCCCAGTTGTTTCCTTTGCTCTTTAGCACCTTCTTTAGCAACTTTTCTCCTCTTTCTACTTTTTCCTGAGGACCAGCCTGTTTCTGCAGTGTTGCTGCCTAGGAACAAGGTGCTTTGCTGTCCTGTCCAGAAAGAGAAGCTGGGCTGAGTCCTAGGATTCCTGATTCAGGAAAACCTGTGGTAGAAAAACGATCTTTTCTTCCTAGGTTTCCAGGGAGCTGGAACAAGTCTCTACCCATTTAGAGGAGTGCAAAGGCCAAATAGAACAACTGGAATTGGAAAACAGTCGCCTAGCAACAGGTAGGTGTGTGTGTGTGTGTGTGTGTGTGTGTGTGTGTGTGTGTGTGTATGCGCACATGTGAAAGCAGTTGTGCCCTGCTGAAGTTTGGGGTGTGGCAGTAGAGCCAGGGGGTGCTCTAGAGCACTTGTTTTGGAGCAGAAGTATGGGGAGGTTTTGGCCCGATGACTACATAGTGTCAATTAGGATACTTTTGGTTTAGATCTCCGGGCTCAGCTGCAGATCCTGGCCAGTGTGGAGAGTCAGCTAAAAGAGCTACAGAGTCAGCATGCCCATTGTACCCAGGACCTGGCCGTGAAGGATGAGTTGGTCTGCAAGCTTACCCAGAGCAATGAGGAGCAGGCTACTCAGTGAGTTCTGATCAGGCTATTGTGGCAGTAGGCGCCCAGGATATAGGACTGAGGGGGTCTAATATAAGGTCTCTGGCAGATGGCAAAAGGAAGAGGTGGCACTAAAACACATGCAGGCAGAGCTGCAGCAACAACAAGCTGTCCTGACCAAGGAGGTGCAGGACCTGAAGGAGACGCTGGAGGTAAGAAATGTGGCTTGGGGCAGGGGAACTGGTAGGAGTGTGACTTTCACCTAATGGTATTGAGGTGAGGTTTGAGACTGTGGACCAGAAAAAGCCTCTGTTCCCAGGGCTCTAAAATTTCCCACTTAGTCTCATTTTTCTCCCCTCCCTCTCTTGCTCCTTGCCTGCCTTCCTTTTCCTGTGTCCCCAGTTTGCAGACCAAGAGAATCAGGTTGCTCACCTAGAGCTGGGCCAGGTTGAGTGTCAGTTGAAAACCACACTGGAAGTGCTCCGGGAGCGCAGCCTGCAGTGTGAGGGCCTCAAGGACACTGTAGAGAACCTGAAGTAAGATTTCTGCCTTTTGGTGCTTCCCCTGCTAAGTGTTTATGTTTCCTGGGAACGTTTCTGGAAGCTAAAGTCTCCAAGAAGGAAGAGAGTGTATTGTTTCCCTTTTTGAATGCAGCTCTGTATGGGGATTTGGGAGAGGTGTTCGGAGAAGGTTGCTTGGTCTTTGGCTGTTTTCTCTGTTCCTTCCTTATTTTAGGGCTAAACTGGCTAGTACCATAGCAGAGAACCAGGAACAAGACCTGGAGAAGACACGTCAGTATTCCCAAGAGCTAGGGGTGCTAACTGAGCGACTCCAGAGACTGACTCTCTTCCTACAGGCAAAACTAAAGGAGAAGGTAGGATCCGGGGGTTCCTTCTGTTCCCTTCCAATCATATCTTCAAACAAAGACAGTTTTATTTCTTCCTTCCCAATCTGTATATCTTTTATTTCCTTTTCTTATCTTACTGCGTTAGCTAGAACTTCCACTATGATGTCGAAAAAGAGGGGTAGAAGGGGACATCCTTGCTTTGTACCTGATCTTAGAGGGAAAGCTTGGAGTTTCTCTTCATCAAGTATGATGTTAGCTATAGGCTTTTGTTTAATTAAAAAAAAATTTTTTTACATTTATTTTTGAGAGACAGAGCACAAGTGGGGGAGGGGCAGAGAGAGAATGAGACACAGTATCAGAAGCAGGCTCCAGCACAGAGCCCGATGTGGGGCTCAAACTCACAAATTGTGAGATCGTGACCTGAGCGAAAGTCAGATGCTGCTTAACTGACCGAGCCACCCAGGCGCCCCTAGCTATAGGCTTTTCTAGATATTCTTTATCAGGTTGAGGATGTTCCCCTCTATTCCTAGTTTACTGAGAGTTTTTCCAGTTGTATCTTTATTATATAGAATGGTCTTCCTAAAATGCTACTCTTGTTTCATCTCTGACCTTCACTGACTTTCAGTTGCCTATAAGACTTCTTCATCCTGTCACTTAAACTTTTCTTCATCTGTCTCCTGCCTCTCTGTTATGAACTCTTTACTCCAACTAGACTGCCTGTATACTACACACAGGTCCCATTTCTATTCACACCCAGGCTTGGGCTGTTACCACGTCCATTTTCCTCTGTCTTCAAACTGGAAATACCTTTTCCTTTCCTTATTTTCCTATTTCACCTTCTTTGAAATGTTCCACCATCACATGGACTCAGTAATCTCCTATTGTATTCGTCATGAACTTGCTCTCCCTTTTGCACTTGCCTTAGTTTCCCTTGGATATCTGGTCTCTTCAACTAGACTATATTTAAAGAAAGCAGAAATTTAGCCTTGCTTCTTTGACTTTCCCACAGTGCACACTAAACAATAAACTGTTGATATCTTTCCGAATAGAGACCTAGGGGCTCCTGGGGGGCTCAGTTGGTTAAGTGGCCAACTCTTGGTTTTGGCTCAGGTCATGATCTCAGGGTTCATGGGATCAAGCCCCGCATTGGGCTCTGAGCTGACAGCATGGAGCCTGCTTGGGATTCTCTTTCATTCTCTCTCTGCCCTTCCCCCGCTTCTCTCTCTCTCTCTCTCTCTCTTTCAAAATAAATAAATAAAGTTAAAAAAAAAAAGAATAGAGAGTTAATTAGCTTATTCAATAGTAAAAGATACACCCACGGTCCTAAAACCTGGAAGTGCTTATGATTTGACCCCAGTGTGTGCTGAGCACAGGAAATGCAAAGAATCCACAGTCTTACAGGGAAGGCAGATAGGTGTAAACTTGACATCTTGACTTGTGATCATGATAGATGTCTGCATGGATGACCACTGTGGGAGTACAGAAAAAACATCAGTTCTACCTTTGACAGTTAATATGTCTTCTCAAAGCAGGTAACAATTGGGCAGTCTTCAGGTTTGGAAGTTTGAAGGCCAAGGCGGGTGGGGGATTATGTAGGAAGACCTACCAGGTAGAGGGGAACAGTCTGTTAAAGTCAGAAAGACACTGTGTGTACTTTTTTTGTGGTATCTACCTTGTAACATGACCTGGGTGAGGTGCTGGGACTACAAGTGAACAAGGCAGGGCCCTGCTCATATGGAATTTGGCAAGTTTGGGGACTGGGAAGTAGTTCTTCATAAATAGAGTATAAGAGCTACATGGGGCAAGAATGACAAGGAGGGGCACCTGGGTGGCTCAGTTGGTTCAGTGTCCGACTCTTGATTTGGCTCAGGTCATGATCTCACAGTTCATGGGATCGAGCCCCGCATGCCCTCTCCCTCTCTCTCTCAAAATAAACTTAAAAAAAAAAAAAAAAAGAATGACATGGAGACAAGGCTAGGATAGTAGGCCAGAGGCCTGAAGGCTTGAACTAATGGCAATTATAAAAGGTAGAGGAGAGGATGGACTGGATGAATTCAATACCTATTAGGGAAATAGAAATAATAGACCAATTTGGTGTAGGAGTAAGTTGCAAGAGTGAATGATTATCTCTAGATTGCTGGAAAGATGATGATACTTTCTAGAACTGAGGGTGGCAAACTTTTCCTCTAAAGTACAATATAATCTTTTTGGCTTTGTGAGCCATGTTGTCTCTGTCTTAACTATTCAACTCTGCCTTTGTAGCTCAAGAGCAGCCATAGATAGTATGTATATAAATGGGATGGTTGTATTTCAATAAAACTTTATTTACCAAAACGGGTGGCAGGCCAGATTTGAACTGCAGGCTTAATTTGCTGCCACCTCCAGCCCCCCCTCTCAGATCGTAAATACAGGAGGAGGACCAGATTTTTGGTGGGATGGAACAGGGAAAATGGTGAGCTCAGCTTTATACATCTGAATGTCAGATTAACTATGGACCATTCTGGTAGATTTTCACAGGGATTTGAGCCTTTGGGTCTGGAGATTGGGAAAATAATACAGTTGAGAGAGACAGATTGAAAGGTTATCCACATAGAAGCGGAGGTTGTGGAGTTCCCAAGGTGAGGCCACATGAGGAATGGATTAGAGTAGAAAGAAGGCCAAGGATGAACCAAAAGGACTCCCAAGAGTTTAAGGAAGGACCTATGGGTAGGTGAAATGGGAAGGTATGAAGCCTACCTGTGAAGGAGAGAGAGTCCTGTCCCAGAAGCTGAGGAAAGGACGTTTCTAAAGGAAGAACATGGTCATCGATTATCACATAGGTCAGGTAAAACAGCTGAAAAGTGTCCATTGCACTTGAAAGTAAGGATGCTGTTGGTGAACCAAACAAGAATTTTGGTAGAATGGTGGGGCAGAAAAGGCTGAGTGTAGTGGGCTAAGGAGTCAGTAGATAGTGGCAATTTTAGGCAGGAAATGTAGGGTTTTTTAGGGTTTAAAAAATTTTTTTTTCAATGTTTATTTATTTTTGAGAGAGAGAGAGACAGACAGAGACAGAGCATGAGCGGGGGAGGGGCAGAGAGAGAGAGGGAGACACAGAATCTGAAGCAGGCTCCAGGCTCTGAGCTGTCATCACAGAGCCTGACGTGGAGCTCGAACCCATGAACTGTGAGATCATGACCTGAGCTGAAGTCAGACGCTTAACTGACTGAGCCACCCAGGTGCCCCAGGAAATGCAGGTTTGTTTTTTTTTTTTATTTTGTTTGTTTTTCTTTTTCTTTTTTCTTAATAGAAGGGAAAGAGAAAGGGCAATTTTAAGATGGGATTTAAGGTAAGAAGAAGGTTTCTGTTTTTAGTTGTTATTGTTTTAGTGAGAGAAGTTATTCAGGGAAAGTTGCTGAGGAGTTGAAGATAGAGAAAAAAAAGGAGGAGATACAATAACATTCCAAAGGAGACGGCTGGTGAGTACCTGGAAGTTTAGGAAATCATGAACCCCGAAGAGCAGCTGATAATTTTTCTCCTTTATCTTTAGGCTGAAGCAGAGACCCTCCCAGTAAGCACAGCCTGTGCTCCTACCCAGGAATACCCTCCACCTGCTGACAGTGCCTTCTTGGGAAACATCTTGACAGCAATGGCAGATGAAGGTTAAAGGCCCTGGAATTTAAGGGTGGGAAAGTTGTGACCTTGCCCCTGATATCTTCAGCTGTTGAAGATACCCACCAACAGACTTCTGTCTCCCTGGCTTCTATTATGGCAGACCCTTGACCGGGTCACCAGAGGAGCCTTCTACCTTGGTTGGTTTTTGTTTTAGAGCCAGAAGCAGCTCCTGTGCCCTTGCTTGGAAGTGACAAGAGTGCTTTCACCAGAGTAGCTTCAATGGTTTCCCTTCAGCCTACAGGTTAGGATGGGCTCCAGGGATCCTGCCTCATTTCTAGATCTGGTACTAATGATAAAGACTAAAGCAGTGAGAGGTGCTTTGCTCTAAAAACCTCAATTTTACATGGGCTCATTTTGTTTCTGCCTTTTGGGATCTGCAGTGTTCCGGACATTCAAATCCTATGGGTGGGGAACATGGATAAGAGTTGTGGCAATGATGGCTACACACACTTCTTCCTTCCAGAGCCAAAGGGCTCTATCTCCAGCTAGGACTTGCTCTTTCAGAGACCCCAGGCATGGAGAAGAGCCTGGCAAAAGTGGGTACAATGACTCTGGAGCTGCAAAGCCTGTGTTCTCTGCTGCAAGAGTCTAAAGAAGAAGCCATCAGGACTCTGCAGCGAAGGATGTGAGTGGAGGGCAGTCTTGATTAGAGAGGACAGGTCAAGTGAGATAGGTCAAGGGCCCAGCCAGTGCCTGAGAAGACAGAAATAATGCTGAATTCTTCCCTCCCCTAGTTGTGATCTGCAGGCTAGGCTACAGGCCCAGGAAGAACAACATCAGGAAGCCCAGAAGGCAAAGGAAGCAGATATAGAGAAGCTGAACCAGGCCCTGTGTTTGCGCTACAAGGTGAAGGAGGGGCCTGAAAGTGGGGCGATCAAGAACTGGGGCAGCTCTACTGGCCCACTGGGAGCCATGGTCTCTCCAGGAATCTGGGTGGTGGGGATTTTCCAACCATTGCCCTAGTTTTGCCCTTCCTGGGGTCAGACATTTCACATGTTTGGGAATTAGCTATGGGCTGACCCATCTGCCAGGCTGACCTAGAAGTCAGGAACTCTGGCGGAACTCTCTCAACACTGAAATGTGCCTGCTTAACATAGCCCTGGAGGAAGAACTGGGGTGTTATCAATTGGTATTACTGGAGTTAAACATGGGTCCTATCTCCTGGCAAGGGCTGCCAAGAAGCCAGCTCTTCCAGTACTTCTTACCTCCCTTTCCCTCACAGAATGAAAAGGAGCTCCAGGAAGTGATAAAACAGCAGAACGAGAAGATCCTAGAGCAGATAGACAAGAGTGGCGAACTCATAGTACGTTCAGGATGATGCCTGGCCATCTGCCTTCTGTGTCACTGATAGCTAGAATCTCAAATATGGGAACTGGATCCCCTGGTCTACCCTTGGTCACTACATGGGATAAAAAGGATAGAGAGGCCCTTTGAGGGCACTGGGTACCTCTCCATTCTCATCCCCAGAGCCTTAGAGAGGAGGTCACCCAGCTCACCCGCTCACTTCGGCGTGCGGAGACAGAGACTAAGGTGCTACAAGAGACCCTAGCAGGTCAGCTGAATCCCGACTGTCAGCCTATGGCCACTAACTGGATCCAGGAGAAAGTGTGGCTCTCCCAAGAGGTGAGAGGTGACTCGGAGTTAACAAAGGAGCTGGGCACCTGGAGGGAACCCTAGGCTGTGCCTCTGCTGATATGGACATATCTACAGGTGGACAAGCTAAGGGTGATGTTCCTGGAGATGAAAAATGAGAAGGCAAAACTCATGGTCAAGTTCCAGAGCCATGTAAGAATTCCCTTGTCATTCCAGGGCCATTTCCCACTACTACTAGCAAGTGGTCTGCCATATTTTCCTTGCCCCACAAGCTATGCTGTTCTTCTGAGTATAGGACTTAATGCAACCTATTTG
This sequence comes from Lynx canadensis, assembly GCF_007474595.2. Lineage (NCBI taxonomy): Eukaryota > Metazoa > Chordata > Mammalia > Carnivora > Felidae > Lynx > Lynx canadensis. Next base: position 17,717,638 of record NC_044316.2, read on the forward strand.
CTTTCTAGAGAAACATCCTGGAGGAGAATCTTCGGCGCTCTGACAAGGAATTAAAGAAACTAGATGACATCGTTCAGCATATTTATGAGGTAAAGGAGGGAAGGAGTTGATGCAGCTAAGTCTCCTGGCACGGGGCTTGGCCCCAGGAAGTGCTGATGAGCATTGCTCTGGTTTTCAGCTGGTGCTGAGCACTGGGCCTGACTCACTGTTGCAGGCTTCCCTGTGGCTTCTGCTTTCTCCTCTCTGACTCAGTTGGTGCTCCCTGGGGCTGAGAGCCTTGGACTTGTGACCTTGAGCTGCCTTTTCTGTTTCTTTTTGCAGACTCTGCTATCCATCCCAGAGGTTGTGAGGGGTTGCAAGGAGCTACAGGGATTGCTGGAATTTCTGAGCTAAGAAACAGAAAGCTCGAATCCATTTCACCCCTTTTTACCTACTATACTCCCTTACCCCAACATCAGGACCAACCGGCATAGAGCTAGCTATGTTTAATGCTATTTAAATAAAGTATATTTAATGTATTTCTTCAGGTTCACTGAATCTTATTTTTTGGGCATGGGAGGTGGATGAGGTCAAAGAAGCTTGTTGGCCCACTTTCCCTAGGCACCCTTCACACAACCCTCTGGCTGCATCCAGAGCCAAAGTTGGCTGCCCCTCCTCCCTTCTCTTGCTTCCTCAATATTCTAGGCACTGGACTGCTTGTTCCCTGGCTCTTAGCCTGGGGGCGGGACAGAAGAGGATTCATTCTCCTACCTTCTCCATCCCCCTCTAGGCTAGGTCTTGGTAAATAAGGGCACGAGAACAGAGAAACTCAGTTCCTACTCCCTGCGCTGGACTGCCACCCTTTGTTGGTGCCACCTTACCTCACCAGTTGTGACTGCTTAGGTGACTCTCCTTCACCAGACCAGGCTCAATCCCCAACATCCAGCACAGTGCCGGGCACACGGTGAAGGCGATTGTGGCAGAAATGAGGGCAAGGCCGATTCTTGCCCCTGGGGCCCTATTGGCAGGGCTCCATGAGGTAGGAGGGGACAACAGCCTCGGAGAACCTGGCCGTGTAGTCACTCCACCTCGTCGCCCCGCCTCTGTGGGCGTGGCCCTGCTAGGACACCAGTCTGGGGGAGGGGGCGTGGCTACGGCGGGGAGGTGCCCGCCCCTCGGGGGTGTCACGTAGCTCTGCGGCATCCGCAGCCTCATTTATCGGAGCCTGAGCTGGGAGCCACAGCTGTCGCCGACCTTAATCCGCGCTGTTCCTGTGGCTGCCGCTGCTAACTCGCTGCGGACAGGTGAGGCTGGAGCGAGGCCGGAGCTGCTCAGCATCTCCGCTTCCTCTCTATGACTCTAACTTCTGTCCCCCTTGGCCTGCTCCCAAGGGTGCCTGGATGTGCCTTCTCAACTCTCTCCTTACATCCTGTCTCCTTTCTGTCCACCCCAAACCCTGTGGTTCAGCCTCTTCCACAGCACCCCTTCCTCTCAGCCCTCAGGCCCCGACTTCAGTCTTCCTCTGCCTACCGGATTTTTTCCTTGGGGTCAGCCTCTCCCGCCCAGCCCATTTTCATCTCAGCCTGCTCCCTTTCCTGGGCTAAGTCCTTGTCCCGTTGTCTTGCCTTCTCTGCCCCCTGGTTTGGTTAGCCTGTCTCCCTATCCACTGCCCACAGGTCTCCCCCCTGCTCCTGCATCTCTTCCTCCCTTTCTCAGGCCCTCTACTCCTTTCAACCCTGATCCTCTGCTCCCATTTGGTTGCAAAGACAGTCAGCTTTGAGCTACGGAAAAGAAGCGGTAACAGAAGCCTATGGCAATTTTTTGTGCCACTCCTGCTCCCCACTTCTCCCCCACTTTTCCCCTGGAAGGTGCAGGAAGAGGGGTGATAGGTACTTTTGCCTCATTCTGAAGCCTGGGAAGTAAGTGCACTTTTCCCTAGGGGCCCTGCTGAGGCTGACAAATGGCAATTGGAAAGGCCAGGGCTCATGCCCTACCTCACAGGGCCAAATTCAGTAAAAGAAGGACTGGGTCTTCGTTTGGGCAGTAGTTTCACAAGAAGACCTGTAGCTTCGGGGCTGCTCACGTCCCCACCCCCACCCTGCATCTTTCCCCAGGGCTGGGAAGGGTGCCCACCAGTGACAAAAGGAGATGTGGGAACTGGGGCCCTAAGCCTGCTAGCTGTCAGAGGAATTGGTGCCACTGTGTTGCCCAGGACCTATGCCAAGGACAACTGCCTTGTTCCTAGCTCCATGCTGGTTGGGAGGTGGGGGGAGGCCATTTGGCCCATATGGCCAAGAGAGGAAGCAGAGGATGTAGTAGGTCGGGTCCAGCTTTTATATCTTGTCTCAATTCCACAGAGCTGTCACCATGCCCCACTCGTACCCAGCCCTTTCTGCTGAGCAGAAAAAGGAGTTGTCTGACATCGCCCTTCGGATTGTGGCCCCAGGCAAAGGCATTCTGGCCGCGGATGAGTCTGTAGGTAGGTGAGGGCCTGTGGCTAGGTGGGGTAGAGGTGGCCAGAGAGCTCTGGGGATGAGCTTGCTTACCCTTCTTTTGTTTGCCCCCAGGAAGCATGGCCAAGCGGCTGAGCCAAATTGGAGTGGAGAACACAGAGGAAAACCGCAGATTGTACCGCCAGGTCCTGTTCAGTGCTGATGACCGTGTGAAGAAGTGCATCGGAGGGGTGATCTTCTTCCATGAGACACTCTACCAGAAAGATGACAGTGGTGTTCCCTTTGTTCGTACCATCCAGGATAAGGGCATTGTCGTGGGCATCAAGGTGCAGCCACTGGCCCTCAATGGGGGCTGAACATGGAAATAGGTGTGTGTGAGAGAGGTGACAAGGGGAATCCTGCCTGGGTTCAGCCTTCTGCCTGTGTTTCCCCTACAGGTTGACAAGGGTGTAGTTCCTCTAGCGGGGACCGATGGAGAAACCACCACTCAAGGTACAGGATGGGTGGGCTTCAGGACCACAGGGTTGTTGGATGGTTGATGCTGGCACAGAGGGGCAGAGTGATGAGGCTGGCACTATGCCTGCAGGGCTGGATGGGCTCTCGGAACGCTGTGCCCAATACAAGAAGGATGGTGCCGACTTTGCCAAGTGGCGTTGCGTGCTGAAAATCAGTGAGCGCACACCCTCAGCACTTGCCATTCTGGAGAATGCCAACGTGCTGGCCCGCTATGCCAGCATCTGCCAGCAGGTGTGTGTATGTGTGAGGGGGGGTCAGATGGGTGCCCGGTGCCTAGTGGGGAGAGGGTTACCAGGGCTTTCTCCCCTCCTACCTATGCCCCTCCCAAGTTATTCTGCTCTTACCTGCAGAATGGAATTGTGCCTATTGTGGAACCTGAGATCCTGCCTGATGGAGACCATGACCTCAAACGCTGTCAGTATGTTACGGAGAAGGTGAGTCCACACCTGGGTACAGACACCGCAAGGACAGTCTGACAGGGGAGCCTGTTCCCCATAGTCCTTGGCTTAGATGCAAGCACTTTCCCCAAGCATTCTTTTACTTCATCCAAGAACACACCTGTGAGTTTGAGCCTGTACTGACCCTCCCAGTCATGCCCACCTTCCCCTAAACAGGGAGGGTTAAACAAGAGTCCAGAACCTTAGTAAACCTCTGATTCCCCAGGTCTTGGCTGCCGTGTACAAGGCCCTGAGTGACCATCACGTGTACCTCGAAGGGACCCTGCTCAAGCCCAACATGGTGACCCCTGGCCATGCCTGTCCCATTAAATACAGCCCAGAGGAGATCGCCATGGCAACTGTCACTGCCCTGCGTCGCACTGTGCCCCCGGCTGTCCCAGGTACCACCGTGCTTCCTAACCCGTTCCTATCCCTAAGACCCATCCTCAGGTTCTTCTGGTCTTCGTGGGTCCTGTACCCTGGAAAACTAGAGAGTTGACCACTTTGTCTTCTCTACTCTACCCTAGGAGTGACCTTCCTGTCTGGGGGTCAGAGTGAAGAGGAAGCATCACTCAACCTCAATGCTATCAACCGCTGCCCCCTTCCTCGGCCCTGGGCCCTCACCTTCTCCTACGGGCGTGCCCTGCAGGCCTCTGCCCTCAATGCCTGGAGAGGGCAACAAGACAATGCTGGGGCTGCCACTGAGGAGTTCATCAAGCGGGCCGAGGTTGGGAGCTAGAGGTGGTGATTGGGGGAGAGGGGTATAGCTAGGCAGGGGGCACTCAGAGGTTACAGCCTGGGCAGGGTTTGGCCCCTGTGGGCTGGGTCAGACTGTTTACTCCCCCCGAACCCCCCTCCCGCCTGCTCTTTTGCAGGTGAATGGGCTTGCGGCCCAGGGCAAGTATGAAGGCAGTGGAGAAGATGGCGGAGCAGCGGCACAGTCCCTCTACATTGCCAACCATGCCTACTGAGTACGCATCCCATGTCACAGCCCTTGGCTTGGCCACCTGCACCCAGTTTCACCTATAGTAATGGCTAGCGCCAAACAGTTATGCAGAGCAGACATGCCTGCATCCAGCACGGAGTCATCTTCCTTTTTTGTCCTCCCCTCCCCTCTCCCATTGCTGTCACCTGGGACCATTAGATGGATGGGGTGCCCCTCACGACTGAGGGCAGAAGAAGTTGCTAGAAGCCAGAGCAGGATGCTTCGGTTTCCCCCTGCCTCTGCTAGCCCCCGCAATTTCCCCATGATGTGGTAGTTTCTCCTTGGGCTTTCCTTGCCTGTCCTCTCTTCTGGGATCAGAGGATAGGACACCAGACATGACTCACACCTTGGGTACATACCACATAGCAAATAAATGGTAGCAAAACATGCTACTTTGTCTGTCTGTTTTACACATCAGATGCCTCAGACGCCCACTTCTCAGTTTCTGATTTTGGCTGACTGCCTGGGCCCTCTGACTGTGGAGGACAGAGTAGGTTTTGAGTTTTACTGGGCTGGAGGTGTTGAGGGGAGGGGCACACCCAGTCACCATTCCCAGCTCAAGCTCTTGCGGGTTAATGTCCAAAGTTGGAAGGCTGCAGGTCTTTCAGGACCGCCACATCAGAGGCACTGGGCTGCGTCTGAAGGATGGAGTAAGGCGAGACTTGTGCAATTCCTGAAGGCAGCTTTTGCGAATGGCCCCAAAACTGGGATAAGGGGGATGGCAGTCACTCACTTCTGTGTGCTGAACCCTGCTGGGGCTTGACACATTCTGTTGGGGTGGGGGTGGCACTGCAGGAGGAACACCTGGGCTCCTGCCCAGCAAGGAAAAGCCCCAAGGCTCAGGACTGCCAGACGGAGCAGGGTACCTAGGAGGTTGCCAAGGGCTATTGCCCATTCCCGTTTGGGGGAGATGAGGGCACAGAGAAGGCCAATTTGAGGGTCTGGGCAAGGGAAGCCCTGGTGAGGTTTCATGCTAAACTTTGACCACTTGGCTGGGGTGTGGGGGGTACATACATCGAACACCTGGGGCCGTCTGAAGGGATGAAAAGTTGAAAGAACTTGGTAGGCATGTTCTGTGTGAACTGGGCAGCCCATGCTCTGTGTAAAGTGTGCAATCAATGCTCCACCCACCAAATTATTGCAATATGGGAATGTAGGTCCAGTGTGACCTGACCTCATATTAACAAAAATAGCTAACACTTATATAGCACTTGCTATGTGCTCCCACCAGGCCCTATTCTTTTTTTAAAAAAAAAATTTTTTTAACGTTTATTTATTTTTGAGACAGAGACAAAGCATGAATGGGGGAGGGTCAGAGAGAGGGAGACACAGAATCTGAAACAGGCTCCAGGCTCTGAGCTGTCAGCACGGTGCCCGACGAGGGGCTCGAACTCACAGACCGAGAGATCATGACCTGAGCTGAAGTCAGCCACTTAACCGACTGAGCCACCCAGGCGCCCCTTATATAAATTGTATTCTGTTTTTTTTTTTTAATTTTATTTGGTGAATATTTATTTATTTTATTATTTTTAAAATGTTTTTATTTATTTTTGAGACAGAGAGACAGAGCATGAGCAGGGGAGGGGCGGAGAGAGAGAGGGAGACACAGAATCCGAAAACAGGCTCCAGGCTCCGAGCTGTCAGCACAGAGCCCGACGCCGGGCTCAAACTCACCAACCGCGAGATCGTGACCTGAGCTGAAGTCGGAGGCTTAACCAACTGAGCCACCCAGGTGCCCCCCACCAGGCCCTATTCTAATCACTTTACATTTACTAACTCATTTACTACAACACTGTATGAAGTAGATACTATTACCATCCCTATTTTAATATGAGAAAACAGGCACAGAGAGGTTAGTTAATTAACTTCTCAAGATAACTCAGGTGAGGTGATAAAGTCAGGATTTAAACCCAAGTGATCAGGATCCAGAGTCTGTGCTCATGAATTTTCAAGAATTTTAAGTGAAGTATTCAGACTTTTACAACTTGGAAATGAACTCAAATGAATAAAAAAAAAAAAAAAAAAAAGGCTGAATGAGCCAAATGTGCTAAAAAGGTACAACTAGCTTGCTGTCTCCATCTCTGAAGCTTAAGGAGAAAGAGTGCCCAGAAGAGGAGCTCTCTGAAACGGACGATAAACAGTTACCCTGATAGGTGATATTTGGGTGCTTTCCGTGCCAGGTTCTTTACATGAATGACCTCATTTTATTTTTTAAGTAATCTCTACACCCAACGTGGGGCTCAAACTCAGGACCCCAAGATCAAGACTCACCTGCTCCACTGACGGCCAGCCAAGCGCCCCTGAATGACCTCATTTTAGTAAATATCTCCATTTTCCAGATGAGAAAACAGACTTAGAGCTGCCTGTGATCGCTCAACTAGTATTTAACGCCTGCAGAGTTTGCTCTCTTAATCCCTGGGGCTAGGAGTGTGTTCCACAAGGAAACGGGGTACTAACGAAGAATCTTCCGGCAACACAGAAACCTGCACAGCCACTCCACTGGCCCTTGGTGCTTGGGTAAATTCCTTTCAAACTCGCGGCCAGGCTCCTTGCGGACCCCGCCCACCCTCTACCTCTTTCTCTCGCCTGCCCTCCCTGAGTGCCGCTTGCGATTGGCTGCGACCTCTGCCGTGGTCCCGCCCCCTCCTTGCGGGTTTCCGATTGGGGGAGGCTTTGCGTAGCTCCGCCCCTCGGCGGCTAGAGCAACTGGATGGAAGCATGGCGGCTCCCGGGGCCGCAGCTACAGACCTAGGTGCGGTGGCATTCGGGTGGGAACTGAGACTCGTAGATTGCGAGCGAGGAATGCGGGCTTGGGGATTGTGGTGTGCCAGTGGTCCCGCGGACTGGGGGGTCGGGGGTCGTTTCAGACAAGATCCCTTCAGACGGGCGCGGGCCCCTGGCACAGGGATCCCTATGAAGACGGGCGGAGAGCTTCTGAGTGAGGGTTGCTGGGGCTCGTCCGCGTCAGGTGTGGGGAGGGCAACCAAGCCCACTTCCAGCGCCTCAAGTCGGTACCTCCGTGCCCCTAGAGGTGGTCCGAGGCAAGCGGGCCGCTCTCTTCTTCGCTGCCGTGGCCATCGTGCTGGGGTTGCCGCTCTGGTGGAAGACTACGGAGACCTACCGGGCCCCATTGCCTTACTCTGAGATCAGTGGGCTGAATGCCCTGCAGGTGAGACCTCTGTGGGAGAAGGCCTGGGGACAGCCCACTGGCAAGGTGGAGACTCAGCCGATGGCCCTGATGCTCCTTCCTCTAGCTGCGGCTCATGGTGCCCGTCACTGTCGTATTTACCCGAGAGTCAGTGCCGTCGGACGACCAGGAGAAGCTGCCCTTCACCGTTGTGCATGAGAGAGAGATCCCTCTGAAATGTGAGTTCTTGGGGAGTCAAGCCTGCCTTTCTGGTCTGAGCTCAGTCCAGAGATGGGTTAGGTTGGAGGAGCGTGGGTGTCCCTTAAATGTAGTTAAAAATTTCTTAAAAGCCCTCTCTGAATGAACAGTTCTGAATGAACAGTGTAGTTGGTTAGAAGAAAAGCAGCTTTAAATAACAGTGTTCACCGTTAGGGCAGCAATTTCATTCATGACAGTTGTGCTACCTGATGAGAAGCAGTTGATGCTCATTAGAAGATAGGAGAGGAGGTGGGATGTAGTAGAAAGAACGCAGGGTTTGGAATCAAGTTGGAGTTGTATACAGCTCTTATTCAATTTGACATGGAACACTTTGTTGAGTGTTAGTAGGCACTTTTTGGTACCAGGAATTTCGGGATAAATAAAGAATTGATAATGGTTTTGAGAAATTCATAGTCATGTAGGAGAGAAAAACACTTAGATAAAGAAATCACAGGGGATTATGTAAGAAACAGAGATCGTATTTAAAAAAGAGCCTTTAACAGCCTGGGAGGAAAAAAAGGCAGAGAAGGTTTTGAGGATGTCATTTTTAAGTCAGATTTTTAAAGGATGTGAAGGAATTCAGGGTAAATGGGGAAGGGAGGAAGGGAACAGCTTGAGCCAGATATAGCAATGGCTAATATTTGTTGTTCATTATATGCCATAAACTAGGTGAAGCACTTTACATGTGTTGTCTCATTTAATCGTCTCTAACATGATCTCCATTTTATAAATGAAAAAAAGAGAGTTAGAGATTTTCATTTGTTCACGATCACACAGCTAGCTAGTAAGAGGTGGAGCTAAGATTTAAATCCAGGCCCGACTGATTCCAGAGTTCGGGCTTTTAACCAACAACCTATACTACCTCCCGTGTAGAAGCATGGAGGGGTGAGTCAGCATGTTGGGGGAATCTGTGTGCGGTTTTACTTTTCTGGAGTGTGAAGTGAAAATTGTGAGTGACTGTATGTGTAGGCTGAGTCCAGATGGTGAAGTGCCTGTGTACCATTTACTTTCTAGCTTTTTAACCTTGGTCACCCGTGTTTCTTAAAAGTCATATTTCATATGGTTCAGCCTAATGTAAACACACATACTTGTTGTTTCTCAAAACAAGAATTGGATCATGCCTCACATGTTAGTTTGCAACTTTGATTGTTGTCAATTTATCATGGACATTCATATTTAGTGACATGGTATTCAATAATATGGACATATTGTGAAGGTAGTCGGGTGGAGTGGCCAAGAGTATGGAGAATTTGGTGTAAGAGAGCTGGGTTAAAGCCTTGGTTCTGCCACTTGTGTGAATTTGGGTGAGGTTGTTAACCTCTCTAACTCTTGGTTTTCTCATCTACTACATAGGAATAGTAATAGGTTGGTTCATTTATTCAACCAATATTTATTATTGAGTGCCCATATCAGATACTGTTGTAGTCGCTGGAGATACAGCAAACAAAGTAAACAAAATACATTGAACAGAATAGACAAAAAAAAAAAGAAGAGAACAGACAGGAAGATAAACAAATATATGTTACATGGTGGGGGGCACCTGGCTGGCTCAGTCAGTGGAGTCTGCAACTCTTGATCTCAGGGTTGTGGGTTCAAGCCCCACATCAGGTATAGAGATTACTTAAAAAAATAAAATCTGTAATAAATAAATGTATGTATGTATGTTAGATGGTGACAGGGGGAAAATAGTTCAGGACAGGGGTATAGGGAGGTTTTCTTGGGGGATAAAGAGGTCATTGCTATTTTAGAGGGGGTGGCTAAGGACGGCATCATTTGAAAACAGGACTTTCAAGTAAAGACCCAAAGAGGTAAAGTAGTAAACTGTGTAGATATCTGGGAGAAGAGCATTTTTTGGTACAGAGAGAAGCAAATATAAGGTCCTGTGGTAGGAGCAGAAGTGGTGCCTTTGCAGAACAGTGAGAATTCCATTATGGGGAGAGTGAGGTGAATGAGGGAAAGGGTAAGAGGAAATGAAATAAAACCAGAGCAGTGGACAGGGGGCTAGGCTCACATACAGCTTTTATGCTAGATGAGAAGGGCAGCCCTTGAAAGATTTTATTTTGTTGCTTTTAAACATAACTACCATATCACACCTAACCAAGTCCACGGTAATTCTTGAGTATCACCTAATTTCCAGTCTATATTCATATTTCCCCAATTATCTCAAAGGTGTCCTCTTAATTTTTTAAGTCAATAAATTAAAAAAAATATATTTATTTATTTTGAGAGAGAAAGTGTGAGTGTGAGTGGGGGAGGGACAGATAGGGAGAGAGAATCCCAAGCAGGCTCCGCACCGTCAGTGCAGAGTCTGATGCAGGACTTGGTCCCACGAACCTCGAGATCATGACCTGAGCCGAAACCAAGAGTCAGATGCTTAACCGGCTGAGCCACCCAGATGCCCCAATAAATTTTATTTCGGGGATTTTACATGCGTGTCCTTCCACTGCTCCAGCCGATCACCATAGTTCCTCCAAAACCAGAATCATAATCTTCAAAATAACCCATTTATTTACTTATTTATTTATTTATTTATTATTTTTTAAAGTATGTTTTTACTTATTTTGAGAAAGATACAGAGAGCAAGTGGGGGAGGGGCAGAGAGAGGAGACAGAATCTCAAGCAGGCTCCACACCATCGGCACAGAGCCTGACGTGGGGCTCAAACACGCCAACTGTGAGATCATGAGCTGAGCTGAAATCAAGAGTCGGATGCTTAACCGACTGAACCACCCAGGCGCCCCCAAAATAATCCTTTTAAAAAGAACTTTTGTTTAATCCACAGTTGTCACTATCAGTCAGTCTGGTTCTTTTGGTTGGACTTCTTTGATCTCCACTGGCATGTGGACCTACTTCAGAAATTCCCCACCTGTAATCTTTGGGAGCCAATTTCTTTACGGTAGGGCCCTAGAAGTCAAATTGTAGGAAGTACATTGATTGCTGTTTTGGCAAATGATCTAAAATTGTTACTCCTTCATTGTCTCTAATATTGAAAAGTCTTGTTACTTCCACTCTCTACTCCATGAGCCTAGGAAAAAATGTTACAGTTCTCAATGTCACCACTGCAATAAACTTGCTGCAATGGAAGCATAACCTGGGTCTTATTGTAGCCACGTTAACCATTTCTGGACACCATGAATGATAGTACTCATTTCCATCTAGAATGAGGCTTTTCACAGGTGTCCTTTTATAGTTGGTTTGTTCTAATCGGGATCAACACATCACATTTTGTTACATTTCTTTTGCCTTTTTTTATTATATATCAGCTCCCCCTACCCCATCCTGATACACTTCTTTTCTTTGGTTTTTTGGAGAAACCAGGCCACTTGTGTTCTAGAACCTCTCCCATTCTGGATTTGGCAGATTGCTTCCTCCTAGTTTCATTTAACTTATTCCTCTATTATCCATATTTTTTGTAAACTGGTAGTCAGATCAGGAGATTTGATCAAAATCAGTTCACTTTTTTAGATAAGAATACATTATAATTAGTGTGGTATACTTCGTATTGTGTTATATCAGGAAGCATAGAATGGATGGGTTTTTTTCACTTTGGGTGATACAAAGATGATATAGTGAATTCAGATACTGTCAGCTTGATGTCTGTATTTTTTTTTAAATTTTTTTTGTTTTAACATTTATTCCTTTTTGAGAGACAGAGAGAGACAGAGCACGAGTGGGGAAGGGGTAGAGAGAGAGGGAGACACAGAATCTGAAGCAGGCTCCAGACTCTGAGCTATCAGCACAGAGCCTGACGCAGGGCTTGAACTCACGAACTGCGAGATCATGACCTGAACCGAAGTCAGACGCTCAACCGACTGAGCCACCCAGGCGCCCCTCGATGTCTGTATTTTAATTCCCTGTCAACCTTTCACCTGATGGTTTTAGCATCCAATGATGCTGGCATCCATTTCATAGCAGTTGCAAAATGGCAATTTTTATGTATTTATTTTAAGATTTTATGTTTAAGTAATCTATACACCCAACGTAGGGCTTGAACTCACAACTCTGAGATCAAGAGTAGCATGCTCTACAACTGAGCCAGACAGATACCCCAAAATGGCAAATTTAAAATTCTGTAATTTCTCCTATATTATGACCTGGAATTCTTCTATAACAAAGAACTTTCACAAGAAGTTTTAGGTTCAACTTCTCAAGTTCCAGGCGGGGGGGGGGGGGGGGTTCAAAAAATCCCTATGGGATTATTTTGCAGGTATAGATTAACTTGGGGAGAATTGACATCCTTAGAATATTTAGTCTTTCCCATTTCATTCAAATCTTCTTTTAGGTCCTTCAGTAAAGTCCTGGGTGTTTTTCTTATAGTTTTGTACATTTCTTCCTGGGTGTTTGTACATTCTTTATTATGATGAGGATTGGGATTTAAAAAATACTTGCTTTTCAAATTGGACGTTGCTGGTATTTCTCAGAAAGCTATTAATTCTTGTGTATATCTAGTCATAGGACTGAATTGTTACCAGTTCTGATATTTTTTTCAGTTGCTTTTCTTTGATTTTCTTGGAAAATAATTATGCTATTTCAAAAAGTGGACATTTTGTTCTTTCAAATATTCAGGTTTCGTGTCTCTTTCTTCACTGGTCTTCACTTTCTTCATTGGTCAGGAACTTCAGAAAGAACAGTGCTGAATAATAGAGGAAGTAGTGGGCATCCTCATTTTATTAATGATTTTAATGGAACTACTTTAGTGTTTTGTCATTAAGTGTGCATTTTTATCAAGAATGTTCATTGGGGCGCCTGAGTGGCTCATTTGGTTAAGCATCGGACTCTTGATTTGGGCTCAGGTCACGATCTCATGGTTTGTGAGATCAGGCCCCGCATTGAGCCCCACATTAGGCTCTGTGCTGACGTCACAAAGTCTGCTTGAGATTTTTTCTCTCTCTCTCTGCTCTGCCCCTGCTTGTGTGCACGCACACATGCTGGCACATTCACGCTCTATCGAGAAAAAACAACAACCTGAATTTGTTGCCTTATTTTGAGGCACCTATCAAAATGATCGTATGGTTTTGCTCCTTTCACCTATTAATAGAATAAATATTGTAATAGATTTCCCTGTGGGAGAGTACTTCAGGTTGAAGGTAGTGTGTACACAGGTAGAAGCAAGAGCTGGTTAGGTGGAAGAGGGGAAGTGTCGTGTATTTGATATCATCCATGTAGAAATCATTAGAATTGGCTGTAGCCTCTGGGACTTTCTCTGCAAACGATTTTCTTGATGTCCTGAGACACTAGACAGTGTTAGGGCTGGGAAGATGGGCAGAGGTCTGTATTTTGTCTTATCTTTTTTTTTTTTTCAATGTTTATTTCTTCTTGAGAGAGACAGAGAGTGAGTGGGGGAGGGGCAGAAAGAGAGGGAGACACAGAGTCCAAAGCAGGCTCCAGGCTCCAAGCTGTCAGCACAGAGCCCCATGTGGGGCTCGAACTCATGAACTGTGAGATCATGACCTGAGCTGAAGTCAGACGCTTAACCAACTAAGCCACCCAGGCACACCTTAGTCTTCTCATCCTCTTCCTTTCCCTCTCAGACAAAATGAAAATCAAGTGCCGTTTCCAGAAGGCCTATCGGAGGGCTCTGGACCACGAGGAAGAGGCCCTGTCACTGGGCAGTATGCAAGGTACCGGAAGGAGTGATCACACTAGTTTAACACGGAGCCCTCTTTTTTCTTCTGATCTCTAAGTGTGTAGTTTCCATACCATCTTCTAACTTCCTGGGAAAGCTGGGGATGAGAGTGTGTTTCAGCCTGGGCCACTGGGGGCCAAGCCTGGCCACAATGTCAGCCATGTAGAAAGGGAGGTGGAGTTGTGGCTTAGGCACTCTGTTGGGGGGCAGAGGGATAGGGCATGGTGTTTTGCTCCTGGTAGACCTTCTGCTCTTGTCCCCAGAGGCAGAAACCATGTTAGCTGAGCCACAGGAGCAAGCAGAAGGCTCCCTGACTGTGTACGTGATCCCTGAACACTCCTCACTTCTGCCCCAGGTAGGGTGAACAGGGAGGGTATGGCCTTGCCTTATCCCATCTGTTTGTCCTCTCCTAGGTCACTTCCTTCTTGCAGTAGTGCTGCCCGTTTCTTGCATTTGCTATAGAAAACTCTTTTCCAAATATTTTTTTTAAAGAATGCAAATAGGGTTGTTTTCATTGACTCTGGGTCTTTCTAACTCCAAGAGTTCTATATGGTTAAAGCTCCAGTGACCATTTGAAGTGGAAAAAAAACAGGATTAAAAAAAAGAAGATGGCTTGAATGGATTATGGTGGTAAAATGGGCGATGCATTGACCTTTCCACTTTATGAGCGACAGGCTCATTGGGAGCTATGGCATGCAGTGTTTTCTTTTAAAATTTACGATGAAATATTTTTATTTATTTATTTGTTTTAGACCACACATGAGTGGGTGAGAGGGGCAAAGGGGGAGAGGGAGGAAGAGAGGGAAAAGGAGAGGGAGAGGGAGAGCGAGAGAGAGCGAGAGAGAGAGAGAGCGAGAGAGAGAGAGAATCTCAAGCAGGCTCCATGGGGCTCTACCGCACAACCCTGGAATCATGACCTGGGCCAAGATCAACAGTTGGACGCTTAACCAACTAAGCCATTCAGGTGCCCTGAAATATTTAATTCTTATAAAAAGATGAAAGAAAATTTTAACGAACCCACCCCTGGCTTGCAAACTACAGTCTAGTAATAGTAGCTGAACCCTGTGTATTTCCATGGTTTGCCCCACTCCCTTTTATTTTAGTTCAGGGTGACCGTATTTTGTGTGTGTCATTTTCTTACTTTTTCAGGTTTCAGCACATATATCTCTATAAACAATATGTTTAATTTTGTAAACTTTTGAGCTTTATAATAATACAGCACATGTTCTTTTGTAACTTTTGTTTCATCCAACATTTATGTTTGGGACAATCCTCCATGATAATCAAGGTGTAGTTGAATCTAATGTGTTCATTTTTAATATGTTTTATTGTATAAATATCACAATTTATCCATTCTGTGCTGATGGGCATTTGGATTGTCTCCAGTGTTTGACTCTTAGAAATAATGCCACCTTGGGGCACCTGGGTGGCTTAGTTGGTTAAGCCTCCAACTCTTGATTACAGCTCAGGTCATGATCTTGCGGTTCGTGAGTTTGAGCCCCACATTGGGCTGTGTGCTGACAGTATGGAGCCTGTTTGGGTTTCTCCCTCTCCCTCTCTCTCTCTCTCTCTCTCTCTCTCCCTCTCCCTCTCCCTCTCCCTCTCCCTCTCTCTCTGCCCCTCCCTCTCTTGCGCTCTCTCTCTCAAAATAAATAAAAATAAACTTAAAAAAAGGAAATAATGCTGCTGTGAACATTTCTGTCCTTGCCTCTTTGCCATGTGCTGTTTACTTACATCAAACTTTCCATGTGTTTGTTTATTCTGCTTTCCTTGTTCAGCATGCCGTCTCCTAGTTTTCCAGTCCATGAAGATTTAGATAATGCCTGCACTTAAGTCTGCCGGGAAGGCAAAGGTCGCAGAAATGAATGAAAACATTCATGCATGCTGATTGGTCAGAGATGCTGGGATGGTTCACTATGAATCTAAAGGGAGCAGTCAGCCTGTTGGTCAGTGGCAAAAAGCCAGATTCTCAGAGACAGGAGCCGGCACGTTCTTCTGCTTTCTTCCCTGAGCCATGGGCATTCTTTCCCTTGCTGGCCTCTCTCACAGGACATGATGAGTTACATCGGGCCCGAGAGGACAGCAGTTGTGAGAGGGATAATGCACCGCGAGGCCTTTAACATAGTTGGCCGCCGGGTGATCCAAGTAGCACAGGCCATGTCTTTGACTGAAGATGTGCTTGCTGCGGCCCTGGCTGACCACCTTCCAGAGGACAAGTGGAGCTCTGATAAGAGGCGGCCTCTCAAGTCCAGCTTGGGTAGGGTGATGGAGCTTTGTCGTGAGAAGGGAGAGGGAAGTGAATGATGTGGGGGCATTGGGGCAGGAGGGGAATCTGCATGCAGACTCTACTCCTTTCTTCTGTGGTTTCATCTCTTAGTTGAAATCACTCACTGTTCCTCATCCCAGTTTGGTCCTCCCTTTGGTTCCATCATGGCCACCAACCCCATTCTAGAGGAGAAACAAGTTCAGCTCAGCCAGGGGTATGACTGCCCTTGAGCCACAGAAGCCTCTGCCTTCCCTGACTCCTGTTTCTATAGGCTATGAGATCACCTTCAGTTTACTCAACCCAGACCCCAAGTCCCACGACGTCCACTGGGACATCGAGGGGGCTGTCCGGCGCTATGTGCAGCCCTTCCTGAGTGCCCTCAGTGCTGCCGGCAACTTCTCTGTGGACTCTCAGGTAAGACAGGGAGCAAGCCGAGGGGTCCTTTTCCTTTTCAAAGTCCATCCGTATTTATTATTTACATGTGTAGTCTGTTCTTCCAGCTCTTCGAGCTTGCTGATTTGCTAGGAACTTCCTGAGTGTAGATGTGGTTCTAGTGTCTACTTTCCCTCCATGGTGTCCAGCTCAGGGACTTCTGTCAACATTTGTTAAAAAACAACCTTCCTTATGGCTCCCTCCAGAACTGTATTCACCCAGTTGTGCCATCCTTAAGGAATTTATTTAAAAAATAAAACTTCCTGAAATATGTTAGTGTAGTAACAGTAAAGATGTGAAGAATGTAGCCTTCTGTATCACACAATATCCGTTTAGGAAAAATGTGCGAGAAATTTTTATCAGGTCTTGGTAAGTGGGAGTACTTCTGAATAACTGACTTGAGTTGAGCTTGCAGACACTGAATTATGCTACTCGTTTCCCCTCCCTGTTTACGCTCTTGGAAAGCCTGGTAAAAAATGTGGTTTTCATAGCCCGTGTATAGCGTATTAACTTTTACCCTTGGCTTTATTATTTTTTTTCCTACATCTATTTTCTCTCAGCCCTGATTTTATCTCTTATATTTTGTCCTGTGCTTATTGTATCTTTTTTAAGGCACTTCAAAACTTTTGGGACAGAGTGGAGTATGAATCAATAAACAAAGGAACGTTCTCCTTCTTTGCTTTACAGATTCTTTACTATGCAGTGTTGGGGGTAAACCCACGCTTTGACCCAGCTTCCTCTAGCTACTACTTGGCCGCACATAGCCTCCCCCATGTCATCAATCCAGTGGAGTCCCGTCTGGGTGAGCTAAGGATGAGGGTCTCTTTGCTAGGCTTGGCAGGACCCTGAAGGCTCAGTGTGGAGTTGGAGGCTGGGAGTATATGGTTATGGTTCCCAGGTTGGGTGGTCTGAGGGCATTAAGGAAGTACTGGGCATTTAGGCTTCTTCATGAGACTCTGTTGACATCTCCCAACCCCACACTATCGTATCCAAAAACGTTTATTAAACATGACTCCCACTGCTTTCTGTAAATGAATGGATAGGCTGTGTCTCCCTCTTTGCAAGCCAGCCAGGAAAAATATGGTCACACATGTAGGAAAGATAACAGCAAAAGTACACAAAGGCAGAATTTGGATCGACAGTTCTGATTGAGGTTTGAAGCTAGGGTTCCAGTTTTTCATTTGGGGGATGGTACCTAGGAAGCATAGGTGACCACAGAGTGTAATACAGACAAACCAAAGTCAGTATATCACGGGTTGTGGGATTTCAGGCACCAAGGCTAGGCCAGTGTGGACCAAGATATGGGAAGGGCTGTGTGTGACTTCTCCCTCATTCCCTCTACCAGTGCTGAATGCAGAGATGGAAAGGCATTCCAGGCAAGGGAACTCTGAGCTTAGATGTAGAAGAGTAAGATGGATAGGCATTCGGGAAGCTCAGAGAAGTGTAGTGTCGCTGAATTGCGAGGGAGTGACCAAAACAAAGCTGGCAAGGCAGGCAGGTGCTTGATCATAAGGACCATGTTAAGTAGCTTGACTTTTACCTGGTGTGACTGGCTAGCTATTGAAGGATATTAAGAGGGAGCCGACATGAGGTCATATGTATACCTGTCTATAAAATGGGTTATAGTTATATGGGTGTGATGTGGCAGGGCCCGAGAGAGTGGTCTTAGACAGACAAGGGGGCTAGGGACTCTGCTTCATGTGTGTGGCCCATCTCGGGAGAATGTTCAGAGGTTTCGATCACAGAAACCCCAGACTGGAGGATATTCTGGGGACTCTCAGTTGGGGGAAATGAGGCCCACTGTGAGTGACCAGCAAGTTAGAGGCTGACCTGGAACGAAGATCTAGGTCCAGCGTGTTTTGGTATTCTGACTTGCCTTCTCTTTCTACCCTAGGATCCAGTGCTGCCTCCCTTTACCCTGTGCTCAACTTTCTGCTCTACGTACCTGAGCTTGCCCACTCCCCCCTGTACATTCAGGACAAGGACGGCGCTCCAGTGGCCACCAACGCCTTCCATAGTCCCCGTTGGGGTGGCATTATGGTAACGGTCACACTCTGCAGACCCCAGAGCCCCAGCTTTAGGGACAGACACGTGTTCCCTGAGACTGTTCCTTCTGTTGTTCCTCTAGTGTCCTCCATGGCCCAGCCTGTGGGAGGGGCCGCACCAAGTTGGTGAGGGTGCTATGAGCTTGTGCCCCTACTCTGCCGGCCCCACAGCTTCTTATTTCTATAAGTTTTCTGTAATGTGACCCTTTGGCATGTAGCGGTTTGCACTCACTGAGGACTTTTCCGTGTGTACATCTTAGATCTTGGCCCTATTTATGGGAGTCTTGTATGAATGACAACTTCTCCTGTTAGACTGGGAGTTTCTCATAGGTAGGAACTCTTAAAATGGAATAAATATTTTTTACGGGTCTTCTGAGGGGATAATGGAGATAATTTATGAAAAGCTCCTAGTAGCCGGTATTCAAAAAATATTAGCTATACCATCAGGTTTGTAATTTCTAAGGAGCACAGAATATGTCTCCCTTTTCTCTCATGGCCTCCAGAGTGTCTAGAGCAGAGCCGTTCACGGTCCTGGCGTGGTGTTCGAGCAGCCTTATTTCCCCTTGCAGGTATACAATGTGGACCCCAAAGCCTACAATGCCTCGAAGCTGCCGGTGAGGGTTGAAGTGGACATGGAGCAAGTGATGGAGGTGTTCCTGGCTCAGTTGCGGTGAGTTCCTGGCTCATCTCCCTGGGGGTGTGGCCACTGAATCTGACCCGAGTCTTCTGAGCTGACTAGAATGAAATCTCACCTGGCAGGGATACCTTGGCTGGGCCTAGAGCCCCAGGGAAACCAAGAAGGGTTTCGAAGAATCATTTTATCCTCCTCGTAAGAAGGACTAGTTGCTGACAAAAACTGTTTTAAAAAAACAGACTCCTGGGATGCCTGGGTGGCTTGGTCGGTTAAGCATCTGACTCTTGATTTCGGTTCAAGTCATGGTCTTAGTTCATGGGATCCAGCCCTGTGTCGGGCTCTGTGCTGACAGCACGGAGCCTGCTTGGGATTCTCTCTCTCCCCCTCTCTCTGCCCCTCCCCTACGTGTGTCCTCTTTCTCTCTTTTGCTCTCTCTCTCAAAGTAAATAAACTTAAAAAAGAGAAAAGGAAAACAGACTCCCGAATGTCAGGTCCATAGGATGTAGATAGGGCTACTTAAGAAAATAGCTGTTAATTCTCCTGGTAACTGATAGGCTGGTAGGGGCTGCTGGATGCCCTAGACTGAGGATTCTACGGCTGTGTCTGGGATCATTAGGAAAGAGGATTCTGATTGATTAGCAATGTCTGCCCTGGGTGCAGGATTAGAGAGGGACAACACACAGGCTTATCAGAAGTGGTCCTGGATCATCCCTTAACTAAAGGCTCAGTGGTCCCATTGGTCCAAAGAGATGGTAGACAGGGTTAGGGGATTAAACTAGGTTGGTGTTATCAGACATATTGTAGCCACGGGACCTTTTTTTCAAACAAGATCGTGGAAATCTAATCCAGAAACAGGTAAGAGCAAAAACACAGGTTTTAAAAGGGGGGCTTGTGGCTCTGTATTACTGAGTGTTGCCACTCACCCCCTGAGACCCTGAGGTACTTCCCTATGACTCCTGTGGTTCTGGGTAAGATGGAAAATCTTAGTCATCATTCAAGGGATCATAGCCATCTTCTACTCTCAGCCCCTTTGACCTTACTTTGCTCTTCCCACAGGTTGCTCTTTGGGATTGCTCAGCCCCAGTTGCCTGTGAAATGCCTGTTTTCAGGGCCTAAGAGTGAAGGGCTAACGACCTGGGAGCTTGACCGGCTGCTCTGGGCTCGGTCAGTGGAAAACCTGGCCACAGCCACTACCACTCTCACTTCCCTGGCCCAGCTTCTGGGCAAGATCAGCAACATTGTCATCAAGGACGATGTGGCATCTGAGGTGAGTGGGCGCAGGATGGATTCTGTGCTGTAACTGGAGTGGCCAGCGAGGACCCGGGTATGGTGAAACCAGAGAGCCAGTTGAGGTCCAGGGTGTGTGTGGGCATACCGTCCTTGAGTCCCCCAGGCTTCCTCTAGAGGGCAGTGCCAGCTCCCCAGCAGGACTCCAGATGGGGTGTGAGGTTTTAGGCAGGCGCTAAGAAAATATACCATAGCCCTTTTATACTGGCCTCCATATTCTGGGCGAACTCCAGGCAACCTGCCTGGTAGGTGGAAGACAAAGTAAGGCCCATCCTTCCTCCCACCCCAACACCTCACTGATGCCTGGGACTTAATGGTAATCCCCTGCCCCTTTCCTAGGTGTACAGGGCTGTAGCTGCAGTCCAGAAGGCGGCAGAGGAGTTAGCCTCTGGGCACCTGGCCTCTGCCTTCACTGCCAGCCAGGAAGCTGTGACGTCCTCGGAGCGTGCCTTTTTTGATCCCTCGCTCCTCCACCTCCTTTATTTCCCTGACGACCAGAAGTTTGCCATCTACATCCCGCTCTTCCTGCCTATGGCTGTGCCCATCCTCCTGTCCCTGGTCAAGATCTTCCTGGAAACCCGCAAGTCCTGGAAAAAGCCTGAGAAGGTAGACTGAGTAGGACAACATCTCAGTAGGAAAGTTCCCTTTCTGGCCACAGTGGGAGGTGTTAGATTGAGAGGCACATAAATGGGGCCTGCCACGAAGGACTTAGCTCCAGTAATCAAAGTGTAAACACTCCAAGCAGGATTAATCCTTCCCATTCCTCTGGCTCAGGCTCCCCCCCAACCCTTTGTGCCCTTGTCTAGAAGATGCATCATTGGAGGCTTCTTATCTGGCTTGAACTTGAAGGCCCTTTCCTGTCTCCCTCTGGGGCAGGGGCAGTCTGTTGTGCTTCTGTCCTGTTCCTGGAAGTCCTCCTGCACTCACAGGGAACATTAGGGGAAAGCCCTGGGTTGATTCTAGCCTCCTCCCCTCTACGCTTCTCTCTAACCCCTCAGGGAGAGCCCTAGCACTGCTCTCATGGAAAGGGCCAGGTCACCTCTGGGGCCTTCTCTCCCTTCCCTCCCTTCTGGCTGGCTATGCCTGTTGGGTATAGCCTGATGCTGTGTGTGTGGCCAAGTTTCCCTTCACCCTCTTATAGAGGTGGCTTGGTGCAGTGGGGAAAGTTCCAGATGGGATCAAGCATGCCTGAATTCCTTCTGCCCTTATCATCTGGGGAGCAGTGAATAAGCCACTTAATCTCCCTTAGCCTCAGTTTTGCATTTGTTGAAATAGCACTAATGATAGCTCCCTTACAAGGTGGTTATGAGGATTAAGTGTGATAAGCATATGAAAGTGTCTGACATATTTTATGCTCTCAATAAACATTGGTTGAATGTGAATTGGAATGATACAAAGTATGAGCATACCTTTCATTCTTCCTTTCCTTGGTGTCTAAGTAATGGTTTCCTGTAGCTGTTCCCCTGGGCTCACAGGTCCACCTTGCTTTCACCTGGCCATGTCCCCTTCCTCCCTCCCTGCCTTGGAGGACCCTGTGGTGGCTAGACACCTAGGCTGTTGTCCCTCAACATGTCCAGGGTTGCCCAGCACAGCTGTTAGTGTCTCCTGTTTTGTTTTGTTTTGTTTTTTTTCCCCGCAGGGGGTCTGGGAGAGAAGCGCTTGTACCAGTGTAAGCCCTCAGATACAAACTCATTCATAAATTCAGAAAAAGAATATATTAAGCCTGGGCTGCAACAGCCACTGTGCTAAGTGCTAGGTATTATAGAGAACAAAGACAGGATCTCTGCTTTCTTGGAACTGATCGTTGAGGGGGAAGAGTCAGTGAACAAGTAAAACTCCCACAATGCATTAGAAGGAAAAAACAGGCTGATCTGATAGTGACTGGGGTGGAGGGCGGGGGGGGGGGGGGGGGGGGGCGGTCTGTAGTTTGGGTGTGAGGGAGGGCCTTTGAGCAGATGACATTTGAACTGAGACCAGAAGAGGAGGCCATCTGGGGGAAGAGCATCCCAGGCAAAGACCCTGAGTCAGAACTTTCTCGAGGGTCAGACGCACGAGCCCAAAGGCTGGAGCGCCCCGAGTAAGGAGGAGAGGTAGTCGACGTAGGCGACCCTTTAAAGTACCTATCCAAAAAACTGAATGGAGCCAAAGCCGAAGGCGAGGCCCCACCCAGCCCCGCGGGAGTAGACCCAGGTTGGTGCGCCGGCCAGCCTTACGGCGGGGGTGGGCGGGGCGAACGTCTGGCCCACCCCCGGGGGCGGGGCGGTACCTGGGCCCCCCGGCCGGGGGCGGGGCTGCGGACGCTCCCCCTTCTCTCGGCTCTAGCCGGCGCAGGCAGCCGCCGCGGCAGCAGGCAAGCGGCGGCCCTGCGAGGCCATGAAGGTGAAGAAGGGCGGCGGCGGGGCTGGGACGGGGGCGGAGTCCGCTCCAGGGGCCTCGGGCCAGAGCGTGGAGCCCAAGCCCGAGCCGCAGCTGCAGGCGGAATCCGAGTCCGGGTCCGAGTCGGAGCCGGAGGCTGGCCCGGGGCCCAGGCCGGGGCCGCTGCAGAGGAAGCAGCCGATCGGGCCGGAGGACGTGCTGGGGCTGCAGCGGATCACGGGCGGTGAGCACCGGCGAGGCAGCGCCACCCGCGGTGGGAGGGCGGGAGGGAGAGAGCGCGGGAGGGGGGCCTCGCGGTGTGCCGAGCCCGGGCCCCCGCCCCCTTTCCCGCCCTCCCCCTACCTCCCCTCCCCCACCCGGGTCCCCCTCGTCTGAGTCCCCTACCCTTCTGCCTCTGAGCCTGAGATCTCCATGTCCCCTCTTCCCTTGATCTCCTTGTGCCCGCCTCTTCTCCCTTTAGACATTTATTTTCACCCTATTCCTTCCTTTCTGAGGAGGCCGTCCCCCTTTCCAAGGTGGAGGTGGGGCAGCAGCTGCAACTGTGACCCCTTCCCCGTGGAGTCTTCAGAGCCCTTTGAGGCTGGTTTTTTTTTGTTTTGTTTTTTTTTTGCAATAATGAAGATGGGTGCTGAGTGTAGTCTTCTGTCCTCAGTCCCCACCCTGGAGGCTAGGTGGAGGCTGAGCTACAGCTTCGGTGACATTAAGACCCTCGGGTCTCCCTGATCGGTAATGCTCTCACCCTGGATCCCCCAGGAAGTCTGGGGCCATCCTCCAACCCCAGGAAAGGACCTGGGCAGGAAGCTTCAGTGGGTTGGCTCTGGGCCCTCTCAAGGGAATGAGTTAAAACCGCCCTTAGCCTGTCTTCTTTCCGGAGGCCTGGTCTCCGCTGTGGTTGAATTTCTGAGCTGGACTGCCTGGGTTGAAGCCCCAACTGTGCCAGGTAGTTGACTGTGTGACCTTGGGCAAGTAATTTCATCTCTCTGAGCATGTTCATCTATAAAATGGGGACAATGGCACCTACTTTATAGGGCTGTTGTGGAAATTAATTTTCTGATTTTGTATAGTGCCTGGCATGCTGTGCATGCTCTAGTATAATAGGGCTCTTTTATCCACTGTACTGAGGGCCCCACAAGACTGCCCCTGGCTGCTGCCTAGAGGCAGACAAATGGGCATTCAGGGCAGGGGAGGAGGTTACCATAGGCAGGGAACAACGGCTAGGAAGCCTCATGGCAGGGGCGGTGGCTGAACCTCAAAGAACAGATGGCATTTGGAGAGAGAGTGGCCCTCTACCCTAGCTTCATTTATCAGTAATCCTGCCCCAGCTCCCTCTGTGAGAGCAACTCTTGGGACCTCTCTCTGGTAGTGGGGGGCAGGTGCTGGAGTGGACCTGAGCCCTGCAGTTGCAGGAGCAGCAGAGCCCAAGGCTGCCAGACAGAGCCGGGGAGGGGACCATAATGGCAGGTCTAGGCCTGTGCATCTGGGTCCCTGGGGGACCAGCTTCTCTCTCCTCCCTGAGCCAGGCAACAACCATTCTTGGCTGGGCCCCCAGAGTGCTGAGCTGCCTTGCCCAAGCAGACACTAGTAGAGGGAGGGAGCCTGGACCAATCTGATGTTACTGCCAGTTGAGCTGTAACTGGCAACAGCAGGTTTAGAATTTAGGGTAGCTCTGGGACAGAACTTCCTTATAGGATGTTTGGAGGTCAGGTTGACCTGTCTGGGTCCTAGGTAACTTTAAAGGTTATTTTGCAACTGTGGGGGCTTCCAGCCCGTGTACCACAATGTGTCTCCTATTTTGGAGGAAGTTCATAGCCCTTAGAGATGGGGCAGCTGTGGGGGATGGGTAGGGGAAAGGGCTTCATGGGAACCCTTTTCTCTTTAGAAGGTGAGAACAGGGTTCCAGGGATCGCCACCCTTTTGACCCTAATCACACAGGTCTGAGGGTTGCTCCTCCTGGATTACCAGCCCTGAATCCAGCTTAGGAAGCTATTTGTGGCAGAGGGAAAGGGGGCAGTTGTGTTCTGAGCCCTCAGCCACTCTGCCCCTTTATCTGGCCTTACCCTGGGTCCCAGGCCTCATCCTTCCCTTGGCAGAAGGGAGGGAGTAGGTGCAGTGTTTTGAGCCATGGGCATTCCATTTCTGTCATGTCCTCTAAGGGCAAAAGGGCTAATGATTCAAGGTGCAGTAGAAGAGACTGAGGGCAGACTGCAAGAACTTATTCCCACGTGAGAGAGAGGAGAGGCTCCGAAAGCAAGAGAATGTGGAGGAGAAGGAAGGGTTTTCCAGAGAGCTGGAGTTGGGCCACTAGGATCCTGCTCCCAGTTCTGCCACCTCTTCTTGTCCCTGCACCTTCTTTCCACATCTTGGGATTGGTGCTTACTTTCTGTGAAAATAAAGTGTGTATGGGGTGAGGTGGGTGTTGCCCACCTACATTCCTTCTCCTCTCTTCACACCCTGGACTGTGGTGGACAGGCCAGGGATCAGGCCCCTCCCCAAGCCCTGTGTAGCCCCTGCTGGACCCCAAGGTGCCAGGAGGATCCCGGGAGGGCTTCCTGGAGGGGGCTGCCCCAGGATTGGGGAAGAGAGAATGACTTTACATTCACTTCCTCTTCCTGCCCCAGAGGAATTGGAGGTGGCCCAGGGGCTTGGAGGGTGATTTCCGGGCCTCTCTGGGGAGGATGTGATGCTGGGCAGGCTGACAGAGCAGACCCACCACTGCTCCTTTCTATTTGCTGCCAGGGCCTCCCTGAGCACTTGTTGCTGCTGCAAGAGAAGTGAGGGTTGGATCAGGCGCTGATATTCCTAAACTTCCTCTGGCAGGACTCACCACTCTTCCTGGTTCCTCTTCTGGGCCTGAGGACTCCCTTTACCCCCATGCACACCCCCAAATGCACCTGCCACACCCTCTTCCTGGCTTTGCTTGTACTCTTCACTATGGGGGTGGCTCAGAGCCAAGGCCGGGTAGATGACCTTTGAGGGGGTTCCCTCTCTTTGCTAAGACTTCCTCCCATTTGGAGATCAACAGGGGTTGGGGGCAAAGGTGGCCCCCTTCCCCCAATATTATAGGCTCTGGGCTTGAGTCAGCAGAGCTTTGACTAAGCTGCTTAAGGGAGCTGGGCTGATATAAGCCGCTTATGGGGAGAGGAGGGGGCTGGGAGGTGAGGAGGAGCAGGGAAGGGGTTGTCTGCCTGCCCTAGTATGACCCAGGTCAGGGAAGTCCTTGCCTAATGCACCTAGATGTAGTTCGAGAGGCAGTTATGTGGTGGAGGTGGGGGGGGGGGTCCTTCAGAGTAGCACTATGTATCTCGTGAGGCAAAGCTGTGTCACCCCCTTTAGAATGAGGTTCTCAAAGGCAGGGCTGTACCTTTCCTTCCGTGCTGGGGACTGCTCATTAGATTGGAGACCCATCTGGCTCAAAGTCACTGAGTTAGCCCTGGCAGAGCAGAGGCTGGAATAAAGCCCCTCAACTCCAGGATGGGAGGGACTGTGGGGGGAGGTGACCTTATCTTCCACTCACCTTCACCCTGCTCCTCCCTGAGTTCAGAGGCTACTAGGATGGCGCTGTTTGTCTCCCATTAGATCCCAGAGACAGGGCTCTGTATCCCCCACACTCTGGGTGTGCCCCCAGGGCAGGGACTCAATTCTCTCTTTCCAGAAGGCAGTGAACTAGTCTGGGGTCTCACAAAGGCTGAGCTGGTAGCAGGGGCTTCTGGATGGGTCCCTCTTTTGCTTAGCTGCCTGTCTCCCCTAGACTACCTATGCTCCCCCGAGGAGAATATCTACAAGATCGACTTCATCAGGTTCAAGATTCGAGACATGGACTCAGGCACTGTCCTCTTTGAAATCAAGAAGCCCCCAGCTTCAGGTGAGTAGGCTAGGTAGGACATAGACGGAGGGAGGAGGTGGGCAAGGGCTGTGAAGTGGGCTACCCAGGGATTCCTCAGCCCGCGGAATAGAGCTGGGGCTGGTCCTCTGCTTTTCTTTCCGGTTTTGGGGCTGGACATCTTGGGAGGATAGTACGGCCTCTTCAGTCCCTGCCAGCCTGCCCTCTGCAGGCCTTCCTGGGAACTGCAGTCCCAGAGGCCCCTGGCCTCTGTGTCTCCCGTGGCCCTGGGAAACCACAGTTGAAACCGGTGACCTGATTGCTGAACTAGAAACCATCCCCCCTCCCTGTGGAATCATTTGGCCAAAGGTCTGCACCCTAAATGTGCATCAGACTCTCCTGGGGAATTTTTAAGAGTTCAGACAGATGTGGGCCCTGGGGTGGAACCCTGGGTGGGCATGGGCCCCAGCCTGAAGCGCACTGAGCCCCAGTCGGGGTACATTGCAGAGCGGTTGCCCATCAACCGGCGAGATCTGGACCCCAATGCTGGACGCTTTGTCCGCTACCAGTTCACACCTGCCTTCCTCCGCCTGAGGCAGGTGGGAGCCACGTAAGTCACTGGACGGCGCCGTGGGGGGGGGGGGGGGGGGAGGGGGGCACTTGGAGGGGTGGGCAAAGGCTGGGGGTAAGGGTGAGGGTGGGAATGAGCCCTACCTGAGTTCTTACTGAGCCGCTCTTTTGGGGGTGGTGTCTGTCTTGAGCCTTGCTAGCTGACTTCAAAGCCAAACTCAGACCCGCCCCCTCCGATCTCTCAGGGTGGAGTTCACAGTGGGAGATAAGCCTGTCAACAACTTTCGCATGATTGAGAGGCACTACTTTCGCAACCAGCTCCTCAAAAGTTTTGACTTCCACTTTGGCTTCTGCATCCCCAGCAGCAAGAACACCTGCGAACACATCTACGACTTCCCCCCTCTCTCTGAGGAGCTGAGTGCGTGGGCAGGGCTTTGTGGGAGTAGGGGGGGTGGGAGGGGCTAGAGAGACCAAAGTGGGGGGAGCGTGGGTCCGACCCCCTTTCTCCTACCCTGGGTCACCTGTGTTTTGGCCACCATTCCCATGCCACCCGTGGGGAAACTGAGGCTCAAATGGGCTGGGGGGACTCTTTGCGGTGGTTCTGAGGTTGTTCAGCTTGTCCCCATCCCACAGTCCTGGAGCCCCTGCAGTGTCCTGGCTCAGGCTTCTGACCTTTGCCCTATCTGGCTGGGCCTCTCTTACAGTCAACGAGATGATCCGTCACCCATACGAAACACAGTCTGACAGCTTCTACTTCGTGGATGATCGGCTGGTGATGCACAACAAAGCAGACTATTCCTACAGTGGAACGCCCTGACCCCCAAAACAGCCCCATACCCCGGGAGGGTCCTGGACCCTCAACTGTGACCTCCCCAACACTCACCTCTCGACCCGAGGCTTCTGCCTGAAGAGTATTTCAAGAGCCCTGGACCCTGAGTCAGCAATGGGAGGGAGGGTACTCGATGGCCCCAGTCCAAATCTCTGAAGCCCATGAGGCCTGGCGCATGGGGTGGGGTGGTAGGAGGGCTGTCCGCCTCCATGTCCAGGAAGGCCTCCTGTGAGAAGAGTAGCCAGGACTTCTGGACAGCCTCGCTGGGCCTCTTGGGCCCAAGTTTAAGAATAGTGTTCCCCTATCCAGGCTTTGAGCAGGTCAGGGCAGAGGCCTATTCCCTGTCCCCTGCCCACCTACAGGCCATTTAGAATTGTAAATTCACAGATGAACATCTGTGGTGGGTGGGGGAGGGTGTCTGGCTGCCAAGCTTCCCAAGGGAGTCCAGGGCCTGGCCCTAGCCCCAACCTTTACCATCAGGGGCTGAGCCACCGCCTGAGGGGTGGGAGGGACGGCCCCTCGGATTGCAGCCTGTGGTAGGGACTGGACCAACTGTATATAGTTTTCAATAAACTCTCTCCTTTTCTGTTCTTTGGCTGTGGGCCAGCGTGTGGGGGTGTGGGTGTGGTGGGGGTGGAACATTAATGTGACTCTCAATTCCTCCTGTCCCCTAGTCCTCTATGCCCTGACATCACAGCATCTAGAGTCAGCATTTACTACATGTTACAGCTGGAAAGGGTTTTCCTTTGACAAAGATGGAGACCCAGGCCCTGAGAGAGGAAAGCTTTGGCTCAAAGTCCTCGACCACTCTGGCAAAACAGGGGCTGGGACAAAAGCCCTCGACTCTAAGGTGGACAGAAGGTGTGGGGGAGGTGGTCTTGTTCTCCACCCCTTCTTCCCTCACCCAGAGCCCACTGGGACTACTAGTTTGTGTTTGTAGCCCTCATCAGAGATTCAAGGTGGACACAGTTTGGGCTAAGGTTTGGAGCCATCTCCTTGGCCTCAGCTGCCTTGGGGAGCCCCTGGCCTGGCCGCTCTACATATAACATTGCCTCTGGCCCCCAGCGCTACCCAGACCCAGAAGAGCTCTTAATTCCCTTAGTAGAGGAAACTGGGGAACTGAGATAGGTGGAGAGCTCACACCCTACTTTTCCCACCCACTAATTTAGATATGCCTGGTGACAGCCCTCTCTGGGCTGAGGCTTTAACCTAACCCACTAAGAAGTCTAGAAGTGCTGGAATTCGACTGGTGGAGCCCTTGCTGGGACTGGGTCCTGGGCTGAATTCTGGGAATTCTATTTTTTTTTTTAAGTTTATTTATTTACTTAGCATGCTGGGGAGAGGGAGAGAGAGTCCCAAGCAGGCTCCACACTGTCAGCACAGAGCCGGCTGTGGGGCTCGAACTCATGAACCATGAGATCATGACCCGAGCCAAAATCTAGAGTTGGGCACTTAACTGAGCCACCCGGGTGCCCCGAACTCTGGGAATTCTAAAATGAGTGAGACCTGGAACAAATGCTTGTTTGCAGGAGTAAGATGGACCGGGCATACAGGGGAGCAAGAGTGGTCCTGCTTGGAGAGATCTCAGGAGGACACTTGGAGGAGGCAGCATTGCAGCAGGTGCTTGAATGGCTCAGCATGACTGGCCAGAAGAGGTGGGGTAAGCATTTGTGCATAGGAAGCAGCACAAAGCAAATGTTTGGAGGCAAGATTTATCCAGAGCATTTGGGAAGGTGGGTATTTATGATGTGGAAGGAAGACACAGGTGGCTTGTAGTGCAGGTGGTGAGGCTTCTTCTGAGGGAGGGGGAAGGATTAATCGGGAATGACCTGTTCAGATGATCTCTGGAAGGCTGGATCTGAAGGAGTGAGACTAACAGCCAACACATAGTGGGTGCCAGACCTCTGGCTGGGCGCTTTATATGTGCTGGAATGTTCACAGTCATTTGTGAGGAAGGCACTGTTATTATGGCCACTTTACAGAAAATGCAGGCCTAGAGGGGGTAACATGCCCTGCCAATGTAGCCTAGCTATTAAGTGGTGGCATCAGGAGTCTAACCTAACCCCGGCAATCTGGCTCTGGAGTCCCTGGATGACCATGCTACGGGCAGGGGCCGCCGAGGAGGGTGTTGCAGTCATTTGACTGACCGCTGAAGGGACCCTGAATTAGATCAATATCCATAGAGATGGAGAGAGATAGGTGAAGTTGAGATTTTCAAGAGGGAATCTTTCTGGGGCTGGTGGCTGATGAGGTGGTTGGAGACAGGGAGGAGTCGAGGCTGAAGCCCTGGTCCACAGCCTGAATGTTGGGGTGGGAAGGGGTGCTGTCACTGGGCTTGGGAACCCAAGTTGGATCAGGGTGGGAGCTAGGGGGAGGTGGTGAGTTCAGGTTGAGATCTGCTGTGGTGTGGGACAGCTTTCTTGAAGGAGGCGACTGGGAGGACAGAAAATTCAGGCACTGAGACCAGGAGGCGAATGCAGGCTGGAGATGGTGATCCTTGGAGGTCATTGGCCACAAGACAATTGCAGAGGCTGCAATGGTGGCTGAGCTATGGGGCGCCCAACTGGCACCACTGGTGTTTAGTGAGCAGGAGGCAGGAACGCTAAATGCCCTCCAATCAATGGAGTGCTCCATGCAAATAGTCCACACCTCCCAACAAAGAGTCACTGAATGGGAGTGTGTAACCCTAGGCAAGGCCATTGAGTGTTTGAGAACAGGGCAAAGGGAGAGGAATCCATGATGGAGAAAGGAAGAGCAGCCAGACAGGGGGGAAGAGAAGCCTATTTTGTAGTAGGATATGTTAGAAGCTAAGGGAAGAAAGACTTTTACCAAGAAGTGAGTGGTCAGGAATTGTCAGTTGTCCCAAAAGTGAGGAAGGGGCCTGGGGTGGGGTGGGGGGTGGCTTGCAGATGAAGCTGTGTAGGTATACAAAGTATTTGGAGTTGGAGGTGCTGTTGATGGGGTTAAAAAGCTACAGAGAAGCTATAGCAAGCAAGAGGGACTTCCAGACCTACAGCTGTTAGAAAGAGGACTCTCCACCACTACCCTGGTAACAGTCTTCACTGTGCCTGCTAAGTCGATCTGGGTTGAGGTTCTGGATTGGGCTGAGGTCCTCATCCCTGACACGGGTAGCAGTTTAGCACTTACCCTGAGAGGGCCTGGAGGAGCTCAGATGAGAGAAGTCTTGGCCCCCTGCCTCCTTTTAAGCCTTCTTGTCTCTGGCACTCGTCCTGCTGCTAATGGTTCCTGGCATTTGGTTCTGCACTCGGTTCCTGGCACTTTCCCGAGGAACCTAGAGGATCCCCAGGAAGAAGAAGGAGGGAGAAGATAGGGTGGGGGTGGGTCTAGTCCTGGCTCTGATGATGATGAGCTGTTGACCCTGCCAGGGCTGGGCCTCAGATTCCATTTCTCTGAAGTGGGCCAGAATTCTTTGTTTTGACTCTTCAGGAATGTCATGGGAACCCCATTACTGGCTTGAGCAAGAAAGCCCAAGAGACCCACCATTCATGCTGACCCAGGCTGGTCTGGGTGAAGCACGTTGGGGCTGCCAAACCCACCTCAAGATATTAAGATGCTTCCCTTCCAGTTGGTGAAGAACTGCTATCTCAAGTCCCTAGTGCCTTCTTCCCTCTCCTGGCCCCTCCCCTTAAGAGCCACCCTCCATCCCTCATCACCCTGCAACTAAAGCAAGGGTGCTTTACCTTTCTGTGTGTCATAGACCCCTTTGTTATCGTCTGCTGAAGCCTACAGACAATAAGGGTTTTTTTTTTTTTTATGAGTACAAAATATATGGCAATCCTAAACACAACACACTACATAATAGAAATCTATATATCTATTCTGCAATACCTGTAATATAACATGAAAACATCTGTGATTTCTAATCTGCGATTCCTCTACCTTATATGACAAAGTCACAGATTCCACTAAAGCTATTGTGGTTTGTTGTGGACATTTGTAATTGAGGGAAATACTACATTTGAGGTAGAGATGAATGAAAATGAAGGTATAATTTCTTCATCCAATTTGATAAGCCCATGAATTCTAACCAGTTTTAGAACCTGTATGTTTAGCAACCCCCCTCCCCCCCGCCCCTGGGAAAAAAAAAAAAAAAAAAAAAAAAGTTAACTCCCGGCAAACGGGGCGCTTCCAGACCCTACATCCACTCAGCTCAAGTGAGTGAACGGTTCGTGTGAGGTGACCAGCAGGGGGCAGCATATGAATGGGAGTGTGCGGCTCGGCTCAGAGTGGCTACAGCCCAGGTTTAAAAGAAGGGCCAGTCTGGTTCCAAACAAAAACAAACACAAGACCCCAGATCCTGTTTGCCACCTGCCTTACTCGGGTGGTTCCCAGCTCACTAGTAGGTGTGCTAAAGGGGCCCATGGGACAAAGGTCTGAGTACCTCTGGAGATGTCCTCTGCTTACCACCTAGGATGGAAGTGTAGCGTAGGGGGCTTCACCCCTTTCCTTCACAGCCAGGGCTGGGCTGGGGCAGGTGCACTGGCTGGCCATGCCTCCCCGCACTCGGCACCCTATCCTTGCCGTCCTGGACACAGGCTTAGAGCCTCTTAGGGAGGGTGCCGCTGTGGGGTGGGGCTCTATTATGGTATCTCTACAGAGCTGTCCTCTGGGGCAAGCAAGTGGTACTGCCTGGCTCCTGGAAGAACTTTCCAAGCCTTGAGGTTCATGTATGTGCTTTTGTCTCCCACACCTATCCTGTCCCTGTTCAGGCAGAGCGTGGGGCTTCCTCTTAGGCTGTCCTTTGGTGACAACAGCCCACCAAGGTGGCACCCGGGAGGTGAGTCTGAAGTGTGACTGAGGGGGCCCTTTACCCTCCAGAGATCACCGTCCAGGGCCAGCAGTGTGAATAGAACCAGACTGTGCTCCATTCATGTCACCTGTGGAACCCAGAGCTCCAGCCAGGGAAAGATGGCGGCAGGAAGGCACAGGCTGGATGGGGAAGTGACCCCTTCTTGTGTGAGGAGATGGGAGCGTTCGAGGAGGGAAGCGGTCACAGTAGGACGGGGTGTAGGGGGAGGGAATCCTCTTCCTCCTTGTGGGCAGGTCAGCTGCTTCCTTGCATCCTTTTGACAGTTCTCCTGGGAAGAGGCCCCACTGTCCTGCCCTCTCATCCTCCCCAGGCTGATCAGGAAGTCCTCCTAGATGTCTCACTGTTTAGATTTGGAAACTTGACAGCAAAGAACGAGAGTCAGGGTGACAACACAAACCCAGGGCATTGACAATTAGTGAGGCCTGGCCTTTCTGTCCAGGGAGGGGAAATCCAGAAATGAAGCCTCGGGAGCCAAGACTACAAGGCATTTGCTTTATTGTTCCAGGTCAGGAGATAATGGCAGGCCATCGAGGGATCTGCTTGTGCCTAACTGAGCCCAGGAAAACCTCTGGGGGTTCTTGTCACCCCCAGGCCTCCAGGGTAGGCAGAAGCTCCCACTTGGTGTGGGTTGGGCTCTCTGGTAGGGCATGGCGGGCAGCCTGGACACACCCCCTAGCTCCAGGGACATCCTGGGTCTGCCAAGCAGTCAGAGAGAGGGGAGCGTGGGTGCTCACTCCCCACCCTGTCAGCCTGCATCAGGCTTCCCTTCCCTGAAAGGAAGAGACTGCCCGGGACAGTTGGAAGTAATTAGTAAGTTAGGACCTAAACTACATGAATTTCTTACAGAAGGGGTGAGATTGTAGTGATCTGGAGGGGCCCTTCCTGCACCCAGGGCTGGGAAGAGAGGACACTTTTAAGTTTCCAAGGGCAAGGACTTTTCCAAACACTTTGTGTCAGAATTGGGCTCAGTTTGGTCCTGGGGTGGACGCTGCCCCTCCTGTGTGTCCTTCTGGGGGAGGTCGGACAGAGTGTTTACTGAGGATGGGCAGAGCCTGGCAGAGTGGGGGCTGCTACTCAGCCAGTGGGGGACCCACAGACAACTTGGGGAGAGGCCCCATCCCTACTCCTCCTTGACAGGCTGCTGGCATGAAGTTGGGAGAATAAATACAGGGGGCTTCTGGGAGAGAACATGCTAGGAGGGGCCACGCCTGCAGAAAATGTGGACATCAGAATAGGGCTTCAGGGTGGTCTTGGGCCTGGCATGAGGACCCTGAGCCCTCAGCTCTCAGCTGCCCCAGGAATGGAGCAGCCAGGCTCTCAGTGGTGTAATTCTGATTCCTCTGGGTAGAAGGTATGTGGGTGGGTGTATGTCTGAAAGACTGTGTGTGTGTGTGTGTGTGTGTGTGTGTGTGGTGCATATGCATGTACACATTAACGCAGAAGCGCTTAAGTGGGGATGAGTGTGAGCTAAGGAGAGTGTTTTTGGTTTTTTTGTTTTTTTCCCAGACACTGGGTCTTCAGGGACCCTGAGTGAGGAGCTGGCTCGCTCAGCTGGCGGAAATGTGTGAGGGGCAGCATCGTGGGTGGTGTCTTCTTCACCCCCCGGCTGCCAGCTAACAAACAGTTGGCTTAGTGGCACAGGGGGCAGGGATGGTTTTCCTTCCTTGACCTTTAAGGTGAGCCCGACGTGGGCGGCCAGCTGGGACTTCCAGGCCACATAAAGGCTTCTGGGTGTGGCTCACGCGAGGGCCATGGGCTTGGAGCTGGGGCTGAGGTACACAGAGGGGCCAGCGGGGGCCGTGGGGGGTGTGGGCTCCAGCTCCATGAAGGCCGAGTAGAGGGTGGTGAGGTGCAGGTCACCCAAAGCCCCGGAGCCTCCACCGCCTGGTGGTGCCACGTCGCCACTCCCACTGCCTGTCTCTGCCAGACAGGGCCCAGGTGGGAAGCAATGGGGTGGTGGCAGAGGTGGTGGCATTGAAGATGATGTCGGGGACGAGGTCACCAGTACCAAGGGATCAAGGGCCAAGCTGTCATCCTTCAGCTGTTCCCACAGGTTTCCTAGGTGGTGGAGAGAACAGGTGTCACTGGGAGGTGCAAAGGAGCCCTGTCTGTCCCCTTGACCCCATGGCTCTCACATGCTAAAGAGAACAGGATTGGGGTAACCTTGGCTGGGGAGCAGCCCCTTGGCACTCGCTGTGTGACCCCAGGCAGTTGCCAGAACTCTCAGATTCCTCTGCTGTAGCCTAAATGATCTCTGGGGCTCTGTGTTTTGGAGGTCAGAGGAGGGAGAGTGGAGGAGTCAAGGACTTGAGAGCTGCCTATTGGAAGGGCTGATACCTAACGCTGCGTACTCTGGAGCGAGCCTGCAGAGGGAGCCCCTGGAACTCTTCCCCCTGGCTCCTGCCCAGGCTCCCGAGGAAGGTGGTTACACAGCCAAGGCTAAGGATCTTCCAACAATGCACTGCAGGACCTGATGAGGTGGCTGGGCTCGGCTCTCTGGGCCTCCTCCACTGCAGGCCCAAGGGAGAGGAGCGGAGCCGGGAACACTGACTCTGGGGAGGAGACAATGCTGCCCCCCACCTCCTCTTGGTGTTGTGTGTCCTGCGTGCGTCACGGCAGGCCAGGGCCTGGCCTGGGTATCGGGGCTGTGGGGATGGAGGAAGGCGGCCGGACTAAACCCTGGACTGAACTTGGCTGCTTGGGTTCCAATCCTAACTCTCCTTCTTTCTAGCTAAGTGACCTTCAGTAAGTTACGTAACCTCAGTGTGCTTTTGTGAAATGGGTTTAACGGTTGCTCCTTCTTTAAAGGCCCAAATGACAGAGCACATGTAAAGCAACTCACACGATGCCTGATTGTTACTAGGGGCTCAGATGCGTGTCTATGGGAGCCCACATGTCTACGGCTTCCTCTGAGACTCCCACTTCTGGACAGGGCTGAGGATCTAGCTGTACGTTTCTAATGAGCTTCCCAAGACCTGGGCTGTCTCCCCACAGGACTGGGAGCTCTGTGAGGGCCAGCTGTCTCCACCTGCTTGTGGATACCCCCTACCCCGGTGCGCCCAGAAGGTCTGAGGCCTGGGTCAGCACCCTCCTCCAAATGTCCTGTGGCCGGGACCAGGGCCTGGGCATGCACTGAAGTTTAGATTAGAACGGTTGGGCTTGGCCGCGAGCAGAGGTGGAGCAAGCAAGGTGGAATGGAATAGACAGAACCTCTCCGCAGACTCCTGTCCCCAAAGCTTTCCGGGACTGGCCTCATTCTGAGGCCTTACATTCTTCCTGGGGGAAGAGCTCTTTCCTCCTTCTGTATTAAAAGATGAACTCTGAGAAAATGCAACCGCTTCTGGGGAATGTTCCGACTGTCATCTGCTCACCGTCAATATGGAATGGAACTTGGGCTCTTCCCCACCTACCCAGAGCTGAGGGTGGTTTGATGATGGGGTCAGTCGGAACATGTTCAGGGGCACCAGGAGGAGGGAGGTGGAGGC
Organism: Lynx canadensis; assembly: GCF_007474595.2. Lineage (NCBI taxonomy): Eukaryota > Metazoa > Chordata > Mammalia > Carnivora > Felidae > Lynx > Lynx canadensis. The sequence goes on from NC_044316.2 coordinate 17,753,593, forward strand.
AAGGACCTTCCTCTTTGCCCCTTGGCATCCCTCGCCAGCTCGAGACTTGTCTGCTTCAACTGACCAGAAGCCTGGCAGCTCCGGGCTGCAGCCTGGAGAGTTGGAGGGGATGGGCCGTGCTGCCGGACGCACCTCTCCAGTCCTGTCCCACCTTCCCTTTCCCACCCCCAGCTCACCCTGGAAGTCAAAGTCGGTGAGAGAGGGGTTGATGGCATCCAGGTCAGTGCCAAGGTCTCCGTCTGGCAGCAGGGTGTCATGCATGGTCCTGGCCGGGGAAGGCTCAGCCAGCAGCTTGGCGCTGTGACTGGGCGGGGTGTTGGCAGGCAGAGGCGAGTCCTGGGGGGTGCCTGGCTGGGCCCGCAGCTCAAGGTGCCCATCTGGCTGTGGGAACAATGGCTGCGGAGGTCCAGGAGGGGCCAGGCCCGGTGAGAGGTGCGAATATGTCTGCCCGTAGCAGGAGGGCACGTGTCCTCCAAGTAGGTCCTGCAGGGGGTTCTTGCCAGGAATGGGGCCTGGGGCTGGGTGGATTGAATGCAGTGGCTGGGAGAGCCCAACTGGAGGTGCCAGGGGCCGGATGGGGCCTGAGCCTGCCAGCCCGGGGGGTGGGCAGCCCAGCAGTGGGGGGCCCAGCTTCTCCCTCTTCTCTCCAATGAGGCTGTCCAGCTCTTCTAAAAAGACCCAAGAGAGAGGGACATCATGAGACCTCCCTTTCCCCACAATCCCTCCCCAGCCTTGGAACCGCCCAGGCCCTCCCCTTACTGACAGGTTCGCTTTGCTCAACCTATTTAGCCTCCCTCCCTCCCTCTCTGTCTGCTAGTGGGTACGCCAGGCCCTCCCCTGCTCCCTTGCATTGCCCATTGGCCTCCCACCTGGCTTGGCCATGCTCTTGCGGACAGCAATAGGGTCTTTCCTCTTCCACTTCTGTAGCTCTTCCTGCATCTTGTCGATTTTGGCCGGATTGAGGGCCCACAGACAGCCCTTGCGAGAGGAACTTCCTGATTTGTTCTCCACCTTCTCAAAGCACTTGTTGAGAGACAGGTTGTGGCGAACAGAATTCTTCCAGCCGTCGGGCGCCGTCTGCCGGAGCGGAGCAAGACAAGAATTCAGGCCGGGGTCAAGTAGCCAGGGCGGGGTCTGGGCTCCGGGAAACTCTTCCTGCTCCCTCTGGGCACAGAACTGCCACCCGTCTGGATCTTGGCGTCCTCCTCGGCGCCCAGCCCATGCTTGGTACCCCCTTCCGTGGTGGGCAGGAATCTTGACTGCAAACTATTTTCGCTTAAAATCTGCCTTCATCCTGCTCCCACCTCTGGCGACCCTTCAGAGGATTCTTGAAGTGATTCATAAAGGGAGGGCCCGTTCCCTATCTGGAGTTGGGTCCTCGGGCCCATGCTGGGACCCCTCTGTGGACGGGGAACTCACTACTCAGGTCTTGGATGCCAGTTTTGGAATTAGGAGGAAGCTATGGAATGTTCCTTTCCTGGGTCTGCCTCATCCCTGCTGGGGCAAACTCAGAAGCAAAGAAAGAGGGGTGCATTGCACACATGTGGCCTGAATATCTGGGTTTTGGTGACGGAGGGAGAGAAGGAGAGATTGGCTATGCATACACACACGTGAGTGTCCCTGAATATGTCTCGCCGGTGTGAGCCTTCTCTTGGGTTGGTGGGCCGCGAATTCCCTTGAGCGTAAGGATGTGTGTGTGAGAAAGTCTCTCTGGGTGTGTGGGGGTACCCATGATTGCATGCGTGTGTGGGTGTGAGTGTTCACATGAGTGTGCCCGGGGGGGGGGGCGTGCCCTGGTGGGGAGGCCAGCCCTCAGGTGGGGAGTGGGGGGGGCTCGTGCCAACAGAATAAACACCCATTAGGAGGCCCGGTCATGCCACCAGTGCGGTAATTGTGCTCAGGGAGGGTTGTAAAAACCATTAGGCTGACTCAGTTGGGTGAGAGGCGGTGGCGGGGGTGCCAGTGGGCACCCCCATCCTCCCCACCTCCAGCTCTGTTCCAGCCTCTGTGACGGTCCCGGGCCCAGCAGGGGCCAACTATGGGCAGGACATCTGCTCCAGCCAGCGGGGCCCCTATGCCCTTAGTCCCTGGTCCCTTTTCCCTTTCAGCTTGCAGTTTCTGGTTAATGAGGGGCGGCCACTCCCTCCTCCCCGGCTCACTTGCCCCAGGGAGCAGCCAGGCTGAATCACGCCCAGCAGAACTGGGTCCTGATGCCAGCGTCACGGCAAGTTGCTGGCAGGAGCTGCGGGAGCCTTTGTCAGGGGCAGCTGGCCTGGGACAGGGGGCTGGTTGAGATGACCCCCAAGGATCCCAGGGTCATAAGGGAGGATTCTGGAGCCACCAGACCAGCCAGCTGGGGATTTGCCTTCAACTCCCACGACGGTCCCTACTGAGAGTTGAGGTTGTGTCGCCTGATGGGCAGAGTTAATGGGCACTGGGCCCTTTTATGGGCCCATAAATCTGTGACTTTGGGATGCCAGGACAGCCCCCACCCCAGCCACTTCCTGTTTGGAAGAGGGATGGTCAGCACTAACAATTATGTCCAGTGGATGGACACTTCCCCGGTCCCACATCCCTGACTCATGGGGTTACAGGACACCCACCTCAGCTGCCTTGGGCATGAGTGCTATGCACCCCAGGGTCCACCTTGTTCTTGCCCAGAAACATGACCTTCAAATGGAGAGTAAGAGATAAAGGGGGCAGAGGATCTTTGAACTAATTCCTTGGGCAGGTCAGAGGGGATCCGTCAGAGTTGGAAGGAATGTATGTGCCAACTGGTCCAACCTGACCATTTTACAGATTGGGAAACTGAGGTCCAGGGAAGAAAGGGCCTGGCCCTAGATCACACAGGAGGCAGTGACAGAGCTGACTCCAGCCCTGTCCCCTCATTAAGGGCCCTGCCCAGGTCACCCTATAGGGCTGGCTTCACCACCGGGGCCCGTCCCAGCCTCACAGATGCTTTCTCTCTGAAGTCAAATGTAAACTCGGGAGTGAGGGGGTGATGCAACTGGCTAAGAACAACAACTAGAACCAAAAACAACAAAAAAAAAAGCTGTTAGACCTCTTCACTCTTCAGCCCCATAAAACAGGGATTACACAGCTCCCAGGAAAAATAATTAAGCCAGGAAGATGAGATGCAGGGAGGGGCTGGGGGCCAGGCTGGGAGTTGGCAGGGAGGAATGGCTGAGAGGAACAGGGCAGGGCCCTCAATTCCCTCTCTCTAGCCTGGCCCCTGGAAGCCCTAGAGAAGGCCCTCCAGATCTACAGGGGTTAGGAAGAGTTTGGTCTCCAGACCGATTGGGATACAGGGGCAGCCCTGGATACTGGCTTTGATGCTTCTCAAATCCCAGAGACAACTCTCCCCGCTCTTCCTTTCTCTCCCAGAATCTCTGGCGGATGACCACACTTTGCCATTCCCGGCCAGACCACTCTGGCCATCTTGCCCGCTCATTTGATGGCAAGGCAGCAAGTATAAACTTGTCTGAATATCAGCTTCTAATTATCCCCAGGCAGGACCATTGGGAAGCCAGTGAAGCCAGGGATCACCTACTGGCAGGTGGAGATGAGCTCTGGACCCGGGCCTCAGCTCCTGCCTGCTGTCTGGTTAGCGGATGGGACTGTATCCCCCAGGATGTAGCCCTTGGAGAAGGCATTCCTCACACACAAACTCTGGTCTCCCCTGCACCCACCCTGGAAGAAGAGGTCTATGCTGGAGGGTCTGGGGGGGGGGGTGGGCAGATGTGTGAAACCAAACAGCTTGAGGCAACAACGGCTCCCCCTGCTGTGTGACATTGAGCAGGTGGATCACCCTTTCTGATGTGTTTGCCCCTCTGGAGAGAAGGACATCTGTCCTGCCTCTACGGAGGGAGTCTGGTAGAGCCCTCAGAAGCCCCTTGAGTGGGTGACAGGACCTAGATACTGTACAGGTAAGCCACTCAGTTCCCTGGAACTCTCGAAGACCGTGAAGCCCACACCCCGCTTTCTGGCAGAACTGTAGCTGAGCCTGCCGCCCACAGAGGCAGATCTTAATCTCTCCCTGGAAGGCAATGGGTCCTGTGGTCCCAGCATCCCATGCCACCTTGGCTGGCTAGCTCTTACCCAAATTCCTTTAGCCCTACAGCAGCCTGGGGGCAGGGGTGGGGAAAGGCTCTCATTTCTTCCCAAGGTGTCTCTCCCCACTTGGGGTAGGTGGATGTTTCTGGAAGCCTGTCAGGACGGACATGTCCACTTTCCAGCAGCCTAAGGACTGACTCCAGCCTGCTGTGTAACCTTGTGTGAGTGGCTTGAGCTCTCTGCTCCTTACACGGAAGTCTGACCTTTTGACATGGAGACCAGGGGAAGCGTGGAGGAAGTGGGGCAAACCCTCTCCTGGCTTTCGTTCTAACCCTTGTTCCACCTTCCAACGGAAGCCTCTGGCTCCAGAGAGGCCTGGCCTGCCCAGGACCTGGGGATGGCGGGAATGGGGTGGATCTTGGGCTCACCTTGAAGTAAGGAAAGTGCTCCGTCATGAAATTGTAGATCTCGCTGACAGGAAGGCTCCCAGTTTTACTGTTCTTAAGGGCCATGAAGATGAGGATGCTGAAGGCAGAGAAAGCCTTGAGTTTGAACTTGGGAGCAGGCTGGGAGTCTCCCCGTCACCACCCCACCTGCCCCGGCAAGAGTGGTGGAGGGAGGAACCTGCCGCAGATTTAGGTGAGAGGCTCTATGAGGTTGGAAAGAGAAAGGATGAGGACGTGTCCGCTGAAGCCAGGAATTACGGCTATACGAGGGTCTTGTGGAATCTTGAGAGCCCTGGGTTGTAATCCTGGCTTGGCCATTCACTAGCTATGTGACCTTGGGTGAGTGCCTTAACCTCTCTGAGCCTCAGTTTCCTCAGCTTTGAAGTAAAAAAAATGTAATAGCTACCTCAGAGTTGTGACGATTAAGGATGATGCCTAGAACATAGAAGGCACTCATTAAATGGAAGTTGTCATTACCAGTCAGCCCTCAGCCAATCGCACACTGAATGTTGGATAGTAAGGGAGGGAACTGAGGTTCCTTGAGCCCCTGCCCCTGCAATGTGCCAGGCATATTCTCTCACTTAATCCTTCCAAAGGCCTGAATATTGCTGTCCCCCCGCCCCCACTTTTTTTTTTTTTAAACAGATGAATAAACAGGCTCAGAGAGGTCAGATAACTTGCCTGAGGTTTCACATCCTCTAGAAACCCGCGGGGTATGACTTCCCTCCTCTGGCATCACCTTATACCTTGAGGATTCCATGCCTCAGCTTCTCCACTCTTCCTCTCACCCACTCCCTTCCACCACAGGGGTGCTGGGAAACATACCTGTAGGAGTAGATGGGTTTTGGGAAGAGAGGCTGGTGCCCATCGGTGCTGGCCTGGGGTGCGATCCGCTGGTATGGATAGTGTGAGGAGCCCAGGTATGGTATGGGGTAGCTGCCGCCACCTGGTGAGTACTGTAGAGGTCAAAGGGGGCAGAATGGTTGCCATGGTAACCAGTCTTTCCCAAGGTGGGGGTGATCCCCTCCCTGCCCCACTCATATACATCCAGAGAGGGAGCTGAAGCCACACTCTTCTCTCCCTGGTCATGGGCTCCAACAGCAGAACGATCTGAGGGGGCTGGCCAAGGGTGTGGACATCTGAGAGGCTCTGAGGTGATCCACGTTCCCAAATTCGGGGTCTCAGAGCCCTCAAAGCTTCCCCCACCCCCTCCTGGCTTCCTTCCTCTCCTGCCATCTAGGTACTCTGGTTGCCATGGTGATGGGCGAGCAGCCTGGCAGGGCTAGAGAGTGTGAGGGCCTCCAGGCCTCCCCTGGAATTTCCCGGAACGGCTGGGCCGGAAGCAGGGTGTCCAGCCTGGGCATTCGTTTGCTGGGCACTGCCACGTTTTATGAGTTTCAGTGGCTCTTTGAAAGGGCAGGTCATGGTGGTGGGCCGGTGGGGGTAGGAGGTGGTTTTACGGCAAAGGGAGTGGCTGCGGTGCCAGGGGTGGCGTTTTATGGGGGCCATGGGGGTGGGAGACTCTGACTCCCCCATCTGCTCCAGGCTGAAGTGCTCTTTCCAGGTCACCCGAGAGACACTTAGTGCCTGAGTCACCCTCTCTGCAGGCTCCATAAAGGCCTGGGTGCGGCCATCTTGTTGGAGGGGGGTGCGGAATGCAGAAAGCATCAAAGCAAGGCTGGGCATGGTGAGGCCATTTAAGGTCTGGCAGCCCCTGAACCATGCTGTGGCTCAGTCCTTGATGGTCTAGGCTGCCTCAGGGACACCCCCTACCCCGGGGCCAGACCTTGAGCCTCAGGATGGCTTTAGCCTCTCCAGCTAGGCTCCTCATGGCAGCGAGGGTGACCCCTCATGTGCTCCCTCCGCTTCCCTCCGTCTCTTTCTTTCCCCCCACAAAGCAAGCAGTCTGACCACCTCCCCACTCCCCCCCACGTGCCTGCCTCCCTGGCTTGGCCAAGATCAGGGCCAAAGCCAAAGAGCTGGGAGTAGAACCTGCTCCACAGGCAGGGCCTGTCTCAGTGCCAGGCTGCAGGTGGATGGAGCTGGGGCGCTGGGCAGTCACTTGCTCCGTCTTGCCCAGCGACTCCTGGGAGCTGCCTGGCTGCTCTGGGGCTCTTTTCTGCCTCTTTTTAAAAGCCTGCATCCCATGCCAATGTGGGACAAGTACTTGGCATCCTATACAGGTCCAAATCAAGGAGGCTGGGCAGTGGGGTGGGGAAGGGGGGGGAAGGACCAACGATGAGGGGGTCTTGGAGCCCTCCAGGTGGGAAGGCCGCCTAACTCCATACCCGGTCCCACCCTATTGAGGTGAAAGGGAAGTTTGGAGCCAAGGTTACATAGCGAGACAGTGGCTGACCCAGACGGGAGCCCATTGTTTTCTTTCTGCTCCGTCTTGTGTGTCACCCCACATGACCCTTTTCTCTCTGCCCCTGTCTTTGGCCCTCCTCCTCCCTCCCTTCTTGGTTCACATCTGGGCCCTGTCCCACGACAGGCCCCATTCGCTTTTCAGAGACTCTCAGAGGAACCCCACCTACTCCTAGAGAAGGGCAATGGCTTCCTTCCTTCCCCATGAACCCCTGTCCCCCCAGCCCCGGTGGCCTGGCCCGAGGTCCAGGGTCCTGCTGCCTCCACCTGCCCATCCAGGTGTGCACACCCACAACACACGCCTGCCCACCTCACACCACATAATATCCTGAGGCCCCAGGGAAGCATGCCCACGTGTCCCTGACCCACCTGGTGGAAGGGGGGCTGGGAGGGACAGTACATGTGCTGCAAGGGGGGCTGGTAACAGTACATCCCAGGACCAGTCTCCAAAGCTGAGGGCTTGACCTTGACTTCCGATCCCTGCTGGAAGAAAAAACAGATGACCAGGCTGGGCCTTAGTTTTCTTCCTCCCGCTCTTCTGTGGCTTGAAACTTAACACAAATGCAGCCTCTACTCTGCCTCCCCCAAAGCTTATTCCTAGAGAACAAAGAGAGGACAGAGAAGGTCAGGGGTTTTCCTGAGGGAGCTCAGCAAGTTAGTGGTGGAGCTGGGGCCGGAGTCGACAGCACTCGCCACCCCCCACCTCACTTCAGGTAAGAGGCAGAGGCTGGGCTGTCCAGAGGAGTTGGGTCACAGTGAAGGTGGGTAGGGTCAGAGACCTCCCTGGAATGGCACAAGGATACAGCGTATGAGTCCACTCATCAAGCCTGGTTTGGGGCCTGCTTGCGTTCAGAGCTGCTAGCCTCTCAGAGCGGGTCTGTGAAGGACATCTGGAAAAGGCCACTGCTCTAGGATTCCCATCGCAGAGCCCGTATTTAGGAGAGCACAGGAAGTGGCCGGACAGGTTGGTCCGGCTCATGACCCCAAGCTCTGTACTTCCTCCTCGGCAAAGCCTAAGGGAGCTCCAGCAGGCTCTTTGGAGGGGGCTAGTGAGTCCTCTCCGCTCTATCTTCTGGCCACCCTCAACTCAAAGCAGCTGGTCTGCTTGAGCCCCATGGCACACTTTCAACCCCGGCACAGGGAACCTGTCTTGAGCTGCTGCCAGTGGTGGTGGCCAGACTCTGGCTTCCCAGGGGTTGTGAGCTCCACAGGGAGCCCCCAGAGTCTAGCACAATCTCTACCCTGAGTAGGGCCAGAAAGCGTGCACAGCTAGTCCTGGAAGGCGAACCAGGCCAGGAGGAGGTGGACCCCTCTTCCTGGGTTATCAGGGGCCTTGGGAGCCAGCATCTGGGCCCAGAGGGTCAAATTCAACGGTTAGCTCTTTCTGGATGTGCCCTGGGGTTGCTGATGCAGAGATAGCCATAATCATAGAATCTCAGGCCTGGAAGGGCCAAGAGCACTATGTCCAACCTCCTCATTTGGAAGATGATGGGGCTGAGCCCACTGAGGGGAAGTGACGTGTCCAAGGTCACCCAGTGAATCGACCAGCTAGCTGGTTCTCTGGGCCTGAGCTCCTCTCCACTGTGCAGGGAGTAAGGGAGTAGCCTCAAATCAGCCTCACAGGGCAAGGGACACCTTGGGCAAGTCACTTGGCCTCTATGGAACCTCAGTTTCTTCACCTACAAAACGAGGGTAGTGAGGAGTCTTTAGAGGGTTGTTGTGAGGATTAAATGGACCACTTGAAAGAAAAGATCTGGCACAGCAAGCAGGGGCTGGCATTGAGTGGACATTTGGGAGGCAGAAGCTAACATGATGGTGTCCTCACCACGAGTTGCTGTCGTGTTCAATGGGCCTGAGGAAAAGCCATCAAAGGGCCCCAGAACCAAGGCTCTTGACTTGGCCACAGCTGGTAGGTACCCAAGCCCTTCTCTATCTTCCAAGTCTAGGAATCAGGCTTTGTTGGGGGTGGCTTGGGGATGGAATGGGAGCCTGTTAGAAAGCAAGAGGTGAGGAGAGCTGGTGGGCATCTGGAGAAGGCACAACCCAGGCTGAGGCCACTCAGTGCTCACTATCTCAGGGATCTCCAAACCTCCCTTTAGATTTCCTCTGCCCAAGGCAACAAGCCTATAAAGCAGGTCCTCATAACCATACTTTTCAGATGAGGACCAGAGAGGTTAAGTGACTAGCCCAAGATCATACAGCTTGTGGGTATGGCTGTGAAAGGGATATGTTGGTTGACCTTCCAAGGTGCTTTCAAGGTATTTCTATGAATATACCCAGGCCCCATTGTGGGCAAAGAATGGGGCCTGGAAAGTCCTTTGAGAAGACTTAAGCCCTCTCTCAAGACTCTATGCTGATGCTAGAGAGGAGAACATTGTGCTCCGTGGCTTATCCCCAAACCCTTTCTCTTGCCGTCTGGAATGTGTTTTCCTTCTCACATTTGCATATGGGCGGGTAGGTCTGGCTGGGGATTCTTGACACTTAGGCAAACAGAGAAGTCACACACTGGAATCCTGACTCAGGAGCCTCTGGGAAGCTGCCAGCTTCCTTAGCCTGATCTCCCCCACCTTGCCCTCTCCATGCCAGGCCAGGTCAGCATCCCCTCCCCAGCTGACCTGGAGGCCAGAATGAAGCCGAGACCCCAACTTTCTGAACTTGTCGCTTCCCTGGCATAAACTGACCCTGAGTGGAAAAGTCTGGAAAGGGAAGGCGGAGTTTGATCTCAGGGCTTCTGGGAACTAGGACAGGAGTAGGTGGGATGCCCAGCGGCCACTGGTACTCACCAGGACTTGGGGGCTGTGCTCCTGGCTGGGGTAGGGGAGTCCGTTGCACCAGGCCTCTGCCGAGAAGCCAGGCAGGAAGGCCTCAGCCTCCCCCACATCCACGGGGATCTCCTCGAAGGTCTCCAGTGCCCCCGGGGTCTTAAAGGAGTGTCCATCGAGGGCCAGGGCGGTCTGGGCCTCAGGGAAGACGTCTTCATGGAAATGCCGCTTGTATGGGTGGAAAGGCCCATGGCCGCCCTTGAGGAAGCGCCCAGGGCTGCTTGCTGGGCCCTCCTCAAAGCCGAAGCTGGGGAACTTGTCTGAGGGTGAGAGCCGGAAGGGGCCCGGGCCAGGGCCGGCTGGGCAGTGGACTTGCTCAGGGCCAGGTGACGCGACACTGGGACTCTGTGGGGGCAGTGAGGATGCCCTCTCTGGGGGGCCGTCGGGCACAAATGATGAGCAGCTGAAGCCGGCAAGCTTCTGGGGTGGACAGAGGGTAGAGAGCCTGTGAGTGGATGCTGGACCAGGACCCTGCCCTGTGCTAGGGTAAAGGGGTCTGTGGCTGAGCTCCGGGGGCTCCCAAACGATGGAGGAGACATAGCCTGCTTTTGGAAGCCCTCGTCTGTGAGGGTACGCTGCTCTTAGATCTGAGGTGCCCTGAGTCAGATGGATATATACAGCCTTGCCCCGGGAAAGCCCCAGATGGAAGGGAGAACCAGAGGCCTCTATCGAACACTTCTGGATCTTGGAGTCACTGGGTACTCGTTCGCTGGTGGAAGGGACAAGGCAGACCCCGGGAGGGCTCTGGGGGTGGGGCCTAGGTGCCAGATACTCACGTTCTGTGGGGCAGGAGAGCCTGGAGGCCCGGCGCCTGCATGAGGTCCCCCTGGGGCTCGCC